>NC_067474.1:75745614-76074781 GCF_947179515.1 Apodemus sylvaticus
CTACCCTGGGACATCAAGTCTCTGCAGGATTCGGCACATCCTCTCCCACTGAGTCCAGGAAGGGCAGTCTTCTGTTACGTATGTACCAGGGACTTCAAAGAAAGATGTGTCATGTTACCTACAATTGGGGATCTGACCATAAAGAGGCAGATCTTACTATCCCTTCTTTCGATTAACAGTAAGTACTCAATACTTAGTGTGTTAACAATGACCTTGATATACCATTAATTGATACACTTTGCTGAGTTTTCCAGTGTGATATGATACAGTATAAAGAAAATTAGCTAGCTCAGAATTGCACATTGGGCATCCCAATCTCTCACTCATGAAACACAGAACTTAACAGACATCTTGTTTATATTTGAAATAGAGAAAATGAGCCCATATTTTTCCTGTCAGGTTTTCAGCTTAGCATTTTTCCATACTTTTTCTTCTGCCTGCAATGTCCTCATTGGCCTACATAGTGAAGTGATGTTTTTCTTGGGTTTGAAGACTTAAACTGGAATTTGTGTCTACTGTGAAGATTCTTTGGCCATCCTAGGTAGTCTTGGTTTCTGGCTTCTAGATGACTTCACAGTGCTATAAATATTGGCCTAGATTGAAACTGCTGTGTGTTTCTGGTAAGACTGTGCCAATACACTTTCTTCTTTGTCTTTGAATCTACAACATCTAGGTAGTGCCTAATACCCTGTAGGTAGGTTCAAAACTATCTTGATCCACGTGGTCTATATAAATTTTCATAATAAAATTGCTTTAGCCAATACAGTCCAGATTCTTGCTTTAGTCATCTGTGTTGGTCTACTGTGACTGTCCCACATCCTACTGACATCTCTCCTCTCTCTAGCCATATTGTTCTACCTTTGTGGCTTTTGTCATGTTTAACTACATCTGCTATCAGAATTCACATTTCCTTATGTAGATTCATTACTAACAAATAAAACAAAAAAAGAGCTAACTTTAAACGTGAGAACTGTTTTCTGTGCAGTCACTCTAAGAAGTTATATGTATGAGAAGCATTTAGCAATGTCCTTTCAGTGTACATTCCAATAACTTACAAGTGCTAAAGGATGTAGAGGTTTGTCCATGTAGTATCTATAAGTATTTAATATACTGTTGATGTGATAGGATCTTAAGATCTCCATATTTTTTCCATAAGGATTTAGTATTCCCAGAAAAGCATGCATCTATGTTGGAACCTTTAGTTGCAGAACCCAGATTCAAGTCCTGGTTTTCTGAGCTGCCTTCTGCAGCACTTCCACAAATTAAGCAAAATATATACATTTCCTTGATGCTGTAGCATTTTGAGCAGCCTTTGTCACTGCTCCAGGCTTTTGTGGCTAGGGTGAAAACAAGATACTACACAGATCCTTGTTTGTGCCCTAGCAACGAAGCACAACACAGATGGCCATCCTGGCAACCTGCCCATCAGCCGCTGATTGCATACCTGGTGCTGAGACACAATGACAGCTTCCCCACGCAGAGAGAGAGCGTGCATTTTTACAATGAAGCTCGAGTTCATAACAATATGCAATGAAGATTGTATCCTGTAACTTCAGGCCAATTTGCTGGGTTTGAGTCAAGAGGCAATAACTTTCTGTTGGTGTAATGACAACTTGTCTGCTGCAGCTGGATCATGTTAGGACAGTAGGAATTTTCTTCTTTGGTCCCTTTTCAATAGTGCCTTGTAATAATAGGGTAGGATTTTCCCAAGATGTTTCTTGCCAGTTACACACATGTACTGGCTCATGAACACAAAATTGTGAGCATTGCTTGGCATCGAAGAATAAGAATTGTCCTTATTTATAAATGGACAGTCCTTCTTTTGGAGTCTACCTCCAATAAGACAATGACTCATTTCAAATACAAAAGATATTTCCTATTATTTGTTAATTCGAACCAATGCTAGTGTGCATAAGTCATTCTGCTAGGTAATGGAATACAAAGATAAAAGATGCAGAATTTGATGCAAACGACATGTGGGCTAGTTGAGAATCTAAGCATTTAAGCTAATAACTATAATATAGCACACTGAATGCTCTAATAGTGGGGTATACCCAGTGCTTTGAGAACAAAGAAAGGGTGGGGTTAAATTACTGTTGGCGGTCATCTCTGGGGAAATTCAACATGCAAACTTTGTGAGGCTCTTGCTTTGCTGCCTGATGAATCTAGATTGCAGATTCCCGCTCTTCCACTTACTCATTTTGTTAACTTAGACAGTGCATTAAGCCTTCCAGATCTTTTTATCTTTACAATGCTTAGAGAACAGACTTGTGTCATAAAATATATGTACATAAGTAAGAACAGAATGAAATAATCATTAAGGCATGTTTAGTGTCTTTTCTGGCATCTAGTAGTTAATAAACATTAGTTGCCTTCATTTTTATTATCACTATTATTTATGTGCTGATCTTGTGATCAGCCTTTGATGTGGTGACATTATGGTGATAGAAAGTTCTGACTAAGAATGCCGATCTGAATTTTATTACCTGTGTATTCTTGATATTGTCTTCAGTATTCTGAAGTAATTATACTACCTAATCAAGATGGAGAAGATATACATATCGTCACCCTGTAGATTTCCCTTCAAAAGTAAAACTTTGAACAAGGTTGCATTTCCAGAATTGTGGTATTTGAAAAATAAAAGTATTTCATTAAACTTCCAGAAACACTGTCAATTAGGTTGTAGATGTAAACATTTTAGAGAAATACCATGATACATTAGTGGTACATTGCATTTTCTGATATGTGAGTCAAATTTGGATTAGGTGTACAGTCAGAAGATACATGTTGGACTCAGAACTTTCTTTTTGATGAAGCATGAAAATAATGGGAAGAACTTATAGAAATGTCTTGTGTCCGTCTGTGTCTGGTCTGCCTCTGGGCACACCTCTTGGGGAGGTATAATGCAGATGGTTTGACTGTGATCACCCCACCCTGCTGCTGGGGCAGGTGCTGGGCTGTTTGGAAGCATGGAGACCCCACTCCAGGGATGGGGAAGCACAGTCTGAGATGTGGGAAAGCCAGAGCTGGTTTGGGGGTCCAAGGGCCTGTGACAAGGCCAGGGCTTTGGGGTTCTCAGACTCTTGGATATACAGGCATTGCTGGGAATTTCAGACAGGCCAAAAATGGAGTTAGGGGACCTTGGGCTGAGGACAGCATCTAGCCTGAGGCCAGGGGATTTGAGGAGGAAGGCGAGCACCCGTTTGTCCCATGGGTGATTGTCCTTAGCTTGGTGGAGGCAGGCTTGGTGGCAGTTGTGGTTGGGAGTACAGAAAGGCCTTTATACAGGAGAATTAAGCTCTGTAGAGGAATGCCTTCTCCACCGGCTCCCCACAGTGGATTTTGAGGAAAGAGACAGTCCATGGTTCTAAGCAGTTTATTGGCTGTTCATGGTGGAAAATGGATGCATAATGTCCCATACTGACTTCAGGTGGACCTGAGAATAAATACTTTTTGCCAGGAGGGATGTCTGGGAAGGGAAATTTATTGGCTAAGCCCTCTGGGTTTCTAGGTACCTCATTAGCATGGAGAACTCTGATTTTGGTCTACGTGACCATAGGACACATTTCTTTATGTGAGAATTGTGGCATGTGTTCTAAGCCCAGAGTCTGGCAGGTAGTTGAGAGTTGCCTAAGCCTCAGGTGTGTGACCACTGAGTCTCTGGGTCTCAACTTGCTCTACCTTACCAAACTTCCTAGCATGGTTTCACATCCCACAGTCTAGAAAGTGAGGAAAAGTATGCTTGAAGAAACCATCCATGAAGAAAAACAAAGAGATTCTGTTCCTTCTCACAAGAATCTCTAAGAATGTCTTTCAGAAGTATTCTCCTGAAGGATGGCACCACAGTCATGCATATAGAATTTTCTTTCCCTACTTGAGTGGCTTTTCCATTACCTCCAGCATGCAGGCCGATGTGTTGCTGGAGACATAGCTGAGATTTCTACATCTGGTTCAGCAGACAGCAGGAAGAGAGACATTTGGCCTTGCTTGAACATTTGAAACTTCAAAACCCAGTGCCAGTGACACACCTACTCCCTTGAGGCCACACCTCCTAATAATGCCTCTCCCTGTCAGCCTATCAGGGCCTTTTTCATTCAAGCCAGAACAGTGTACTACAGGTATTCCCAGGGTCCTTCAAGAAGTTGTAAGGAGCAAATTCATGATGGTGCTCTGGAGAAGATGCCATGCAGAATGAAAATAATCTTATTAGTTTATGTATAAATGGAGTATCATGGAATAGTTTGTTGCAAAAGTCCTTGTAAAAGACAACAAATTGAAAATGGCAGGGTTCTGTGTCTTAATGAGCTCACTGGGGCCTCCTCATAAATTGTCTATTTGAGACTTTTTATTGTACTTTGATGATGGTAACACAGACTGATGTAATTAGTGAAAAACACAGCTTCAATGCACACCCCTAAAGTCTAACCTATAATTACAAGTAGAATAGCATTCAAATACACACACACACACACACACACACACACACACACACAAACACACACACACACACACACACACACACACACACATATCCTATTTGGAAGCTGTTAGTGTTTAGAGGAACAGAAAAGGCATTTCTTAGATCCTTTAGCTCATCCCGACATGTAGGGTGGTTATTTTAACATCTTACGATGTAAAATGAGACAGCAAAGATATTTCAAGATTCCAAGGCTATTTTAGGAATATTCCTTTAAACCCATTTTTTCCAGAAGTTATCCTTATTCTTTCTTTAAACAAACAATATTTAAAATATTGTTTATATTTATATTGTGCCTTTATATTTAAAAGGTACTTTGACAAGAAATGTCCACAGTGGCTGTGTGTGAAAAATCTTTAAAATGATGTATTTGTTAGCAAGAGAAACAGAAGATAAATGATACAATAAAGATTCATCTTAACTCCTATCAATTTCCTATATCTGAAATGTCTATCCACCAAGCATCTTTGGATGCCAGGCTGCCTTTCTCTTGGTTGGGTTCAGGCCTCCAGAACCTGGCTGTGTGGCTGCTGTTCCAAAGGACAGTGCTGAAACTTTACGACTGTTCAGCAGTCAGCTAAGAATAAGGCTTCCACCCAAGTATTGTCTCAAGGAGGAATTATCAGTGCCGGTGTTAGTGTGAAATCTTGTGAAAAATATGTCACAAACAACATGATACTGGCTGTGCTCTTCCTTGTCAATCTCCACAGAGCCCACGGTTCATTCTCTTACTATGTAACACAGTCTATCTAGACTAAATGCTTAGAAATTATGAAACGTCTTTTTAAAATGATAAACTTACTTAAAATCGCATATGCAATATCAATATAGGAAAGTGTGATAGAGAGGGAAAGATGGCTTTGGTGTTGTTCCTACCCACATTTAGCTTCTAGGGAGCTACAGGACCCGGTTTGGAAACAAATTGTATAGGAAATTTCCATCTAAGTACCTATGGGAATGTTGTCTGAATTAGCCTTCCTGGGTCTGAATCTTGATTTAAAGTCTCATAATTTCTGTGAATTTAAAAGGCAATATTTAATCTTATTATTATTTGCTTTATTAAATTTTCCAGGGAACCTTTTGTTCCCTAGTAAAGAGGGATTCTGAGAGTATTACATACTAGCAGACATGAAAACCAAAGTCATACTTGCCATGTTGTGAGACATTAGTTCACACCCATGTCTTGTGTGCTTATGCTTCCTTGGACAAATATAATAATGTCAGCAATGATAATCTCTGTATAATATCTCAATAATCACTGGAATTGTAATGATTATCCATTCTTTTGAGTGATTGTTTCGTGGTATCTTCTGACCTCATAGTCTTTGCAAGGTAAATGTCTCCTAGATCTGTTTTACAGATGAGGAAAGTAAGAGTCTTAAAGGTTCAGCCTCTGTCTACAATGACACAGCTAGAATAGGGAGAAAACAAAGAAAAGATAATCTGACCCCCAAATGAACGTCTCTGCATTCTTCTCACAAAGGTCTTCAAATTTGTTCTTCTGCTGAGGGATTTTATAAGAGGGAATTATAAAGATGAAGTGTTTAGGTCCTGGTGGCTTTAGGAATGATACTCAGGGGTGACTAACCTCATTGAAGAACTCTAAACACTCCACAGGAGATGATCGTAATTGTGTATCCAATTGGCTCTATCCTTTCTTTATTATATCCATGGAGAATGATGCCATGATCATATAAAATCTTGACACACATTATGTGACAAAATATGTCTCCACATTCTTTATTCCAGGATAATTCTTTGCTGCAAATTAACCTTATAGGTCTAGAATTTCTTTCCTCAGATGTTGATAAGTGAGACTGTACAACATGAAATGTGTCACCAAAATAGGGTTCAAATAATGCTTTGGTCATGTCTCATCTCTGTGGCATTTATGTCTATTTTATTCTCAGAATTCACATTTTTGTGGTTTTGTTTTTATATTGTAAAGACATCTCCCAACATGGTGACTACAGTGTTAAAATTCAACCAAAAGATCTGACTTTGGTACTTAAAGTCCTTAGTATATGGGACCTATTATTAAAATTATTAAATTTATCACCTGCAGTTGCAAGAATTTGTTTTTAGCTAAATTTCATCCAATGCAAGCTCCTTTCCCAGGGGTCTGTGTGCTCTGTCTGGCTGAGAAGGCACCAGGCTTTTCTCTGTTCTTTGGATAAAGGCATTTCTAGCATCAAATAACCCCAGTGAATCTACCCAACGTTCCCCTCTTTCCAACCCCCTCCACCCTAACTACACTTTGGCACTTCTTCAAGGGGCCTCTGTAATGAGCAGGTTCCCAGAGGAAGCTGTTTCCTGAAAGGCTTATAGTATTTAAAAGAAAACAAGTTTAGGGTCTCAACATTCTTGTTTTTGAAGAAAGAAAGAAAAAAGAAAAAAGGGCTTAATCTGCAGGCCTGGCAGCTGCATCAGGAGCCTCAGGCGTTCCTGGTCACAAACCTAAAGAAGCACCATCTCATCATGTATGCTATTTCCAAGCCCCTTTGCAACTTTATTCTGGTTTGCTGCTTCGCCTGGGAAGGGTTTGGTGGGAAACCCGATTTTTCCCCCAGTTCTTTGTTCCTCAAATTAGGGCTGGGTACTGTTGCCACTCCAATCAGCATGAATAGCCCTTTCCTTATAGCAGTGTGAAACACAGGGGCATGGGTGTGGGCATTGTTTCTTTGATAGGCTTAAAAACTGTGGAGCAGTGGGGGAAAGCCTATGTATAGGAACCAGACAGACTTGTGTGCCTATTGGCTACATCACAACCAGAATTTGGCACCTCCAACAAATAGTTTATTCTCCGTTCTCTGAGTTGTCTTTCTTAGTTCAACAGGAGCCATGGTGTCTACTTGGGTTGTGTTGTAAAGAGGACACTCAACAATGCATAAGAGAGTGCTTTTGCTGTGTTTTAGCATTGATTTACTTAATAAATGTTAACTTATTAATGACACACATACCCATTGTTTTTATAAAACATCTTCTAGGTTCTTTTGGGGAATTTTGCAGTCTTAAGCATTGGAAATGAAAAGCATACAAAAATCAGACATACTGTAATTGCACTTACAGCAACATCCAACCCAGGGAGTCTATATTTTATATATCAGGTAAGGAGTGTTAAAGACAAATACATGATGTAATCAGCTATAAACCTATTCAACATTAAAGTTGTATGGGACCTTTAAAAATAATATATTTTTAAATAAGAAAAAATGGTGTAGCAGTGAATAGGAAATCTGCACTTATGGTCACATAGAATTGTATGGAGAACATTAGACTGTCAGTCATAAATCAACACCTTTCCTTTCCTCAGTTCTGAAGCTTGTACCCTCAATGAGAGATGAAATAATTCGAAAGGGGGAAGCATCAACCAAAGAAGCAGAGGTATCTAAGAGTTATTCTAGAGGAGGGAGGATCAGGCTCAGACCTTGATGAGGGATGGCCTAGCAGAAAAACATCTGGGCAGAGAGATGTGCAAAACAACGCCACATCCTATTTTGGGACTCCTGATGGCACAGGAATATAATATCTTAGTCAGACTCTCAGTCAAGTCTTTTCTCCTCTGAACAGCTCTACTTGATGTTAATACTGGGCTCAGTGGGTAATAAGTCTCAAGTAAATGGGTTTGAGTGTTCAGAAGTCATTGCTTTGATAGCTTTCAGGAATCTAGAAACAACTCCAAAAGAAGACTCTTTAGCACCTTTAAGCTCCTTTTCAAGGCTGTGCAAGAGAGCTTGGCAGCCATATTAATGAGCCATTAAAACCCGTTTTTAGTCTGTCACTAAAATCTGTGAATTTGAAGGTAATTGCATCTTCTCCCATGCCAGACTCCACACAGACTTTACATTGGAAGCCTATTTTATGCTTCCGGAAAGCATTGTCTGCCTTACAGGTTATTAGTCATATAGCCCAAATCTACTAAGGAAAGGTGAAATTAAATATTTGGTATGATTCATAGGCACTGGGCCATGGGAGAATCCATAAACATGAGGGAAGTTAATTTAAAAACATGCAAATCCTTGAATAAAGTTTCCTGCTGACCTTAGAACTTCCAGTCAGGGAACTCCCTCAAAAATAATTATTGTCACATGGGGGTTTGTAATAATGTAGTTCTTAGGAACTGGAGACCAAATTATTTTGAATTTTGTCTTAGGGTTTTATTGCTGTGAAGAGACACCATGACCACAGCAACTCTTTTTTTTTTTTTTTTTTTTTTGGAGACATTGTTTCTCTGTATAGCCCTGGCTGTCCTGGAACTCACTGTGTAGACCAGGCTGGCCTCAAACTCAGAAATCTACCTGCCTCTGCCTCCCAGAGTGCTGGGATTACAGGCATGCACCACCACTGCCCGGCGACCACAGCAACTCTTATAAAGGAAACATTGAAGCTAGCTTAAAGTTCAAGGGTTCAATCAATTATTGTCATACAGATAGCATGGCAGCACATAGGCAGACATTATCTTAACAGAGTTCTGTGTCTAGGGTGACTAGGCCAAGATATTTTGGCCATTTTTATTTCATCAGTTGTTGTTTTATAAGGATAGATATCTAGATTCAGTTGATATTACTAATGGTGTCTAATAAATGGTGAAATGGCAAGTTAAAGTAGGTTGCTCTCCATACAGACAATAATAACCTATTACTGAATATACTTCTACAACTCATTGGACATGGTCAAGTTGAGCTGGTGCTTACATAAAACTATTATGTGTAGCTCCCTGATGCTCATTCTTATTAACATTTACTGTTACTTGCTTTTCTCCAAGTAATTTATTTATTTACTTTACATCCTGATCACAGCCCCACTCTCCTTCACATGGGCCATCCCTTCCCTTCAGCTCTGAGAAGGGGGAGATTCACCCTGGATACCTAGGCACCTCAAGACACTGCAGGACTGGGCAATCATCTCCCACTGAGGGGCATGCTGATCTTTGTATATCTTCATTTGAAAAGTGTCTCTTCAGTTTTACTGGGTTATTTCCTCTCTTGGTGTTGACTTCTTGGATTCTTTATATAATTGTTTTAGTTAGTGCTGCTATGGCTGATGAAACACCAAGGCTTGGAAGGGTTTATTTTGCTGAGAGTTCCATGTAACAGTTCATCATTAAAAGCAGCGAAGGCAGAAACTCAAGCTTGGCAGAAATCTAGAGTCAGAAGTTGGTGCAGAAGCCCTAAAAAGGTGCTACTTACTGACTTGCTCCCCATGGCTTGCTCAGCCTGCTTTCTTATAGAACCCAGGACCACCAGCATAGAAATGGAACCACCCACAATGGTCTGGGCCCTCCAACATCAATCATTAATTAAGCAAATGCCTTATAGCTAGATGTCATGTAGATATTTTCTCAGTCGAGACCCCTTCTCTGATAATTCTAGTTTGTTGCCTGGTGACATAAAACTATCTAGTACAATACAATTCTATAAATTAATCCCTAAGTTAATCTAGCAAGGTTTGTCAACATTCTAAGGATTGTTTCTTCACTGCATTGGCTGTTTCTTTTGTTGTTTCAAAGCCTTTTGACTTTGCTTGAGGGAAAAGATGATATTCTAGTTTTAAAAAGTCCTCCTTCTATTAAAGGGATAATCCAGAGAAAAACACAGCAGAGTTTGATAAATCTGGTACTGAGAGTGGATTCTTATTTTTCATAGCTGAGTTCTTTAAAAAAAACTTTACTTAATCCTTTGAGTTTGTCTGCCTCAAGTATAAAGACAGGCATTAAAATCTAAATTGATACATTTTTGTAATTCTTAAATAAATTATGTTGTATCAACACACTGGCAAATAAGAAACTTGAACATGGCAATGATTTTAATAATTGGATTTTAAAGCAATTTTAGGGGAGTATTTCTGAAGATTTATAGATATATTAAAAAAGGCAGACACTAGCAAGGACAGAGGGTTTTCTATGTGTAGTCTGTATCCAGATGATGAACCAAACAGTTTTAACAAAGCCCCGTCTGATGTCTGATAAGGATTAAAGACTAAAGTAAAACAGCACTCCTTCATTTATACATAGAAAAAAAATGTGATCATCGTTATGGCTTTAGTCCTCTTGATAGCAGGCTTGCTGAGCCTTTTCATTATAAACAGACATATTTACAAGGGGACTTCAGTCTCTAGTTGAAAAATGGTGATTAGAAGATACAAATTGGAAAAATAAGTTAAGAAAGGCCTTGCTGGCTAATTTCTCCAGCCATGACTTCTCCATAAAAGTGAAGATCTAGGGAAACACCACCTTTCCCTCTGTTCCGATCTTCTGGTTTAAGCAGATTTAATGAAAAGTGTAATGGTGTAAAAGATAAATGTAAGTCTGATGTGAGAACACTGTAATCCCAGTTAGTAGGAACAGAAGGAAGAAAGATCAAAAATTCAAGGCCATCCTCTCTTACATAGTGAGTTCAAGGTCAGCCTATTTCAAAAAGAAAAAAAAAAACAAAAAACAAAAACAAACAAAACTATATAGGGGGAACTATATAGATAAAAAAAAATACCTTGTAAGTTATTTTTTTTTCTTTTCTGGACCTAAATAGACTTCTTTGTCTTAAAAAATATAATTTATTCAGCTTGTGTTTGGGAATGTAATATGCATGTGTCATAGAGCACACATTGAATTCAGCAGAAAACTTCTGAGGACTTTCTTCTCTTCTTCCATCATGTGACTCCTGCAGATAGAACTCAGGATAGATAGTTTGGCAACAGGAGCTTTGTCTGCTGAAACATCTTGTCAGCCTCCAAACAAAGGCTTTTCTAGGGGGCTGGCAAGATGGCTCAGTGGTTAAGAGCACTGATTGCTCTTCCAGAGGTCCTAAGCTCAATTCCCAGCAATCACATGGTGGCTCACAACCATCTGTAATGGGATCCGATGCCCTCTTCAGGTGTGTCTGAAGACAGCAACAGTGTACTCATATATAAACTAAATTAAAAACAAAACAAAACAAAACAAAACAAAAAAACCCCAATAAACAAAAGCTTTGCTATCTTTGCCTTGCTGAGTTCAGAACTTCTGGCCTTCTCCATCAGTTGTTATTATTTTCTTTTGCTTTATTTGTATAATTTTGTGTTGTAGAAAGTTGATTCATTAGGGAGTGAAATAGATTGAAGGATGGAGAAAATGAGCTGAGTAGACAAAGGTATTAAGACAAAGACGATTTTTGCGCTCCTGTGAATGTCTTCTGCAGTTCTCTAGATGTTTAAATCTAATTCTCTTGGCCTAGGTAGAGCCCAGTCCCGTCTTATTGCTAAAGATTACTCTCATGGATATAGCAAGGGTGAATGCACCATTACTGGCTGGTCACTTAGGGAGCCACCAATCCTCAACAGTCT
The DNA here is from genome assembly GCF_947179515.1 of Apodemus sylvaticus. Classification (NCBI taxonomy): domain Eukaryota; kingdom Metazoa; phylum Chordata; class Mammalia; order Rodentia; family Muridae; genus Apodemus; species Apodemus sylvaticus. The sequence continues at coordinate 75,757,412 of NC_067474.1, forward strand.
CTTTGGGTTTTCATCAGCCTCCATGGCGCCTCTTTTAATAAGCCCCATTCAGTCGGCTTTGCTCAGCCAGCTAGCTCTGGCGCTTGGCTCTGTCATCAACAGGCATGCAGTGACTTCCAAATAGGTTTCACTTAGCTGCTTGAGTCAAGCCTCTCCTCTTTGGATTTTTTTTAGGCAGATCAGGCTGGCCATTTACAAGTCCCTCAAGTAGCCAGCATATTCATAATATGGCTTTTGGATTTTTTTCAGTTTGAAACTGATGGAAGATTAAGGCAGGACTTGAAATGTACGTCAAGCAAAATTCTCTCGTGTGCATTGTAGACAATTTACTTTTCGAATTAAGTGAACGCTTGACCAAGCTACATCACCTCCTGTGTTAGTATTGCTTAGATAGACAAGCTTCTTATTTTGAAGTGCCTAATCAGCACCCACCACACATATCCTGGTCATTTTCCTTTTTATCCTTCTTTGATCACTTAATTTTCTGAAACAGTACCAGATTCTGGAGCTGCCAAAATTCAGCAGACATAGTCAACAAGTAACTGTGCCCTGATAACCAAACTGACAAAAAGCCATTCTAAGGAAAATGAATGTGGCCCCTGTTGGGAGTCAAGTTGATATTAGACTTTCTTAGAGCCCCTGTTGAAAGGACAAAGGGTATGTTAGTTCTGTGTCTTTGCCCAGGCACAGATTTGGCATGGTCTTGTCTGGGGCCATAGCAGGACCTGCACCTCTAAGGAGTTAAGGTTTCCTTTCCTGGGAACCAAGATTTCACCCCTGGAAGGCTGTGGTGATCAGTTCCACTTATCTGAGGCATCCTATGTTCTCTTTGCCAATATTGTCTGACTTAGGTCTCTGCTGACCTCAGTCCCACAAATAGTGTATAAGATGCTCTCCATCATGATAAACATTCGTGGCATGCATTATCAGGTATCTGTCTTCTTTATTTATCATCCCCAGTCATTCTACTCAAGTGGCTGCTCGCCTATGAAAGTATTAGGAAGGACCAAAGGAGCTGAAGGGGTTTGCAACCCCATAGAAAGAACAACAATACCAACCAACCAGACCTCACCTCCAAGCCACCCCACACCCCCCAGCTCCCAGGGACTAAGCCACCAACCCAGGAGTACACATGGCTCTGGCCAAATATGTAGCAGAGGACAGCCTTGCCATACATCAATGGGAGGAGAGGTCCTTCATCCTATGAAGGTTTGATAAATGCCCCAGTATAGGGGAATTGTGGGGCGATAGGAGAGGGGTTTCCAGGAGAGGGGGAAACTGGGTAAGGGATAACACTTGAAATTTAAGTAAATTAAAATAAAAAAATAAAAAAATAAAGTATTACGGAAGGTATATATAACTGATTTGTAGAATTAGGTGAAGCTTTTCTTCTAACAGGAAGATTTGTATAAAGTTAGATATGACAATTAGAAGAAGTTGATAATGTTGAAATCTTTGCTTAGGTAAAAGTGTTCGGCTTCATGGAGGATATTTGTATAGATAAGAAGAAAGTAAGATTACAATATATTCTAGACACTAAAAGGATTCTTTCTACTTTGGGTAAAACATTCAACAGGAGTGTTGAGGTTGGAGGTTGTAATGAGATTAGAAGGGAGATTTGAGCCAAAGTACAAAAGTCTTACAGAAATTCAAACAAAAACATCCCTATTCTTGCAGAAATGAATCTGCTCATATGCATGTACCGTCTGACGAAGATCTGTCTGTATTTATTCTCAGAGGCACTATCATGTTTAGAATGATTAAAATTACAATTATTTTGTGGGAAGGGGCTTCTTTTTTATTTTTATTAGATATTTGCTTTATTTACATTTCAAATGTTATCCCCTTTCCTCATTTCCCCTCTGAAAACTCCACCCCCTGCTCACCAACCCCTCCTCCCACTTTCCTGACTTGGCATTCCCCTACACTGGGGCATCAAGCCTTCACAGGACCAATGGCCTCTCCTCTCATTGTGTCTGAAAAGGCCATCCTCTGCTACATATGTAGCTGGAGCCATGGCTTCCTCCATGTGTGCTCTTTGGTTGGTGGTTTAGTCCCTGGGAGCTCTGGAGGTACTGATTGGTATTGTTCTTCCTATGGGGCTGCAAACCTCTTCAATTCCTTGCCTCTTTTCTCTGTCTCCTCCATTGGGAACCCTATGCTCAGTTTATTGGTTGGCTTTGAGCATTTTTTTCACACTTTAATTCCTTTCGTTTTTATTTATTCTATTCTCATATATTATATCCTAACTATAGTTTTATGTTACCCAAGGCTCTCTCCACTACCTCCCCTTTCTTTCAGATCCTTTTCTATTTCACCTCCACTCAAAGAAGAGTAATCCAGAGACATCAACCAAATATGGTATAACAAGCTAAAATACAACCAAGCACATATTCTCACATTAGGGCTGGATGAGTCAACCCAGTGGGAGGAAATGGGTTCCAATGGGAGGCAAAAAGGTCAGAGACAGCCCGTGCTAACACTGCTGAGAATTCAATAAAAATACCAAGCTGCGTAAACATAGTTACATATGCAGAGGACCTAGGTCAGGCTCATATAGGCCCCCAATCTCTGTGAGCCCATTTAGTCTCGGTCAGCTGATTCTGTGGGTTGTGTTCTTGTGGTGTCCTTGATTCATCTGACTTCTTTACTCTTTCCCTCCTCTCCTCATCAGGACTCCTTAATCTCTTCTTAATATTTATCTGTGACATTGCATCTGCTCCCATCAGTTCTTGGTTGACATTTCTTTGGTCTCTCTCTTGGTAATTATGGCTCTGGTCCCCACCATATCCTACAGGTATGACAAATTGAGGGTTGGAGGTACTGTGTTTTGTTTGGTGCTTCAATTCCTTCACTTAATGCCTTGCCTGGTTACAGAAGATGGCATATTCAGGTTCAAATGTCCAGAAAGTATTTTCAGCAAAAATAAAGAAGAAAATTTTCCTAACTTAAAGAAGGACATGCCTACAAAGATACAAGAAACTTACCAAACACCAAATAAATTGGGTCAGAAGTGAAAGTTTCCTTGCCAGATAATAATCAAAACACTAAACAGATAGAACATAGAATATTAAAAGTTGCAAGAGAAATAGATCAAGTAACATATGAAGACAGACCTGTTAGAATTATACCTGACTTCTTAACGGAGACTCTCAAAGCCAGAATATAGACCAAAATGCTACAAACTCTAAAAGACCACAGATGCCAGCCCAGACTACTATACCCAACAAACATTTTAATTGCCATAGATGGAGAAAACAAAATATTCCACAATAAATTCAAATTTAAACAATATATATCCACAAATCCTGTCCTATAGAAACTCCAACTGAGGAGGTTAACTATACCCATAGAAGAAAGGAAATAATCTTACCAGCAAAACTAAAGCAAGGAAACACACACACACACACACACACACACACACACCACTACCACTGCCACCATGGATAACAATAACAACAGAACATTTTAGCAAACACAAAATATATCCTCTTCTCAGGAACTCATGGAACTTTCTCACATCAGCAATTGACCACATACTCAGACACAAAGCAAGTCTCCATCTCTTTAAATTTTTCTTGTAGCAATTACTCCTATCATAAATTTGGATATTCTGTGTATTCATTTTCATTTAATTCTAGCCATCTGTCTATGTTTCTGTCTTGACACATTTTTGATTCAGTAGAGAGTTGCACAGTTTTGATGAGTTTTAAGCTTTCTATTATTTCTGTTTTTGTTGATATCCAACTTTAATCCAGGTAAGTCTGACAGAATGTGGGGAATTGTTTGAATTTTCATGTATCTGTTGAGCATGGGTATTTTGATCTCCCTTCTAAGAAGGACCAAAGTATCCACACTTTGGTCTTCCTTCTTCTTGAGCTTCATGTGGTCTGTGAATTGTATCTTTGGTATTTCAAACTTTGGGGCTGATATACAATTATACATCTGATGGAGGGCTCATATCCAATATATGCAAAGAACTCAATAAGTTAGACTCTAGAAAAACAGAAAACCCTATTAAAAATGGGGTACAGAGCTAAACAAAGAATTTTCAACTGAGGAAGGGGCTTTTTTTTTTTAATAAAAAATGTATTTACTTAGAAGCATTCAGAATGTCAATAAAACATCAGCATTTTTTTTTTTTGCAATTATAGAGTACTATTCAGGTAACAGAACAAAAATTATCATCATATATGCTGCATCAGAGACAACTGAAGATGAAAAAAATAAAACCCAAAAATAAAACCAAAAGAAAAAAAACCAAAAAAAACCCTCCAAAATCCAAATTACTGTCCCCATATATAATTAATTTGTAATGTGTACCAACAAGAAACTGCTTTAAATTCCCATGCCAATTTACAACCCCCAGATGGTACCAGGCAAGGTTAGTGGCTATTGAAAATACTACCAGGACAGGGCTATCTAAAGACACATTTAGTAGTGTATTAACTATACAAAGAAAGACACTGCACAGCTTAAAAACACATCATACACAGCCTTACATTTTAATTTTTTTTTCTTTAAAAGGAGTGAATTGTGTGCAGGGGTCTTAAATACTATAAAGACAAGAAAAAATCTGCGGTAGCACCAATTATTCATCATCATCATCATCATCATCTTCTTCATCTTAATCTTCCACTTTTTTTTTTATTGAGCATCTTCTTCATTTACATTGCCAATGGTAAAACCTTTCCCAATTTCCTCCCCAAAAGCCCCCCTCCCAAAATATTCCCTACCCCTCCTCCCATCCCCTGCCTCCATGTGTATGCCCCTCTACCTGACACACTCCCACCTCCCCCCCAGCCCCGAACCCCCATCCGTTTTCCTTTGTTGGGTCCTCTATTGAACCTTTACGTGACCAAAGACCACTCCTCCCACTGATGCCCAAAAGGCATTCCTCTGCCACATATTTTGGCTACAACCATGTGTTCCCCTTGGTTGACGTTTCAGTCCCTGGGAGTCTTGGGGTGTCTGGGTGTCCAAAGTCATTGTTCTTCCCATGGGGCTATAAACCCCTTCAGCTCCTCCGGACCACCCTTCAGATCCTCTGTTGGGAACCCCAAGCCCAGTCCAATAGTTGGTTGCTAGTTTCTGCCTCTGTATTTTTAAGGCTCTGGCAGGGCCTCTCTGGAGACAGCCATGGCATGCTCCTTTTGGTACACATTTCTCATCGTAGTGTCGGGGTTTGGTGACTGTTGATAGGATGAATCCCCAGGTAGGGCAGTCACTAGATGGCCTCTACTTTAGACTCTGCTCCACACATTGTCTCCCTTATTGTTCCTGTGAATATTATGTTCCCTTTCTCAGAGGAACCATAACACCCTCACTTAAGTCCTTCTTTTTGAGCTTCCTGTGCTTGGTGAATTGTAGCTTGTTTATTTTGAGCTTTTGGACTAGCCTCCACTTATTAGTGAGTGCATATCATGTGTGTTCTTTTGTGACTGGGTTACCTCGCATCTTCCACTTCTTTCTCCTCTTCCTCATCCTTTCATCTTCCTCCTCATCTTCCTCTTCCTGCTTTTTCTTGCTCTTTTTAGCCTTGACCACCCCCTTTTTTCTCTACATCAGGTTTTCCTTTAGCTCTGTAGGCACCTATATCCTTCTCGTACTTCTCCTTCAGCTTGGCAGCCTTCTTCTCATAGGGCTGCTTGTCATCCGCTGCAGTGTTGTCCCACACCTCTACTAGTTTCTTTGCAACATCACGAATGGATAAACCAGGATATTTGCCTTTGATTTGGGGGCAGTACTCAGAACAGAACAAGAAGAAGGCCAAAGAGGCCTCTTGGGTGCACTGGGGTCCTTGAACTTCTTTTTGGTGCCCCCTTTGGGGGGATGTAGGTTTTCACTTCTCTTTCCTAACGAGCTTTGTTAGCCTTTGCCATATCTTCAATTTTCCCTTTATCTTTAGCAGACATGGTCTTCCACTTCTCTGAGCACTTCTTGGAGAACTCTGAGAAGCTGACAGAAGCGTCCGGTGCTTCTTCTTGTGCCCCACCTGGCAGGTTTGCACAAAGAATGCATATGAGGACATTTTGCCTCTCAGCTTCTTAGGATCTCCTTTGCCCATGTTTGGTTGATTTTTCCTCTGTGAGGCACAGAGTCGCCCAGTGCCTGTCTGGCTCTCGCTTGCCCCAGCGATGTCTCTGTGGAGCTCACTGTACTGCATTGGCTTCAGGAAGGGACTTCTTAAGCATGTCTATCACCTCTGCTTTTTCAATCATCCATTTGTGTGATAATCAAATACTGAGTCCAACTCCTAGTCCAGTCCTAACAAGAATATATGAACTCATTTATCAATGAGACATTTTCTGTACATGAGTTTTTATAGGGGACACAAAGAAAGAAATCAATAGGTATAATTTAAATTATATTAAAGAAGAGTATGCTATTCTACATTTTGTAGTCAATGTTTTTCAAAGAAAGGCAGAGGAGGGAAATGGAAGAGCTTGAGTTGGAGAGGGAGGAGGTGATGAGCACGTGAGTCATGGGCTAAGAGAAATACTATGGTTAGTGGACACATTTATAGATACAGAAAATACGTAAAGACATGATCTATGATATTGAAGTTTACTGACCGAAGTCAGAATGGCCTATGTGTGAGTTATAAGAGGTGTGGCTAGAAAGATAAGCAAAAGTGATTGCTCAGGAGACCATCTGTTCCTTCCTAATAACTATAGATAATCTTAGCTAAATTCTGTGAAGTTGATAGGCTCTGAGCTCATGGGGAGTATCTTCCTGGATATATTCTGTATTTGTAACACATAATTGCAGGTACACTTAGGAAGCATTTAGCTCATAGAAGATTGACAGTGATGCTAGAATTCTCAAGAGCAGAACAAACTCAAAACTTCTCAACTATAACTTGCTATTATTTTCTTAAATATGTCAAGGCCACCATGGTTCATGTTGGCAGAATCACACAGTACCTATTTTATAGTCTGCTAGAATTTCTCAACAGTTTATCTCTGTTGAGTCTTAAACTTAGCATTCCAACTCACATTTAATTCTTGGTATTCTTTGCTCTTGTACTAGAAGACTAAACACTTTACACTACACTTACCACTTGCTGATCTTTGATTTTGTTATCAAATGAAACTCCATACTACTCTAAGAAATAATTTAAATTATATATGCTAAGAACTTAGCACAGACTAAGTCTACTTCTGAATCTGAGCACCTAAGAATGTTCATCTGGAGACAGACTGAATTGTAGAAGCATGATTAAAGCAAGGCTATATTATAGATAGGGACAGACAGAGCAGTGCTACCTGTTAACAACTAGAAGAATACGGTGGAAATTTAGCAAGGTAGTCTCAAAGTAGGATCTGCCTCCACCTCCTTGAATCTGTCAAAACCTAGGGAACATAGGAGGGGGCACATCCACTAGAGTTGAGAAGAACAGAAACAAAACCCAAAAACTAGATGATCTCTAGTTTTAGTGCTGGTAAGAGACCCTTTTGACAAAGATAAGGAAAGGCATAAGGGTGGGATTCTGAAATCTAAAAACCTGGACCACAGAAAGCCCTGCATGAAACTTAAACTCAGATTCTGGAACTGATGCAAGATGTGGGTCTCACACAAACTCCTCTCAGGAGGAAGGACAAACTGACTTAACGAGTGAATTGATGAATGTCATCAACCCTCTCTCCACTTGCAGAGCCTGCTACAAAAGCAATTCAGATGGTATGAGCAACCCCAGTATTCTTCCATAGGAAGGGAGACTGACAGTATGCCATCTCCACTGTAGTTTCTCCTCCTTAGATATTATTTAGAGAGATATCTTTCTATCTACTTATCAGTGGCCTATATACAAATACAAATATGTGACATTATACTATCTATTTCATTTTTCATTTTAAACAAATATTTCTTGTTAAAACATTTGACAGTTCAATTGCTTGCATTGTCGCTTATTTTTCATCTTAGTAGGCCTTCTTGACTATCCTTTCTTTTCCTGCAATAGTCTCTAGAATTTTCCTTATTGTTCTTCATACTTCTAGCCCAAATACTTTTTTATTCTCTTTATTTTCCTTCCGTTTTCATTACCCCCTTCTTCTTATATATTACTTATGGATACTATTAACTGTAAGATAGCATGAATTATGCTTCTTTCCTACTAAGTACCTTTGTGCTACTATCTCCTAATCTTATTAGGGATAGAAGATGCACAGGTATCTTCTGCTGTGAGTTAGTCATTCATTTCCTAACAAGGCACTGTGCTTGTTGTGGTTGGCTGTCTTCTAAACTAGTGGTGGTGAGCACAGCATAAATGAAGAAGACTCACTAGAAAGAGTTGAATAAAAAAAGAAAGAAAGAAAGAAAGAAAGACAGAAAAGAAAAGGAAAAATATAAAAATATAAAAAGTAAAAATTGGAAGATAGGCTAATTCCAACAAATGGCTCAGACACAATGAAGAAACACTTAAGATATAAGTAAACAAGCACCATGAAGCCTCTCTACCCTTGCAGTTTCTCAATATCAGAAGCCACAAATAATGAGATAGTGGATATCTCAGGACAGTCTTACTCTTACATGGGGTCAGTAACTATAACCACATTCATGATCCAAGTAAACAGGTGGGGGAAACAAAGGGATCGATTTTGGAACTATGTAAGAAAATTATCAAAGTAGGTGATATGGTCAGCAGTTTGGAGAAGAAATAAAATATATCATATAAGAATTCAAGATGGCAAATAAGACTCTGAAACAGAACCAGACAGAAATGCTAGAAATGAAAGCATCAAGGAGTGGAATTTAAAAATGCAATAGAATGCAACATCAATATGTAAGATGAAGAAGAAAAAATTTAGTGATGGAGGACATAATTGAGACAATCATACATCCAGGCACACACACACACACACACACACACACACACACACACACTAATGGCTATGAGTGAATTGTTAAAAAAAACCTCAGGAATATAGTCGACACTAGGTATAGATTCCATAGGCTAGAAGGATTAGATAAAAATCCAAAGACACAATATATTCAATGAATTTGTAGCCTACAGTTTACCAACCACCCCCAAAGGTTTTGATCACATAAGACATTTGATCACATAAGGTTACGTGAGAACATAACCTTTACAAGCAAATTCCAATAAAGATGAAAAAATGCAAAATGAAGAAAAAGTATTAAAAGCTGTAGGGAGAAATAATCAATTTGTCTGTGAATGGTCTCATCATTTTTTGTTTTGTCTTCTTTCTTCTTCTTCTTCTTCTTCTTCTTCTTCTTCTTCTTCTTCTTCTTCTTCTTCTTCTTCTTCTTCTTCTTCCTCCTCCTCCTCGTCCTCCTCGTCCTCCTCCTCCTCCTCTTTTTCCTCTTCTTCTTCCTCTTCCTCCTCCTCCTCTTTTTTTTTCTTATTAATCTTTGGACTCACCTTCAGGATGGCCAAGTAGTATAAGGTGCTTCCTTCAGATTGTAGTCTCCCCTGGAGGCATGAGTTTGTTTTGTCTGATCAAATCAGGGTTTCACTGTGTAGCCTTGGCTGTCCTGGATCTCACTCTGTATATCAGGTCGGCTTTGACATCACAGAGATCCACACATTACAGAGATCCACTTGCCTCTGCTTCTCAAGAGCTGGGATTATAAGGCTTTCACCATCATCTATCTCCCTCCTCCTGGACTCACCAGCATTCCTAAAAGTCAGAAAAGCAAGGGGTCATATATCTCAAGACCTGAAAATAAGAGTGCTTTATATCCAGCAGAGTCATCTTTCAAAATTGATGGAGAAATAAGAACATTGTGGGAACAAAATTAACTTACAGCAAGCCAAAGTATTCTTCAAAACACAAAGAGGAGTGCTAAACAGTCTACAGGACAATCTCTTTTATGATAGAACAGGGGAAAATTAAGTTCATGAGAGAACTAGATAAAGATAGGATGTGTGTGTAGGATGGGATCAACTGTACTTACTGCATGATTAATTACAAATTAATGCAGTAAATTAGCAAACACAATTAATAGAAAAGGAAGAAAAGCATAAATAGTAAACCAAAAAAATCAGACTAACTACAGCAAAGCCATAGCAATCAGCAAACTGTTTCCAGTCATAATCTTAAACATGAATGGCCTCAAGTCAAACCACTTTGGGGTTTTTAATTTCATAAAAACAAATTCTAAAAGTACAAAAGTTCACAAATTATGATGCAGCAATAAAGTAGATGGTTTTAATATCTTACCCTTATCTATAAATAAGTCTTCCAAACCAAAAATCAGCAAAGAAACTGGGGATATAAATGACATCATAGATAAATTGAATTTAAGAAGTATCTACAAAGTATCCCTTCCAATAGATATGGGATATGCTTTCTTCTAAGAAGTTCCATTTTTTTCTATAAAATCAAACACATTCACTGGAGGAAAAAAAATCCAGCCTTCTCAACAAATGGTCCTGGGAAAGCTCGATATCTACATGTGGAAGAACAAAATTAGATTTGCATTCCTCGATCTGAATAAAAATCAATTAAAATGGATCAAATACCTTAATCTAATACCCTCCCCCAGTCTATTCTTTCCCCTTCCAGTGCATATTCATGTTTTATCAAAATAGGTGTGTCCTCAGAATAGAATTTCACCAGATTTAGAAAACTATAAAGTTCACCTGCATTTAGTCATTATTTTTCAAATTTTATTAAGTCAGCCAGGTATTCGTGAGCTTTTATGTTCATAAACAAATCACCTATTTATTTTAAGATCTTGTTATTTCTTATATAGAAACATACTTTGTAGTTACAAAAACAAAGGGATGTAATTTCAAGTTTTGTAGGAAAATTAATGTGAGATGGGTTGTTATACCCTAATGCTAAAGGAATTGCAGACTTTTCAATTTTCTTTAAGGTTTAATTGTACAAACCTTCTGAATTATCTGTAGTTACTAATCTTTATCCAACAATGTTGGCAGTGATAAGCGCATGCAAACTGCATGGGAAGCCAGAATAAATTTCTGCAATAGAACTGGAATGAGCTGAGATAGTTTCCTCTATTGCAAGATTTAAAAGGAGAAATTCACAGATCTCATTCATTAATCACTGCAGAGTAATTAATGATACTGTCTTAAACTACTGTTCATTGTTACTTATACTGTCTGAGATTGGGTATAGTGCAAAGGAAAGAAGTTTATTTTACTTATCCTTTTAAGGACTAGAAGTGCAAAATTAAGTGGTCACTTTTGGCAAAGATCTTATGCAGTACAGTAGAAGGACAAATGGTCAGAGAGGGGAGTAAAAGTAGCAGGGCAGACTTAGTGTACAACAGTGCATTCTTAGGAAAATATCTCTGAGAAGACTGTTGGCATATCATCATTTAAAGCCTTCATTTCTCAACATCAGCATAGGAATTACACATTAGCATAGCTTTCAGAGGGCACAGAGCATATTCAAACCCTAGCAGACACTAATAAATATCTGACCAGGTATCAAGTTCTGGGGCATGAAGATAAAACAGATATGGTCCTTTTGATTGGAATGGAGCCCAAAATACATGTGGTGTAATCGTTGGTGATGCAATAGTCCCAGTGAGTGAACTGTTTTGCTTAATGTCTAAGGGTCTTTTTCAAAGGAGATCTGGTTCCATAGCAAATTCTCCTGATCCTAATTTTAGCATTGAGTTGAGGTCAGAGCTTATTCCACAGAAGTCAATGGGCACTTATGTCAGTTATGACAAAAACACTAAGAATGTCACCTTGGAAGATTCAAAATCTATGGAAGTAAAATCCTGCTCAATAAGACTTCCCTCACACGTTCCTATTTATATTTCTTGCTCTTGTATCTCCAAGAGCACCCAAAACTTGGTAATAGTTTTGAGACTTTGGATCTAACAGAGGGACATAACTGTGACTGAACAATACATCTACTCTTCATTAGGAACAGACTTGGAATCTTTCACTTCCTGTCATCCACAGCCCACATTGGACTCGCCTAGAATTTTGTGGAGGCGAAAGGCTACCACAGGAAGAACACTATAGAATTCAACTGGGAGCCATTCAAATCTCCTCATTCTTAGATCCACCTCCAAGGAGACCCAGACAGCAAGGGTATGACATAAGTCTTGCTTGTCTGCCAAAATAAGAGAAAATGATGAGGATGAAATTTTATTTGGAAAGAGACAGCTTGAAGAATCAATTTTAACTTTGTGAAAGGGAATTCTGAGACAAAGATTTCTTGGAGTGTAACTTTATGTAAGAATTTCCAACTCTATTCAGATAAGGGACACATAATAAAGAAAATAAAAGTAATCCCTAGAATTTTGGAAGGGATGTGGAAACTTCAATGCCAAATCTGCTATCATTTATATTTTAAGTAAATACTGGGAGGAAGGGACTGGGCTAGGAAAAGGCCTATGTGTAATAGAATACAACAGGCCTACAGATTTTTATGAGATAATTGAAGATTTAAGAAGTTTATAATTCCAGAATGTCTGATAGCTATTTGTATAGATAACAATGAAGACTTGGTTTAGCTGAGTCTCTTAGTAGAGGGAAGAGAATCCCTCTATGAGCAATCAATCTGGTGCGCCAGAAGTTGCTGCTACTGATTAAGACAGAAGTATGTCTTGATGTTTCCCAGCATCCTTGGCAATTAGCTTGACCATGTGGCCATTTTGACAATAGTTTGTGAGTAGAGGTCATATGCTCATTTCCAAGAGAGGTGGTTAAATATCTGGTGTGTCTGTCTGTACTCCCCAACTTCCTCCCTCATCCTTGAAACTGGATAGAAAGTATTATTAATGGTGGAGAAAGACAAAGAGTATACAGATATTTTGATCACTGCCTGGGGAGAATCCTTGTAGAGCTCCCTGATTTGTGTCAGAACCTCAGAGATGAATACACTGCAATAAAAAGACGGTTCAACTGTTAGAGGAAACAGACTTCTATCCATGGAAATGAGCTGCTTAAGATATGTGTTTTTCAGATTATAGAGATATCTTTTTTAAATTTTATTCGATATATTTTTTATTTACATTTCAAATGATTTCCCCTTTTCTGGTTCCCCACTCCCCGAAAGTCACATAAGCCCCCTTCCCTCCCCCTGTTCTCCCACCCATCCCTTCCCACTTTCCTGTTCTGGTTTTGTCTTATACTGCTACACTTGGTCTTTCCAGAACTAAGGGCCACTCCTCCGTTCTTCTTGTACCTCATTTGAAGTGTGGATTATGTTTTGCATATTCCAGTTTTCCAAGCTAATATCCACTTATTAGTGAGTGCATAACATGATTGATCTTTTGAGACTGGGTTACCTCACTTAGTTTGATGTTCTCCAGCTCCATCCATTTGCCTAAGAATTTCATGAATTCATTGTTTCTAATGGCTGAATAGTACTTCATTGTGTAGATATACCACATTTTTTGCATCCATTCTTCTGTTGAGGGATACCTGTGTTCTTTCCAGCTTCTGGCTATTATAAATAGGGCTGCTATGAACATAGTGGAACATGTATCCTTATTACATGTTGGGGAATCCTCTGGGTATATGCCCAGGAGTGGTATAGCAGGATCTTTCGGAAGTGACATGCCCAGTTTTCTGAGGGACTGCCAGACTGATTTCCAGAGTGGTTGTACTAATTTGCAACCTCATCAGCAGTGGAAGAGTGTTCCTCTTTCTCCACATCCTCGCCAACATCTGCTGTCTCCTGAGTTTTTAATCTTAGCCATTCTGACTGGTATAAGGTGAAATCTCTGGGTTGTTTTGATTTGCATTTCCCTGATGGCTAGTGAAGTTGAGCATTTTTTAAGATGTTTCTCTGCCATCCGAAGTTCTTCAGGTGAGAATTCTTTGTTTAACTCTGTACCCCATTTTTAATAGGGTTATTTGGTTTTCTGGGGTCTAACTTCTTGAGTTCTTTGTATATATTGGATATTAGCCTTCTATCTAATGTAGGGTTGGTGAAGATCTTTTCCCAATTTGTTGGTTGCCGATTTGTCCGTTTGATGGTGTCCTTTGCCTTACAGAATCTTTGTAATTTTATGAGGTCCCATTTGTCAATTCTTGATCTTAGAGCATAAGCTATTGGTGTTCTGTTCAGGAACTTTCCCCCTGTACCGATGTCCTCAAGGGTCTTCCCCAGTTTCTTTTCTATTAGCTTTAGAGTGTCTGGCTTTATGTGGAGATCCTTGATCCATTTGGATTTGAGCTTAGTACAAGGAGACAAGGATGGATCAATTCACATTCTTCTGCATGCTGACCTCCAGTTGAACCAGCACCATTTGTTGAAAAGGCTATCTTTTATTCCATTGGATGTTTTCAGCCCCTTTGTCCAGGATCAAGTGGCCATAGGTGTGTGACTTCATTTCTGGATCTTCAATCCTGTTCCATTGATCCGCCTGCCTGTCACTGTAACACTATTGCTCGGTAATATTGCTTGAGGTCAGGGATACTGATTCCCCCAGAATTTCTTTTGATGTTGAGAATAGTTTTAGCTATCATGGGTTTTTTGTTATTCCAGATGAATTTGAGAATTGCTCTTTCTAACTCTATGAAGAATGGAGTTGGGATTTTGATGGGTATTGCATTGAATCTGTATATTGCTTTTGGCAAAATGGCCATTTTAACTATATTAATCCTGCCGATCCATGAGCATGGGAGGTTTTTCCATTTTTTGAGGTCTTCCTCTATTTCCTTCTTCAGAGTCTTGAAGTTCTTGTCATATAGATCTTTCACATGTTTGGTAAGAGTCACCCCAAGGTACTTTATACTGTTGGTGGCTATTGTGAAGGGGGTCATTTCCCTAATTTCTCAGCCTGCTTATCCTTTGAATATAGGAAGGCTACTGATTTACTTGAGCTGATTTTATAACCTGCCACTTTGCTGAAGTTGTCTATCAGCTGTAGGAGTTCTCTAGTGGAGTTTTTTTGGGTCACTTAGGTAGACTATCATATCATCTGCAAATAATGATAGTTTGACTTCTTCCTTTCCAATTTGTATCCCTTCGACCTCCTTATGTTGTCTAATTGCCCGAGCTAGTACCTCAAGTACAATATTGAAAAGATAAGGAGATATCTTATAGAGATACAAAATCCTGTCATATTTCTTTGGTGAATTGCTTCTTTGAATTTATAAATGTGTAAATACTTGTACTGCTGAAAGTAAAACTGCATAACAATAAATGCTAAACCATAATTTGTGGTTAGTTGTGGCAGCTAAATGACAATTGGACCACTTCGCACTTCATCCCTTTCTTGTGTACACCTTTAAGTTCTTCAGCAGATGCTGCCTTCTTAGAGGTTAAGGGAAGAGACAGTCCCATTGGTCGCTCCTTGTCCATTTGCTAGTGACTAGTTGAGTGGTGGACCAGGGAGTTAATACTGAAGTTCTCTACCACATTTGCTTGTATCTTGAGAAATAGATCAGCTTTAGCTTTTTTCTTTGAGTAGAGATGGACATTTAATGGTTGGGGGAGAATGTGACAAAGGACTTTGAAGTGTTTAATAACATTAGATAATTTTATTTGTCTAGACAAACTTTCAGAACACTCCATGCACTTGGTCAGAGACTTGGAAGTGAATTAAAACAAAGTGAAGCAGTTACAGGGTGCTGTGGTGGGCAGGGTTAGGCTGTGAAATATTACTTAAGGACAATGACTCGTGGCCTTCTAGAACAGCCATATCAGAGCCTTAACCCTAAATTGTTGCATGTGTGAAATGGAAATTTCTGCTTTCTTTGGAGACTCAGTGGTGCCTTAAATATTGGCTAAATGATAGTAAAGTCAGTCTCTATGGGCAACTGTCCTCTTGACTCATTTCTCTTTCACCCCCTTCCTGTTAACCTCAGAATTCTCTTCCAGGTAATCCGGTTCGTATGTGGTCGTGGGCGGCAACAATTAACCATCTTTCTCCCCTACCTTTTGTTGGTAGGCTAGAAGCGAGGTTGAGTGTTTAAGAACACTTACTAAAGTATATTTTGAAAAATTTCAGTCTACACACTTTGACGAGCTGCCATATTACTAAAGATCCTTGGACATTGGGCAGATTTGAGTAAGTGAGACAATAGGAGAGTGAGAGACCAGAGGAAGCTAAAAAGCATGTGAAGCCATGACAAGGTAGCTCCAGCCAATGAAGGGGGACCTGAGAGTCTGAAAGCCCTGAGTGAAAAGCAAAAGGAGTCTTATCCTTGTGGGCTTCAAAATTATGTCATGAGGCACCCAGTACTGCATGGGAATGGAACCAAAAATGAAAGTAAGCATGAAGAATACTATAGTAAGGGGTAACACAGCGGTGTGCACCAGGCTTAGTTTGAAACTGGGTTTTCTGTTACAGCTTTCTTTTCCTGAAATGATTTATTCTACCAATGTCCTGAGTTTCAGAGGATTCTTACAATAGTATTTTTTAACATAGCTTTAAACATGTTCTTCAGCTTTCTAAGCAATCTACACATTTATAGTACCTTGTTTGGATTCAGAAGTGCATTTCTTATCTAGTTTGATAGTCACGGGTTAGCCTAAGTTGTTCCTTTTATAGCGTGTCTCATGTATAACAGTATATTTTCAGAGTCTCCAGGTAACATGGAGGGATGAGTGGTAAGCCCTTTGGTCAGCTCTCTCCACATGCACAGTTAATCTATCACTATTCGTATAGGAGCTTTTGCACCAGATCAGGATGATGACCCCTGGTATTATGTGATAAGGCAATTTGCACTCTGTTTTGTATAGTCACCCTTTACTAATATGAAAAGTGGGAAATTCAATGTAAGTTCCCAGAAAACCACGCATCAGTTTAGACTGACCTTGTTTTTGATTGATCCTCAGACCTCAGGAACTGAGAGACACCACTGTTGGAAACTCTGAGAATGTCACCCACGCAGAATCCTTTCTGTACTCGCAGCCACTCGCCCACAATCCCCATCTGGCTGAGGCTTTGGTCAGTGTGGGAGAAAAGAGATGAAACTGTCCAGCTGAGTCATGACCCAGTGCTAACAAGGGAATAAATCCTATTGTGGCCCCTTAATCTGTGGTCTGGTCTATGACACAGAGGGACCAAGGGAGGTGGAACCCCAGTTTTTCTTCTCTTGTCAGTCCTGAAGCTTTGGAAAGGAAATGAGTGGGGTTCTTGATAGTTATGGAAGAATCAGGCACAGGAAAATGGGATGACTTCTTTCATTTCACCTCCACTCTCTACCAGAAATATTCTCTGGCCAAACCAAACGTCAAGATTCCCAGAAGATGCAGTCAAACCAGAGCCAAGAGCGTGTCCCACCTTCCTGTCGCCACTTACCGTCCCCAAAGGCCTATCTCGTGAATATGGTCAGGAAGCTTAAAAATAGCTGAGTATGTGGTGACAAGCTGTGTGGATTTCATTTGTAAAAAATATCCCAAGCAAGGAAATAAAACTTTCAGAGGTTTATATTTCCACTGCCCCAGAGTACAGCTCCTACTTTATGCTGTCATAAGCTTTCTGGGTACCTAGTAAACAGTGGAATGTCTGTGCCGTGTGGAAAGGGCAAGGGTCATTCAAAGCCTGGATATGGATTTCACAGTGAAAAAAGAACACATATTAACCTGTATATCAACAGCAAAGTGAGCAGTGACACAGGCACCAGAGAGGCTGGATACATGTTTGTTCAGCCTGCCTGCAGAATGAAGTGTGGCGCTAAGCTTTAGTGTGTTGACACCAAGGGCATTTTTAAATGACAAAATAGGTTAAGACATAGATCGGGTCTTCTGTATTTATCAGCCATAATGTCCTTGCCCAGGCATAACAAAGCCCACAATTAGTTCTAGTCTCTTTATTTCAGGTGATGCTTCATGACTTGATAATGTTTCTACTCCAAGTCTAGGACCTCATTATCTGCACCTTCCATCCAACCTATTTAGTCATTAAAATTCAGCCTCAGGGGCAGGAAAGAGGGCTTAGAGGATAAAATCATTACTGCAACAAACAAACAAATAAACAATAGCAAACTGAGTTCAGATCCCAGCATGCCAGAACACATCTGTAACCACAGTGCTGGAGAGTTAGAGGCAGGAGATTTGCTAACACCCTCATCTAACCAAATCATGTTTTAAAACTGAAGGCATAAAACAACAGAGGAAGGCACTAGACATCAAACCCTTGTACATACATGTACACACACACACACACACACACAGGTACACACACACCTTTTGCCTAGAAGCCTTCTTTCTCAAGAAAGAAATACAATTCTCAGAATTATAATTCCCATTTCCTTACTGTGTCATTCCTAAGAAATTATCCTATCATCAATAAATGCATGGTAGAATGTTCTCTCTCAAGATGTGCAATTTAGCCTTCTTGGTTTTATAGATGCATGCAGGATCTGGCAGATCTAACAACTGCTCATAAGACTGCTGACAGGAACCTGATATAGTTGTCTCCTGAGAGGCTTTGCTAGAGCCAGACATATTCAGTGGCGGATGCTTACAGTCAACCATTGAACTGATCACAGGGTCCCCAATGGAGGAGCTAGAGAAAGGAGTGAAGGACCTGGATGGAATTGCAACCACATAGGAAGAACAACAATATCAACCAACCAAGCTCCCAGGGTCTAAACCACCAAACAAGGAGTACACATGGAGAAACCCATGGCTCCAGTCTTATATGTAGCAGAGGATGGTTCTGTTGAGAATCAATGGGTGAAGAGGCCCTTGGTCCTGTGAAGGCGCGATGCCCCAATATAGGTGAATGTGAGGATCGGGAGGCAGGAGTGGATGGGTGGTTGGAGTACACCCTCATAGAAGCAGGAGGAGGGGGGATGGGATAGGAAGCTTTTGGGGAGTGGAAATTGGGAAAGGGTATAACATTTGAAATGCAAATAAATAAAATATCCAGTATAAAAAAAGAAAAATCAGCAAATAAGGAAAATAAAACAAAAAATCACTTAGAATGCTTTGAATATTCTAGATAAATATGAATATAAACATTTTTTACATTAGATCTTTTTAAGGGAGAGTCCTAATTGGAATATTGCCAGTGGGAGTATAATTTGAGTGACATAACAAGTATTAGTCTTAAAACTATTTTGATTTTTCTCTTGTATTTTAAAGAGATAAAATTATATATATAAAAAGGACTAGTGAATAAATTAAAGATGTCATTGTTTCTGCTACAGAAGAGAAAAAGCCAGAATGCCAGGGTGCTGATTGGTTAGATAAATCCAGGTCCCTGTGGAGTTGATTTTATAAAAGTCTCTGGGCCATACTTTTTTTTTAAAAATTATATCTTAAAAGTATTTGTTTGCCTATTACTTTATCTGATTTTTTTTCAAAAAAAAACTTCAATATTATCAACTATTCTATGTAATCCTCAATTTTCACACACAAGATAAATGAAAATCTTCATTATATTCAAAAATATACTTATTTTTCAATTATATTCTTTTTTATTTTTTATACGATATATTTTTTATTTACATTTCAAATGATTTCCCCCCTTCTGACCCCCCACTCCCCGAAAGTCACATAAGCCCCCTTCCCTCCCCCTGTTCTCCCACCCATCCCTTCCACTCCCTGTTCTGGTTTTTGCCTTATACTGCTACATTGAGTCTTTCCAGAACCAGGAGCCACTCCTCCGTTCTTCCTGTACCTCATTTGATGTGTGGATTATGTTTTGGGTATTCCAGTTTTCCAGGCTAATATCCACTTATTAGTGAGTGCATACCATGATTGATCTTTTGAGTCTGGGTTACCTCACTTAGTATGATGTTCTCCAGCTCCATCCATTTGCCTAAAAATTTCATGAATTCATTGTTTCTAATGGCTGAATAGTACTCCATTGTGTATATATACCGCATTTTTTGCATCCATTCTTCTGTTGAGGGATACCTGGGTTCTTTCTAGCTTCTGGCTATTATAAATAGGGCTGCTACGAACATAGTAGAGCATGTATCCTTATTACATGCTGGGGAATCCTCTGGGTATATGCCCAGGAGTGGTATAGCAGGATCTTTCAGAAGTGACATGCCCAGTTTTCTGAGGAACCACCAGACTGATTTCCAGAGTGGTTGTACCAATTTGCAACCTCACCAGCAGTGGAGGAGTGTTCCTCTTTCTCCACATCCTCGCCAATACCTGCTGTCTCCTGAGTTTTTAATCTTAGCCATTCTGACTGGTGTAAGGTGAAATCTCTGGGTTGTTTTGATTTGCATTTCCCTGATGACTAATGAAATTGAGCATTTTTTAAGATGTTTCTCTGCCATCCGAAGTTCTTCAGGTGAGAATTCTTTGTTTAACTCTGTACTCCCTTTTTAATAGGGTTATTTGATTTTCTGGGGTCTAACTTCTTGAGTTCTTTGTATATATTGGATATTAGCCCTCTATCTGATGTAGGGTTGGTGAAGATCTTTTCCCAATTTTTTGGTTGCCGATTTGTCCTTTTGATGGTGTCCTTTGCCTTACAGAAACTTTGTAATTTTATGAGGGCCCATTTGTCAATTCTTGATTTTAGAGCATAAGCTATTGGTGTTCTGTTCAGGAACTTTCCCCCTGTACTGATGTCCTCAAGGGTCTTCCCCAGTTTCTTTTCAATTAGCTTCAGAATGTCTGGCTTTATGTGGAAGTCCTTGATCCATTTGGAGTTGAGTTTAGTTCAAAGAGACAAGGATGGATCAATTCGCATTCTTCTGCATGTTGACCTCCAGTTGAACCAGCACCGTTTGTTGAAAAGACTATCTTTTTTCCATTGGATGTTTTCAGCCCCTTGTCGAGGATCAAGTGGCCATAGGTGTGTGGGTTCATTTCTGGATCTTCAATCCTGTTCCTTTGATCCACCTGCCTGTCACTGTACCAATACCAAGCAGTTTTTAACACTATTGCTCGGTAGTATTGCTTGAGGTCAGGAATACTGATTCCTGCAGAATTTCTTTTGTTGTTGAGAATAGTTTTAGCTATCCTGGGTTTTTTGTTTTCTAGATGAATTTGAGAATTGCTCTTTCTAACTCTATGAAGAATTGTGTTGGGATTTTGATGGATATTGCGTTGAATCTGTATATTGCTTTTAGCAAAATGGCCATTTTAACTATATTAATCCTGCTCTGGGCCATTCTTATTCTTACCATGGTGTCACTGAATGCTGTTACCATGGAGAACTGCTATCAACAGATGTGGCAGCAGGATGACTCTGAGATTAAGTTTGGGTTTAAATCGTAGGTCCTTAATTGGTTGCCATATATGGCGTGTACCTGTAACACTTCTATGTCTCAGTTACTGATCATTATTTGAATGGTTTAGGGATTATCCCTAACTCATGGGTGCTGTATGTTAATGGAAGATATTTGCTGATCAGTGAAAAATATTACATGCTAGGTACTTCCCCTTGAACCAACATTGCAACACTAACTCAGCTATATAGAATCATTTTTTTTTTACTACAAAACAGTTCAAACATAGAAGTATATATTTTTTCCTAGTGGGGGTTTTGAATCCCCACCTTTCTGGATTTAAAATTTGATATGTATTTCCTCTTGTGGCAGCAAAATTCCCAACTACAATTTTTTTCCTAGAGATTTGCTGGGGGGAATCATGTGGCTAAGGTAACCTGTGAGTTGCAGATGGGAAGCTTGAAGAGCTGAGCTTCCCTGAGCTCTTATCAGCTTCCAGAGTTAGAACTGATGCTAAAGATTCTTCATGGGGCATGGGTACAGCTTGCGTAAATACCAACGCTTGGAAGGTAGAGTGAAACCATTTAAAACCAAGCCTGCTTTCTTAATAAGTACTTTGGAGACAGTCCTAAAGCTGAAAGGTCTATTGTAAGTGCAACGTGATATTTATCATTGGGCTGAAAGCAGAACTTGCCTGTAGGGTAGGAGGTGCCCCGATTTACGTATGTGCTTATGTGTCATCTGGCAATGATGGTGAGGGTGCCAACACTTACATTTTGAAGGGCAAGTGGGCAGAGAGTGAGGCCAGGAGTGTCTGAACCTCAGTCTTGCAGAATGGAGACTTGGTCTGGCAAATAAGACTCGCCCTTCATCTTGTCAGTGTCCTGTTCAAAAGGAAAAGTTCTTGCTGGACCACCCATCGTGCATGAGTGCATTAAATGCCTGTACCCTGAGTTGAATCAGGCAAAGCAGAAAATGTGGTTAGTGTTTAATCAAAGGGTAAGGCAGGGCCATAAATGGGAGAAAAATGAACCCTGAGCTTAGAGACGGAAACGATATACAACCTGTCAGGAAGTGAAGTCCACTGTAGGTCTGCAAAGTGGTTCCCAGAAGGGAGTGATGAATGAAGTGAGGCCTGGCAGCTCTGAGCACGGCATGTCTGCTGCTCTGAGTGGAGCGACCCAGTCTCTAGAAGGCTCCCTTCCCCTACACAAACTGCAAGTCTTCTGAACCTCTCCAGTTGCATCTTTGTGCTCATCCCATGCTCCCCAGCTGTCCCTCAGCAGAAGGCAGGGAGGTGGGTGGAGAGGAGCCCACCTTCAGAAGAGTGTCTAAGTCAGAGCACAGATACCCTCGCCAGGAGCTCAGGGAGCAAGGCATTCCTTTAGATTCGTCATCTGTGTCTGGTCTGGAAAATGAGGAATGAGTTGAAAATGTTCCCTATGTTTTATTCTCAGGTGCCAAATTTCCATAATCTGCAAAACTGGTAAAAAAAAACCTCTCATTTTGTTAATTCAGCAATGGAGGCTCCTTCATTGTTGTGGAATATGCTATGGGTTGACTAGATAAATTGCTGGGTGCTTTGTAGACAAATATCTTTTCTAATGAACTCTGATTTTAGGTGTTTTTGAAGTATTCCAAGCAATCCTTTTGGGCAAAAAGGTGTATATAGGTATTTTTATTTTTATTTTTTTTGCATGTGAGATCAATTTCCTTTTCTTTAAACCTTTTCTGTTTTTTAAAAGAATTATTTATTTTATATATAATTGTAGCTGTCTTCAGACATACCAGAAGAGGACATAGGGTCCCATTACAGATGCTGGTGAGCCACCAGGACAGTGCTAGGAATTGCACTCAGGACCTCTGGAAGAGCAGTCAGCGCTCTTAACTTCTGACTTCTCTCCAGTCCTGAGAGCTATTTCTTTTGTGGAATTTTGCTTTGAGTGTATTTTATTCCTTAGAATAAACTTAGGGCAACTAGAAAAGTCCCTTTTACAAATACGAGCAAAGCCCGTCTATAGTTTCAGAATAGCAAGAACCTATTGCTTCAATTATATCTCTGAAGCAGCTAAACATGTATATGATTTAGTTATATAATTTCATCTGGTCACCAAAAAACATCTGTGGGTCAAGATGAGAGCTCAGTTAGTAAAACATGATGATATCAGTTTCATTCCCAGAATTAATGAGAAAAAAAACCAAAGTTAGACATGGTGGTAGATACCCAGAAAACTGACACCGGGGAGGCAGAGAGAGGTGGGTCTCTGAGGCTCACTGGCCTGCAAGCTTAGCCTGCTAACTAAATTTCAGGCTAAGGCAGACCATGAATAAAAAAAAAGAAAAGTTAAAGTAAAAAAGAAAAAAGAAGGAAGGAAGAAGGAAAGAGAGGAAGGAAGAAAATAAGAAGAGAAACGAAGAAAGAAAAAGGTCTGTTAGTTATCTTGGTACCAAAGGGATGATGATACTCCAGGTTGTCCTCTGACCTACCTGAGTAAATGTTTGTCTTAGTTAGGATTTTATTGCTGGGAAGAGACACCAAGACCAAGGCAACTTTTATAAATGAGAGTATTTAATTGGGTCTGGCTTACAGTTTCAGAGATTCAGTCCATTATCATCATGCAGGAAGCATGGCGGCATCCAGATATACATGGTGCTAAAGATGGAGCTGAGAATTCTATATCTTAATCCAAAGGCAGCAGAAGGAGTCTGCCTTCCTCAGGCATCCAGGAGGAGACTGGAACACTAGGCAAAACTTGAGCACCCTCAAAGCCCTCCCCTACATTGATGTACTTCCTCCAACAAGGCAAGACTTGTCCTAACAATTGCTACACCTCCTAATCGTGCCACTCCCTATGAACAAGAGTCTATGGGGGGGTCAAACCTATTCAAACTGCCACAATGTACAAGTTGGACACATACACCCATACATGAGAGTACACAAACATAAGTAAGAGTTTTGCACTAAGCAATGTCTTTTTTTAAATCTTGAAATGCATTTATTAGTGTTTTCAACTATAAAGTGAATACATGTGTAGCAAGGTAACATTTTAAAATTTTAACTTTTGTTTTCTTCTGAAGAAGAAAGAACCAGAAGCAGTTCTGTTCATTTTTGAAGGGATGGTTTTGGAAAAGGTTTTGCTCCTTTTCAAAATACAAAAAGAGAAACATACCACTACATCTTGAGACTCATGGCTGCCTGAGGTTAGGCAAGGAGAGCCTCATGACTCTGTGCCTCCATGGAAATGGTCTGGAGTTTCCATCAGTTAAGGGGAGTTCCCCAGGCTGGAGCAGGAGACAGTATGTCACCTGAAGGCAGATGCTGAGACAGAATGAATTCTGACAAGACACAGCTAGGGTGGGTTGTCCTTGACATTGCATGGGGTTTAGTAAATTGAACTTGTCAGTATCTGGTACTGGAAATTCAAGAACATTCTGACCTCAAGCTCAGCACTGGGAGCAATAGCCTGTGCACATAATCTGGATCAGCAGCAACCTATAGTCATTTCCCTAACTGGGTGACAATAATCAGCCATTATTATGGAAATATACTGCTTGCTTAAGAAGAATTCTTTGGGCTTTGTGGGCCACATGGTCTCTGTCAAATGGCTCAGATCTGCTACTGTGGGATGCTGACGTACAGAATGGATATTACCATTCCTAAGTGTTTTGCTTAAATGAAAACTGGTTAGATGGCTTGATGATATATGGCTTAGGATATTCATGGGAACAGAGTTACTATGTTAAAATGTATACAGATTTCTAGACCATTCTGTATGTTATCATTACCTGGCAGAAGGATTACACCGAATCTGTGTTATCCTTGCATGAAAATACCTGTTTCATTCCATAGTCCTCATTTATTAAAAATCAAACAAGCAAATTAAAGGTGGAAAGTTGCACTAAAATTTTCAACATGGAAAATCTGAAAACAATGTTTTTTTCCCCATCCAAAGTCCTAAAATTAAGAAATTGACAAAATTATCATTAGTGCCTAGAACTCTTGATTTCAAATTATATTAATATAATTGGGTAGGCATTCTCTGAGATATGAACTTCAGCTCTGAGTGTGAATGTGTGTGTGTGTGTGTATGTGTGTGTGTGTGTAGAGGGCTATGCTGATAACAACTCTGACTTCTTTCAAATTCAGCTGGTAAGTAGTTGAATAAGTTACCTCATTGCACTATAGCTTGGGACCTTCATTAATAACTGTTTCTACCTAAAAATAAATTCTCTAGGATATCGTGATTTGTGTTGGCTAGCTAATCTGTGCAAAATGTTCTCTTGGATCTGGTGTCCATTTCATTCACCCCATATTTGCCTCATAAAGAATGAATCTTTTCCTTGAATCTTTCAGGATACATGAGGAATGAGGAGAATATTGGCTAAATATTCATGACTCTCTTACATTTATAGTTTTAGCAATCACTAACTACAGAAGCACAGTATCATCTAATAGTATTGCTCTTTGGAGGCACACAGATCTGATTTGAATCTGATATTTGTCCTACTTTTTAGTCAACTGTAGCCTTAGATGTGTTCTGTTTAGTGGTCTTCTATAGCACAACACAAATACAGTGATTTTCTCTACACACTGAGTTTACAAAGCATGAGTCATCACATATTTTTATCCAATTAAAAGAGGTATGTTGTTTGTATAACCCCAGGACATAGATCTTGTGATCTCAGCTGCAAAATAGTCAGTTAATAGAGAAATCAGAAGATTTCATTTGCGTGAGCTATTTTAAGTGGCCAAGGACTGAGAATCTCAATAAAATTTCATAGAAAAAAAAAAAACCTACATAGAGGGACTGGCATCACCAACCCATTACATAAAAAAATACAGTTTGATTCAACAAGAATGCTTTAGTACATGTGATTGCAGCATGCTTGTCTGATGCTGCTATGTATTGCAATGCCAACTACTGGCTCCAAAGATCTTACTGACCCCAATTAGCAGATCATCACGTATACTGGGTGATGCTATATAACATTGCTCTACAATTTAATGGGTCAATAAAAGGTTAGAGCCTATGATTGGGCAGTAGAGGGAGAATGATGGGACTTGAGGATCATGTGAGGGTTCTCAGGAGAGAGTAAAGAGAGAGAAGTAAAAAGGACAAAGAAAGCATGAGGCCACCATGAGAGGAGATGGGTCATGAGGATGCGGCCAGGCAAAATACCAAGTAGCAAGCGCCATTATGTCTGTGGAATAAGTGAGGTTAGCTCCCACCTGCTCAATCTAGGCTTATGTCTTATAAATATAATGCCTGGATTATGGGTCTTTTATATGGGCTATCTACAATGCTTAATTCCTAATACATGCAATTATAAGTCCCGTGTTTTACTCTTGAAGTAAAAGCATTTATTGCAACTTAATTGTAGTGCTAGATCATCTTTCAACACAAATATCCAGGCAATTATGTGAAAAATTTAAATATTTAAATATTTTAAATGTAATTTTCAACTGGAAAATTATACACACACACACACACACACACACACACACATATGCTATAAGGGTAAGATAAAAAAAATTATTAACCTGGGTAGCTAGATTTTGGTTCTTTTATGGGTTAGGTAGACTTGAAGTTTTCTAGAATAAAGATATTGATTATATTTGAGTACAGGGCAATGAAATAGCATGTGCAATTTTTTTGAATCACAGGAGATGTAAGGATATGTTGGAGAATAGCAACAGTTTTGGTCAGTTATAAAGCTCTATCAAAAACTTTTTCTTGAAAGCTAGTGAAGGTTTTGTGTTAGACAGTGATATAATCAGGTTTCTACTTCTGCTAACTCAACAGAGCAGAGCTGGCAGTTAAACTATGGAATTGACAATAAGAAAAAGGGAATATATGTAAACTCTATTAATTGGGAAATCTGGTGAGGTTGGACAAATCATGTCCCAGAGTCTGGTCTGAGAAGTGGGTGATTGACAGAGTGATGTCAATCTTAACCTTAAAATGGAAGAAGAGGTGGAAAAATAGAGATACAATATTGAGAAAGAGACAACAGTCAAACCAGGGAGTTCTGAACTGGGAAACAGGCTCCCTGGATTCTGATAACTCTTGCTAAATCCAACTCATTTTTCCTCTTCATGTTTAATGGCCCCATTTCTCTCATAAAGATGATGGTCCCAAGGGAATTACACATAAATGTATCATGGTTTTAGAATTATATACTCCTGATTCAAAGCTCAATGTGAAGCCAAAGAATCTGTGTTTTCAAAACTTTCTAGGAGGGCCTACAAATTTGGAGATCCATGGACCACAGTGTCCCTGAGGATCTTAGGTCAAAAACATCTCTGAATGCATTCCCTCAAAACTCTGTCCTTCATGTTAGTTCTCAGATGAGACCTGGCAAGCAGTATATCCTCCATAGTTGCTTGAGCTATGTGCCTATCCACAGTGTAACTCCATTGTCTTTTGCCTCCTTCTTCACCCATCACCAAGGGCAGGCTGGCTGCAAAAGCTAAGATAGCTAGCTGTACTGTGCAAAGCTGACTCTGGAGGTGACTCCCTGATGTGCCTCCTAACACTGTGGGCTACACATGGTTAACCTTTCTCCAAGCTGTCCTGTAATAAGTCTTTAACAGCCCATGGGGATGGAGGGCTTTTTATTTCAATGTAGTAGCCAATGCATGAATAAAAGGTAGCATTCTTAAACTCAAAATCTGAGCAGACAGGAACAATCCAAGACCTGATTATTCTTACTCCCCCCCATATCCCCTCCCCCCTGCTGCCGCTGCCGCAGCTCTTCTGGGAGGACATGTTACCTACGCTGTCTCTTGGTGTTTCCACAGATCCCACTTCCTGATTCAGATGAGCTAAACAGACATTGCATATAGACACGTGGGGAGAAATCATTCAATATGTCTGCAAAACACATCAGTGCTTGGCTGTCAACACTGAGGCTTTAGGTGTGACTTCTTACAACTCGAATGCAGCATTAATTGCACTGAGACCTCCAGACTGGACTAAGAAGGGGATCCTCTTACACCACACATGAGGACATTTGGCTGGAGTGAGACAGCATGGGTCTTTCTCTTGCTACAGGGCTATGATCAGTTCTTGGCATCCAGATACAGAAGGGATGTGGAAATCTGGTAGAAATTGCAAAGGCCTGGAATAGAAGACTTATGTGCAGAGATGAAAGGCAGCAAACTTATTTGGCCTGGAAGGATTGTGGGATGGCTTAATTACAACTTCCCACTGCTTCTCATATCTCTGATGAGGGTGAGGTAAACCTGCTGCTGGATCCCAAGATCTTGTGCAGCAGACACGTCTTGCTATCCTTCACTCTCTCCATGTGTCTGGGATGGATCTGTGAATAAGAGGTCTTTGGGGAAGCTGATTCAGCAACTGTATTCCCACATCTCCTTACCATGGGAAGTGATGAACACTGATGTCATTCAAACCTGGGTTTGAATTTCAGATAAAACAATTAGAACCCTTGTATAAAGTACTTCAGCGTCTATGTTGTAGTTTTCTTATCAATAAAATGAAGCTAGAATACTGACTGTATAAGACATTTTTGAAGAAGAAAAGAGTTACCTAGCATTTCTAAAAGACTTTCTGGTACAATTCCATATGTTTGTTGAATGAAAAACTAAGAGAAACTTTTGAGAATGTTTAGATAATCCACTGAAGATAGCTAAGTTGGCCTATGAGAAATCTCTCTTTTCAGTTTCCCTGAACAGTGCTGCTGGCTGAAGGTCAGATAGGCAAAGATTTCGTATTGAAGGGACAAGGTGAATAGGTGATTTGTCTCTTCTTTTGAAAATACTCACAATAGGAAATATGGAGACAAAGTGAGGAGCAGAGACTGAAGGAAAGGCCATTCAGAGAATGCCCCACCTGGGGTTCCATCCCATACACAGTCTCCAAACCCAGACACTATTGCTGATGCTGGGAAGTGCTCGCTGACAGGAGCCTGATATGGCTATCCCCTGAGAGGCCCTGCCAGAGCTTGACAAATACAGAGGCAGATGCTCTCAGCCAATCATTGAACTGAGCACAGGGTCCCTGATGGAGGAGTCTGAGAAGGTATTAAAGGAACTGATGTGGTTTGTAGCCATGTGGAGCAACAGTGTCAACAGGCCAGAACCCCTGGACTCCTGGGGACTGGACCACCAACCAAAGAATACACATGGAGAAACCCAGGGCTCCGGCCCTGTATGTGGCAGAGAATGGCCTTGTTGGACTTCATTGGCAGGAGCGGCCCTCCTGGTCCTATGGGGGTTTGATGCCTCAGTGTAGGGAACTGCCAGGGTGGGAAGGTGGGAGTGGGTGGGACAGCACCCTCATAGAGGCAAGGGGAGGGGGATGGGATAAGGGATTTCCAGAGGGGAGACCTGGAAAGGGGATAACATGTGAAATGTAAATAAAGGAAATATCCAATAAAAATTTTAAAAAATTAAAAAAAAATTAAAAGAAAAAGGAATCTAGACCTAGAAGTTTCGCAAATTAGTACTGTGGCAATGCACAATCTCTCTCTCTCTCTCTCTCTCTCTCTCTCTCTCTCTCTCTCTCTCTCTCTCTGTTTTTATATCTCTCTGTGTATGTGTGTACATGTATATACATATGCATGTGTGTACATATATATATGCATGCCTATGCATGATTTTATGCACGTCTGCACATATGTGATACCCACAAGTACTACTACCCTGCTGATAAATTTAATTTGCTTTATCTCCTAATCATGGTCGCCCTCCCTCCTCTTCTCCTTGTCCCATACTTTCACATCCCTCATCCCCATTATTGCCTCTCCTTGTCCTCAGCAGTGGGAAGTTCTCTTGAGCACCACCCCACTCTGGGACATCCAGTTGCCGTAGGTCTAGCTGCATTCTCTACCCCTGAGGCCCAGCCAGGCACCCCGAATGCTCCTGATCTCTCCTGATGGTAGATGTTAACGTCCTTGCCAACTTTAAATTCAAGTGGAGGAGTTGGGTTTTCATCCTGCAGCTGTCTGATAACTATACCTTTACAATTAATTTATAATACAATTTGTTCATTTACTTAAAACTATCAAGCATTGTAAACAATGGTGAAACTCTTTCCTCCTACATCAACTCTTACCCTCCTTGTCCAGAAGCCATTGCACCATCAGTTTGAGGCCCCAATATTCTACACCTATTATTAGACATAGCCATAGGAACATGTATGGTTACAGGGAATTTTTCATATATAGTGCTATATACTGATTTCATATTGTGTGTTGTTAAATAACTTTCTCTCCAATACCATGCATACACGGGCTCCTTGGTGAGAGGTTTCTAAGTTCAATTAAAGAGCTGTTGGTTATGGACATAATATGAGTGTCACAAACACACTCTTAGGGCTTTCATGCTGTGCTGTTCACTGGTAAGGTCTATAAGCATCATAAATGCAGGACTGTTACTTGCTCCTCACCTTTGAAATCTTTAATGTTTTCTGCTAGTACCATAAAAGCTAACTCCCAGGGAGGTGACACACAGGTCAATTCCAGATCAAGGGCCTTTGGCCTTGCATCTTAAGTGCATGGTGTGGAATCTCAGGGTGAAGCAGTATAGAGCAAAATCAGAACAGGGAAGTGGGAAGGGTTGGGTGGGAAAACAGGGCGGGGAAGGGGACTGATGGGACTTTCGGGGAGTGGGGGTCCAGAAAAGGGCAAATCATTTGAAATGTAAATAAATATATCAATAAATTTAAAAAAAAAGTGCATGGTGTGGACAAGCCTCAGTCCTGCTTAAAGAGGTACAGGCAACTAAGGAATGCTGAGAGTGGGAGAAACAGTCTTCCCAGGAGAAGAGCACATTGATCAGTTGTCTGACACCAAATGGTCAGTACTGGAAACTTACATAGAAGTAACATTATACAGATTGAACAGGTTATATTTAGGATTATATATGTTCATATTCATAAAATATAACCATGGAGCAGCAACTAATGAATAAGAAGGTCATGAATTTGAAAGAGAGCAAAGAGGTGTATATGGGAGACTTTGGAGGGAAGGAAAGAAGGGAGAATTACATTACAATCTCAAAATAAAAAATAAAATCTAAAAATATTTTTTATCTTTAAAACTCAATATTATACTTTTGATATTTATCTAATTTATTTTAATATTTTTCTCTTGTAATAAATTGGATGAATATATCATAATTAGTTTTTCCATTTCCTGTTGAAGACAAAATTTGTTTCTAATTTTTCTCCATTACAGACAATGCTAGAGTGTGCATTCATTTCATTTGGCACACACACACAGGTACAGAAGCACACATGTACTTGAGTATGCATGTTTTAAATTTCACCATCTTCAGCCAAATTGCTCTCCCACGTGATTGTACTGATCCACACTCCCACCAGCAGGGGTTGTGGGTTCAGCTTATCACATCTTTACTGAGAAGTGGTATTAACAGGTTTCTTAATGCCTGTCAAATCATTTGGCGTGGAATGTTGGCCCATTGTCCTGATTTGTATTTCCACTGTTCCTGGTGTGCATGGTGCTCTTCTCATGTGCTCTGTGACCCTTCTCCAGTGTCAGCCCATCCTTCTACATTTACTTTGCATTGCTGCTTTCTGTCTTTGTTAAGGACTCTAATCTATGCTGGTTTTCCTAAGCCTGTAATTTTTCTCTCTTCAGTGAGTTTTATGCTGTGTTTTGTAATGGAGAACATTTTAAAACCAGTTCAGCTTTATCAATGGTTCCTATATTGATTTTTGAGAGAAAAAATGTTACATTTTTTTCCCTCAGAAATGTAGTCCTCCGCCATACCCCATTTTAGAATGAATTCTCTTGAGAATTTGATACATTGTAGTGGAGTTGGAGTTGTGATTATATTTTTTGTGTTTTGAGAAACCTCTGCATTGGTTTCCCTAACAGCTGTATAATTTCCCATGAACCACACACAAATGTTCCCTTGTCTCTTGTTTACTTTAGTTTTTATCGGATTCCTCAGATTGAAAGTCTTATGATATCTAAATATAAAATGGTAATTTTCCCATTTTATTTTTTGTTTATTTTTATTATCATATTACATACTTGTGGTATCAAATAGACTAAGTAGACTTGCTTCTCTCTCTCCCTCCCTCCCTCCATCTGTCTCTCTCTGTCTCTCTCTGTCTCTCTCTCTCTCTCTCTGTCTCTCTCTCTCTCTCTCTCTCTCTCTCTCTCTCTCTCTCTCTCTCTCTCTCTCTCTCTCTCCTGTCTCTCTCTGTGTGTATAAACCAGGGGTTCTCCACTTTAACATTTCTGAATCTGGACCTCATTTTGTTTATGCAGGCTGGACTGTGAGTTCCCCATATTTCTAACCCACCTGTAGTTTCAGGGCTATAGACACAGACTGCTGTGTGTAGCTATGGTGTGTAGCTATGATGTGGGTTCTTGGCATCTGCCTGGAGTCTCTATACTCATTGCCATTCCCAAGCCTGTGGAGTGCATGTACATTTTTGTTTTTCTATTTATGAAGCAGAATTTTCCACCTTTATTAACTTGGTGAGAGTTTTAGCATGGATACCTCTGAATTTTACTACCTGAGTTTACTCATTTGTTGAGACAGTCATCATTTTCTCTATTTGCTCACAGGATAATTTGCTATCACTTATAATTTCCTTCTCCTTGTGAATCATACGTTATTTCTTGTGATAACTCCTAGACCTACATGCCTCTTACAAATGGTTGCTAATAAAGCTGGTATTTTACTGTGTACTGCACACTTTAGGAAATATCACATGTTGCCACAATATTTTTATGATATTATCAAGATGATACTGTATAGGTGGCACTCTTTTCAGAAATTAAAAATAAAAACCTTTAACATATGGGTTTAAGAATCTTACATGGGTGTGGGTTAAGGTGATTTCAATTCAGTCCTCTGTGCCTCTAACTCAAGTATATATAGCTACTCAATTTCTCTTTGTTTCTTATCAAAGTGTAGATCCTAATATCAGCTCTCTAGCCACAACAGCACAGCGGTGTTCATGCCACGGCTGACTGCCCCCGGGTCAGTGGACTTCGTGGACTTCAGTGTTCTTCCCCTGGCTCATGCAAGTCTCTTCATGCCTCGTGCTCAGTTTGTGTTGGTTTGCTCGTGTATGTCTCATCTTTCTTTCTTTTTATACATATAAATATCCATCTCTCATGGTTGGCCATCTCTTTCCTGTGCTCACTAATTCTTTATGCTTAGAATGCTTATACTATAGTTGTTCTTATTAGAGATTATTCTGCACCCTTTACTTTTGCATTGAAAAATAAAGATGGATAAAGAGAAAGAGGTTTTAAAAGAGAAGGAAAATAAATTGTCCAGCTATTGTGCCCCATGGGAGAAGCTGATACTTGACTCTGATATGCACGAGGTCTTGGCTCGTGACTTGCACTGAGAGAACAAAAGACGATGAACTGCCTCTGATGCATCTTTATCTTGGTCCTCTCTAACAGGCAATGTGTCTAATGTTGTCAGGGAGTTGTAGTTTCCTTGGCTGGACTGCTGGAAGACAGAACATAAAAGATGAGCTGCTTGCCCACTGGCGAATGTTTTTCTGTTTCTGTGACTGATTTGCTGTCATCTCTCTATTTTCCTTTGCGATATTTAATTGAAATCACAGACTGATGAGTTCCGGCCTGTTGTTTCCTTTGGTTGAAGACCTGATGTTACTGCCAGCACATCCAAACGGAAAGACAGAAATTTCTGGAGAAACTTAAAACTTTATGGCAATCAAAGATCACCAGAAACTTGTTTATGTGATGCATTCTCTGATTACCTTTTAAGGGATTAATTTGTCACCAAAAAGATGTTTTCTTCATCAATAACATTTTTGACACCTTTTGAACATCTCTGAGAAACCAAAGACAGCCAATGAGTTTAGAGTTTTCCTTATAGTTCAGTTCTGTGATCACACCTGGACCTGCTCCTTAGAGTGTGGTCAGAAAAAAATTATGCATTTATGAATTATCCTCTAATTTCTAACTTGCAATCCTTTTAATCACCTGCACATCGGGACAATTCTATTTGAGATGTTTCATTCTTGACCTTTGGCAAGGATACCCAAGGGAGTTAAAGAAGAGGATATGAATGCCAGTCCTGGGCAGAGCAGTTTTGTGCTTTATGACATGTGTTTACTGAGTAATTTTGACACTGCAGGATTTTATTTTCTATGAAATTTGATAATATGACCAATCCCATCTGATTGCTTTATTCATTGCATCTCATCCATTGAGAGTTTAATGGATACTTACATATAATAAACTTGCCCAGGAGAGGTAATGGTAACAACTATGCTCCCGTTTTCCTTCCTGTTTTGGCTATGACAAGCACAAGTCAGGAACAGCACTTGTACAACTGTGCTTCTGGGTCTTCCTAATCAAAGCATCCATCCTAAGGGCTATTCATGCACAATTTCTTTATTGCCTCATACACTGGTTTTTGATACTTAGCCAACCAGTAGACTTTACTGGAGTTAACTACATAAAATATTACCTCGTTTCATACAGGGGATTCTTCCAAAAAGTTACTTAATGGCATATTTCTTTAGAACTAAATCTTATTTTATAGACATCTAGGGAACTCATTATTTAAGTGAATAATGAGTTTTGCTTTTAAGGAGCTGCAGCTGGGGGTATGGAGTTGAGGACTGGCTAATTATGTTTCAGTCCTGATGTTAATCCCTAGCTAAACAAACAAGCAAACAAGGAAACAAACAAACATGCCATAGCATACACTCATACAAACACTCATATATACCACACGTGTACTCCAACACTCATGTGTATGGTACCACATACCATAGAACACACCACACCACACAAACACAGACACACACACATACACATGCACACACACACACACACACACACATGCACACACACTTATAGTTGCATATACTACATATACTAATGCACATAGTCACACTCACACACACATATACACTATCACACAAAAAACAAAATACAACAATAACAGCAGTAACAACAAGATGAAATAAAGTATATTTGTGAAAACTGAAGAACCTCTTGGTAGTTCTCATGCTTACATCCATCTTCACTCTTTCTTAGGAAGGTATCCAATCCATGCCCATGTATACAAAGTATGCTGTACAATGTTTTGATGCAAGGTTATCCACTGAAAATATCAAACTCAGGATTTTAATTCATGTCTGTTGGATGTCAATTTCTTTACTAATTCTTCATAGTGCTGATGATGCTCTCCACAATGCTGGAGACAAAATATAAAAATCAATCTTACCCGGGCATGAACTCCGGGAGCAGCAATAGGAACTAGTTTGACAAGACACTGGAAACACTGGCACAATCATCATGGAAGTTATCAACCTCTTTCTGACTGATTTTAAGTCAAACACCAATTACTATGTCTGGACATGTCATAGCATAGCATAGATAGGGGAGAAGCTATTATTAGTATTTTGCTAAATGGACATAGCATTGATTCAAGTTCTACTGACTTAAAATTTTACCCATAGATCAATGTATTTTTTCAACTATCATCAGAGAGACTTCTGTGTATAATAGGTGGTGATTAATGCCCACAACTGGCCACTGTATAGAAAATATGAAACTGGGGAACTCTCAGCCCAAAATGGAACATATATATCATACTGCTTCCTCCCAACAATCAGGGATAATTGGAGAAGAATGTTTAGGGACAGTGTAAGAGTCAGAGACTGCGAATAATGTCTTCTAGACACAGCAGAGAAGTCACACGTCATCTCACATCTCACATCAACTGTGTTTGCATGCGCAAGACCTGTGTAAGCCCAAACCAGATCAAATATCAATGTAGAGAAGAAAGGTAAGTGTGAAATTTCACTCTTAGTGGCCTCATCAACTATTGTCAGTTGTTGGCTACTAGAAGAGGAAAAAACAGTTTTCTGTAAGATTATAGATCCTGGTAAGTTAAGCATGCTTCTGTGAAAGGTCATATATCCAAATATTTAAGCGTCACAATAAATTGATTGTGATATGCTTGCAAAAAAGAAAACAGAATAAAGGGGGTACACAACTGGATAGTGTATAAGGGGTCAAACCGAGGAGAGATGGGGGAGGGGTTGCATATGATCAAATCAGATTGTATGAAATTCCTCAAAACTCATAAAATTACAAAAATTCTTTACTAATTCTGGCAAAACATAATCTTTCTTGAGAACAGCAAACTCCACTTAAGGAAGCAGTGAAAGCTAAGATATGGGTAGCATTTACCTTTTAAAAAACAAAATATATTTTCCTGCATTTTACAATGTTTATTCTTTAATCCTTTTACTTGCATTTTTCTTGATCTTTCATATTTAATTTTATGGAGAATCTGAACCTTTGCTCTGTGGCTAACTTCACTGATGTTTTGAAGGAGCTTAATACTTTTCTCTTTTTGGTGGAAGATGAAACGTGGACTGTAGCTGAAAGCCACAAAGCTGAGTATTTATTAAATGCTCTAATTCTGCTTTCATCTAGAAGCTCAATGTTTCCAGCCATAATCTAATTTCCATTAAAATTTTCCACAGAGAAGGATGGTGGTTATGAATCTAAAATGCTGAGGGAATCACTTAATGGCTCGTGGTAAGTTTCTATGACTTCATCCCAGATTTGATAATGAGTGTTTGGAGAAGACTCATGGGCAGGCTCCAAGCCTCCCAAAATAACCCTGTGGAATACAATTTGGAGTGTGTGTGGGGTGGGGAAGTTTTTGATTGTGTGTGTGTGTGCACATGCATGTATGCATGCACTTGTGACTTTATGCAAGCCTGTGTGTGCATGTATGAGATGCAAGCCTGTGTGTGTATGTGTGTGTGTGCATGTGCGTGCATGTGCGTGTGCCTGTGCGTGTGTGTGTGTGTGTGTATGTGTGTGTGTATGTGTGTGTGTGTGTACCTGTACATGCATAGTTACAGGCAGGTACACATGAATGTGCAAACATGGAGCCTAGAAATCTATATCTGGTGTTTTCTTTAATCACTGTCTACCTGTCTACCTTATTTTTTGTGATCGAGCTGTTACTGAATCCAGTTTCAGAGCTATGTCCAGGAGGCCACATAGCTTCAGGGAATTTCCTGTCTCTACCTTTCCAATTCTGAGATTATAGATTTATAAATAACACTCAAGGTTTTAGGCAAGTGCCTGGGATCTGAACCTGGGTTTTAATGCTTTCACAGTAAACAATATTTCTACCAACCCATCTCTTAAGGTTTTTTAGATGACTTTTAAAATATTATTTTGCTGTGTGTGTTGTGCACATGCAGCATGCATGTAGGTGCCCACAGAGAACATACTGAGTACTATACAGTTGTGAGCTACTCTGTGTGTTCTGAGATCTGAGCCTAGGTCATCTTTAAGAGCACAAAGAAGTCTTAGCCACTAAATTACCTCTTTAGCTCCCTGCTCCCTCTTTTTAGGTGACTATTAGAGGACTCTATTTCATTTCTTTGTGATAATTTGTTGTTATTAAGACTAATGCCACCCCTTCCTTCTTCTTGGATATTATTTGATATGTGGATTGTGTCTTGGGTATTCCAAGCTTCTAGGCTAATATCCACTTATCAATGAGTGTTCTTTTGAGACTGAGTTACCTCACTTAGGAAGATGTTCTCCAGATCCATTCATTTGTCTAAGAATTTCATGAATTCATTGTTTCTAATGAATGAATAGTAGTCCACTGTGTATATATACCAAATTTTTTGTATCCATTCCTCCGTTGAGGGACATCTGGGTTCTTTCCAGCTTCTGGTTATTATAAATAGGGCTGCTATGAACATAGTAGAGCATGTATCCTTATTACATGCTGGGGAATCCTCTGGGTATATGCCCAGGAGTGGTATAGCAGGGTCCTCCGGAAGTGTTGTGTGCACTTTTCTGAGGAAACACCAGACTGATTTCCAGAGTGGTTGTACCAGCTTGTAATCCCACCAGCAGTGGAGGAGTGTTCTTCTTTCTCCACATCATCGCCAACACCTGCTGTCTCCTGAGTTTTTAATTTATCTCTCAGCGTCCTTATCCTTTAAGTATAGGAAGGCTACTGATTTGCTTGAGTTGATTTTATAACCAGCCACAGGGGTGGATGGGGGGGAATAGGGGTAGGGAAGAGGACTTATGGGACTTTCAGGGAGGGGGGATTAATGAAAGGGGAAATCATTTGAAATGTAAATAAAAATATATCTAATACAAAAAAGAAATAAAAAAAATACTAATGCTTTGGGCCTCCTGTCACATTCTAGTATTTATGATGCTAAGATACCAACTCTAGTTACCCATCCTGCAAACAAGTGCTATAATTTATAAGTCAGCAGGAAAAATACTTGTGAAGGCTTAGTATGTGTTAATGAGTCTGTGCATCTATTCAACTTTAATTTAGTATAAATTCATTGTGGTTAGTCAGTGGTGTTTGACAGTCAATTTAAACAAGGATTTGTTTGATGTTAAGTCATAACGTAGGGAGTGACAGCCAAGCAAATAACTGTGATATATTATAATGATCACTGTGCCGTCTGTCAGTAAATATGGTTGGCATTTGTATGAAAAAGAGAGAAAGAGAGCTGATTGATTAACAGTTATTCAATTATTATAATACTTATTATAATGGTAATTCTGTCTGCTACCACATTCATTATAATTGTCACAAGTATTATATTCAGTATAATAACCTTGACATTTTAATGATGAATTCAATGATAATAAAAGCAGAAATAAAATATGCACGTATTCACCATTATTCTCAAGACATTATGCAGAGTATATAAAGCTATTATTTTATTGAGTCACTCAAGCAGCTTCATGTGGCCGATGCTATTATCACCACTGTTCAAAGGAAGTTGAACAGTTGCTAAAGAGCCTGTTGCTAAAGAGATAAAAACCTACTCTACTGAGAGAGGCTGACAAGACAGTGAAAGTCAGTTGAGGAAATGAGTCTCTGGCAAATGCTTGAAGGATCTAGCCTTCAACTCAGATATATAACTTCCCACATGCTAAAATTTTATAGGAGAATATAGTGAGACAGCATGAAACTTCTGGGCCAGGAATGAGACCTTTGGAACATCCTAAAGCTAGTAGGCTAGTATTCCTGTTCAGATCACCATTCCTTTTTATTCCAAATTAATTATTTTTTATCTCCCAAATGCTGCTCCCCTTCCTGGTCCGTCCTTCTCCAAGTCTCTTTCCCCCTCCCTTTACCTCCTTCTTCTCTGAGAGGGTGGTATATCCACTGGGTATCCCTTCACCCTGGCACATCAAATTTCTGCCAGATTAGGTGAATCCTTTCCCACTGAGGTCAGCCATGAAAACTGAGCTGCCTCTCTGCTACTATGTGTGGGTAGGTTGGAGGTGAGGTGGGAAGGGTCTCATTCCAGCCTGGTGGTTCAGATTCTGAGAGCTCCCAGGGGTCCAAGTTTGTTGACACTGTTGGTTTTTCTGTTGAGGAGTTCCCATCTTACTCTGGACATTTGATCCTTCCCCCAACTCTTGCAGGTATCTGCTTATGCTTTTGTTTCCCTCCACTGCTGGATATAGCCACCCAGAGGACAGTTATGCTAGGCTCCTATCTCCAAGCATAATGGAGTATGATTAATTATGTCAGGTATTGATGTTTGCCTGTAGGATGGGTTTTGAGTTGGCCAGTTATTGTTTCTTTCCTTCAGTCTCTGCTCCATTCTGCATTCCTTTTAGATGGAACAAATTTTGGGTCAAAAGGTTAGAGGGTAGGTTGTTGCGCCTATCCTTCCATCAAGGGTTCTGCCTCATTCCCACTCTCTCTTCCATCTTCCAGTATCCTTTTCTCTGTTTCCCATTTTCTTTTCCCCTTTTCTCTTTTTCTTCTACTTTCCTCTTCCTTCCATTCTCTTCTCATTTCTCCTTCCCTCTCTTTCCTCTCCTTTCCTCTTACTTAATTCTTTTATTCATTTTTCTCTCTCTCCCCTGAATTTTAATACTTATTTCCTTTCCAATTTTATGTATTATTCTATTATTGTACTTTGCTTCTCATGAATACTTAATGAAAAACAATGAATAAATCTCAGACTCACATATTATACAAAGATTAAGCAAAACTACAACGATCTATGCATAGAACCCCCTACTTAAAAAGTTTTAGAAGAAAAGGTGCATATTTGGACAAGATTTATGGCATTTTAGAAGAAAACTTATGGATAATATATTCACTGCTTGAATAGAAAAATATCTTCAATATGATACAAAAGTCATAACTCATATAAGAAAAAGAAACTGATGTAACAGTATGTACTTTCAATATGTACTTTCTACACAAGATATTATTGTAAAAATGGAAATGAAGCTACAGACACTGAGAAAGTATTTTCATTATATATGGTTGACAAGATTTGTATCTAGAGAACATAAGGCAGCTTCACAACTTAAAGATGAATAGTGCACTAAAGTCATCAGGAAGAATTCACAGATAATTTTAAAAAGACAACCAATATCTCTGACATGCTTCAGAAATGTGCTCAGTGTAATTAGACATCATCAATATACAAACTAAAGGTGCTGGGATGCCACTGAATCACTCTTCTGATGACTATAGTTAAAAAGAGAAGCAGCAAGCTAATATTACTAGTGGGAATATATCACACATAATTTTGAATGTTAGTTTGGCAACAAGACCTATTAAAGACAAGAAAGAGTATGAACAGCCAGATAGCCAGAATAACAAAAGTGATTTGCTCAAGAATCCTAGGATGAAAAAGGTTTGATTAGCACATTAACTTCTAGAGAAATCATGTGAGGCAGAGTTAAAAAATGAAAAATCATGCATATGCTGTCTGATAAGCAGGAGGTTAGGAGCGAGTTTTTCAAGTGTAGCTTCCGTAGGGTAGTGTGAAAGAGTCAGGTAGAGAGGTCCAAGAAGAGATAAAATGAAATAAATCATATAGATTTCTAGAGAACATTCTCAGTGAAACAAAGGAAAAGGATATGTAAATTTGAGGAGGAGTTGGGTCTTGAAAGGAGACAATGCAACATCTATGTTACCATATTAATGACATGAATGCACACTGAATGGGGACATAGAGGTGACACACTTCAGAAGGAGAAAAGGATCAGGCTCTAGAACATAAGGTTTAGTTTTTGGTGAAGTAAAGAATATTTCTGAACACCGAAGATGGCTTGGTGGTTATGCGTACTAGCTGGTCTCACAGAGGACCTTAGTTCAGTTCCTAGAACAAGTAGCAAGTAGTTTATTGCCTCCAATAACTCTAGCTTCTGGAGCTCCTTTGTGGGATACACACACACACTCACAGACATAATATGTATAATTAATATAAATAAATAGATTCATAAATATCCCTCTTACTCTATCTGGAAAGAAGGCAGAAGAAATGGGCAAAGATGACAATATGTCTGTGGGTTTTATAAGAGGAAGTTGAAGGTGTTTTGAGCCAGGTCTCCTTTGTTTCCTAAAAATCAAAGTCAAATGGAGACTGAGGGAGAGTTGTGATCATGTGCTTGAGCACAGAGATGACATTATGACATGTGTGACCTTAGATGAGAAGGAAAACATAATTAGACTCTTGGGCATTGTTAGGGTCCCATTTAAATCTTAAAACCCATGAATTAAGAACTTTCCCAATTCAGAGTGATTTTCGTTACTCTTCTGCCACCAAGACCCAGCAATCAATGTGCAAGGTTGAGAAGGGCACAAGTGCAGTTCAGTTTGATTTGCGGTTTCACACAGAACTCTCAGTGAGATAATTATAATACAGGAAATACAGGATCTGCAGAGACATCATCAGTGTGATGGATCATGAAATCGTAGCTGGATAATGAAGTGTGAGTGGGCTGTTCTGAGAGATGAGGAGGAAGTAGCAGAGACTGTAAGCTAGAAGCTCCTCAAAGATCAATGAAATGGTTTATTGGAGTTAATAGAATTGAGATAAAAATGGCCAAAGTATAAGAGAGGGAAGAATAAAAGGATATTAAAGGAGAAAAAAAGCTGAAAAGACCAGAATGATGGAAGGATTACCCAGTGTTGAAATCAGCAAAGCTTTTATACATAATACATACATACATACATACATACATACATACATACATACATACATACGTATGTATGTACTTGTGGGTGTACACACACACATAAACACACATGTTTGAAGGGTAAAAGGCAGTATGCTTGTTTCTGTCATCTTGACACATGTTAAGGTCATCTTGAAAAAGAAAACCTCAAATTAAGGAATATCTCCATACGTTTGTCCTGTAGGCAAGTCTGTGAGGAATTTTCTTCATGAATAATTGATGTGGAAGGGCCCATCTCACTGTGGATATCCCTGGGCAGGTAGTTCTGAGTTTTATTTTTTAAAAAGCAAGCTGAGCAAGATATAGGGAGCAAGTCAGTAAGAAACCCTCTTTCATATTCTCCATGACTGTGACTTTAGTTCCTCCCTCCATGTTTCTATCTTGAGTTCCTGCCCTAACTTCCTCCCATAATTGACTATATGCTGCAAGATAAAGTAAATAATTTCCACCCAAGTTCATTTGGCTAGTGTTTTATCACATAAATAGAAAGGACAGAAGAAATGATGGATTATCTTTAAATAATGATCAAGTATTATTAGGATCAAAGGTCTTTAGATGACCATCAGTGCTAGCAAGAAATACAGAATCCTTAGAATAATCCACCTGGAATAAGTGGAAACTCTCTGATGACTAAGGAAAGCTAATCATTGTTACAGGCAAGGAGAATGCATGTTGCAATCCTTTAGTAACATAGGAAATAGGAAGAACTCTTACCACATGGGTGAGCTGCTTTCTGGCCTCAGTGGGTAAGGTCCATGGAGTATTTCTGGCTCACAGGGATGATTGGGGACTCCTTGCACCCTCCACCAACATCTGCAAACATGTCTCCACCCGACCAAACAGTGAAGTAGTTAAAAGCTCCAGAGACACACTATGAGACAAACAAAGGTTCTGCTCAATATTGTCTGCAGGCTCTTCTCCGGGTGTTGGTTTCTTCAAGGATAAAGTTAGTTCTGCTATCTTCAGTGTCATTCTAAAATGTCAATAAAGTTTGCATTGGGGTTTATATTCATCAAACAGCACAATGTAGCTATGAAGCAAATATATGCTGCAGAAGAATGTTATCCTTACCACTGTAGGAATAGATGATGCTGGACCTCTCTGAGAAAGCACTGTATTTAATGAGACTTTCAGCTAATCTGGGTGCAAGGAAAGGTGAAGTAGGTTCACTTGCTAAATGGAAAAGGTGAACTCATGCAGTGAATAAGACCTTTATTTCTCAGGATGAATCTTTAAACAATGTAAAATGTCAAAGAGCCTGAGCAACAGAGTCTTTCTGTTATTCTTCAGTTTGTCTCCATATACACAATGATTTCTCTTTTCCATTGTTGACAAGAGTGATGTGCTTGGGAAGGAGAACCTGGGGAGAACACCTTAACCCCATTTTGCCTCCAGGGTACCCCATCCCTGATTGCCCAGTCTGCTCTATTCTGATGAGAGTTCTGGGTTCTTACAACAGGCAACACTGTTGTACAGGCACTGCCATGGTTTCCAAGCAGGAAACAAAGACTCTGTATATATGGAAACTTTCCTCAATGTTTGGCTCTGATGAGGAGCTCTTCTTTTGCAGCATCGGCCTTCCGTGTAACTGAGAGTTACTTTATCATTCCTCCAGACACATTTCTCTTATCCAAAGGAAGTAGCTTGCTTGGTGGCCATAGTTCTTTAGCTGGAAGTATGGTACTTAGATTAGACCCATTAAAACCCATTACTTTGCTGAACCCAGCTTAACCCCTGCACATAACTATCCAAGGTCTGATCAGTTCCCTTTATAATCCTTATACCCAGAGGCTACTTCTGCTCTTCTGAAAATGCTTTTTTGATTCTTTCACTTTACTTTAAATTCTTGTAGTTTTTATATTTATCATTTGTTGTTTACAACTTGTACAGTTTTTCTGAACCTCAAGGCTTTGGCCTACATACTTTTGTAAATAACTAGATTAATTTAACATTTTTTTGTGAGTCTGGGAGGAACATATC
Organism: Apodemus sylvaticus; assembly: GCF_947179515.1. Lineage (NCBI taxonomy): Eukaryota > Metazoa > Chordata > Mammalia > Rodentia > Muridae > Apodemus > Apodemus sylvaticus. The sequence continues at coordinate 75,801,453 of NC_067474.1, forward strand.
AGTATACCTAGCTCTTCACCTTTTTATCTGTCTTATGAGTGTGTAAAAGCACTAGCAGGAAAGACTCTGGAAATAGACTGCCAGGGACTGAGTCGTAAAACTATCACAATATATCTGATCTTAATGAAGAAGCTGAATTTATTTGTGCCATGGCTCCCCCTTGGGATGTGGGCTAAAATCACTTGATAGAGCTGTTGTAGGGATTAAAATAGTTCATGAACACAAAATGTTTAAAGTAGTACCTAGTGTTTCTTAAGATAGGCATCATTGTTATTTATTTAATGATGTCCCCTACATGAAAACACCATCTGAGGGATGAGTGGAACTGAATACAAATTGTCCTAAGGCAGCTGACATCATCCAGAGGTGGATGAAGAAAACTGTCAGCTACCCGTGGATGACTCTGAACTTTCTGTGTTTCAGGAATGTGATTCATGATGTTTGGATCTTAAATTGAACCAAGGAGGACTGAGTGTAAGGCGAAACAATCAAGACAGAAAGAAACTACGTCTGGGTGCTATAAAAATGTAGCAAGGTGGCTATGAAACATTTTTGGACTGGCAATTCTCATTTCTACAGCTGTTTACATGGTGGCAATAGAAATTTCACCTCTGAGTTCTCATTTTCCCTTGTTGCATAAAGTTTGAAATATTTATAGACCTAAAGAAAAATGCTCTCTGATTTGGTTCTTTAGGGAATAGAACATATTTAGAAACAAGATATTAAAAGTCAAGAATCATTGGAAATTTGCAGAATGATAGATCAAGATGCACAGTTGGATGATGTGTGAAGCTAATTTTTCTGTGATCTCAAATGCCAGGGAGACTCCAAATAATACCTCAACAAATATCTATGGTCTACATTGATAACCAATATGTATAATCAAGTAGTTGCATAGACCTCAATGACCAAAGCTCTGAGAGTTCAGGCCTGTCACCATTTTCTTGTGATATGTCAGGCAGTGACAAGGCAGTCCCCTTGCCTTATATTAAGGTGAGGTTGGTAGGTAGTATGGAAGTTAACACAGGCTCTACCTATGCTCCTTTATTTTGTGTTTTTCCAGATGTGTTGGGATTTAGACTCTATGCTGGGAGAGATTGGTATATGACCACACATAAAGAACATGAAATAGATTGCACTGCATTTGTGTGTGTGTGTGTATGTGCATGTGTATGTATATATATATATGTGTATATATATATGTATATATATATGTCTCATCATATATACATATATATATGTCTCATATGTATGTAGGTGTGTGTGTGTGTGTATTCAAGTGGGTGAACACGAATGCAGATGTGTATGCCTGTGTTGAGTTTAGATGACAATATCAGATATCATTTCTTGGCTGTCATCTACCTTTTTATGAGACTGGGTTTTCACTGGTTTATACTGGCCAGCAAGCTCCAGAGAACTGTTTGTCTTTTCTTTGCTAATACTATAATTACATGCAAACCTAATTTTTAAAAATTATTGATAATTTCACACTTGTATAGACCATATTTTGATCATATCCTCCCTTCATTTTATCCCTCTACTTCTGGATTTCTTTCCTTATACTAAAATTCACGTCTTCTTGTTTTTTTATTCTATTGTTTTCAGTATCTTTCAGAGTATGGGGCTGCTCATATGTGCATGGGTGTAGGGCCATCTACTGGAGCATGGGCAGCCTACCAAAAGTCACACCCCTAAAGACAGCTGGTTCCCTCCTCCCCAGCTGCCCATCAACTGCCAATAGCCTCTCAACTAGAGATGGAGCCCTTTCTTTCATCTTGGCCACAATATTCCTTAGATTAGTGTTATGTAGGAAACCATAGGCATTCCATGTCTAGAAGGCACTATTAAACAGTGCTTTTTCTTATCCTCTGCCTCTTGCAGCATTTCTGTCCTCTCTTAGGATGTTCCCTGAGTCCAATGGGGAGGGTATGCCGCATAGATATCCTATGTAAGGCCAAACAATCCATAGTCTCTTGCTCTCTGTATTTTAAGGAGCTGTGAGTGGCAGTGTTAACTTCTGTCTGGTAAAAAAAAAAAATAAAAAAAAAAAAAAGCTTCTCTTTTGAAAGGTAAGAGATGTGCTAATGTCTGGTGTAAAGAGAATTATTTAAAAGATAGTTTGATTCTGTTCTGTTACCAAAATAATTTTAGTAGGTTTTACTCTATGGCCTATGACCACTTGGGTCACAAGTGTTTTGCCAGGTTAACAGCATCACGTGATGAATTCCCCTCTATAGAGTGGGACTTTGACCAAACAGCAAAGGTCTTGGTTACACCACAGCCTACAGTGCCACTCCTGAACCAATGGCACTTCTTGCCAGGCTGGTAATTATAGTACCTCTCAAGATTTACAAGACTGTTAATGGCTTCTCTCTCTGACAGTTTGCATAATATCTTTTGGCACTATGAAAGGTAACAGGGAGGCAGCTCTGGGGATCAAACAGGTTCTGGATCTTGCAAGGTATCTACTGTACTGACTTATCAGCTCTTCCCTTAAATGTGTGTGTGGTGTGTGTGTGAGAGAGAGAGGGAGAAAGAGAGAGAGAGGGGGGAAGAGAGAGAGAGAGAGAGAGAGAGAGAGAGAGAGAGAGAGAGAGAGAGAGAGAGAGAGAGAGAGAGAGAGAGAGAGAGAGAGAGAGAGAGAGAGAGAGAGAGAGAGAGAGAGAGAAATCCATGAGGCAGGTCACATTTCTGTTCATTGTTATTATGAAGAGGGAAACTATGGAGTGAGGATACTCACTGTTTTTTGTGTCACTGGGCTGGTAGGTTCTGATAAGACAAAGCTCGATACTTTTACTTTTGGACATTAAGCAAAATACCTGGCTTTTTCTAAGGAATTACGTTTCTCTTAAGAAAAGAGATTTACAAGAAAATTTGAGAATGACAATGAGGAGTCAGTTTTGTAGAAACATGTCAACAGAATTGGGTGTTATGTATTCTCTTGGTTATCCTTTTCAGAAGATTTTTATTTTTTTATAATTCTTAAATACAGAAAGAAAAAATTATCCGCCAAATGAGTAGGCTATTACAGTCATGGTAACTCCTGCATGTGGTTAACAATGAATCCTTATGCTTCTTATATGGAGAAAATTGCTTCATTTGTTGAGTTTGCCAAATTCTTATAAAAACAAAAAAAGGTAAAGACTTGGGAGAGGTGAAAAAAAAAAGAAAAGAAAAGAAGAAAAATATTCTCTTCATAGGCATTTGCTGTTGACATTACAATCTTCCTCTCCAAAACAGGGAACTGAAGCTTTAAACCAGCAATGGCTCATGGTCAGAAGGAATCTGAGCTAGTCTGGAGTAAGCTGGTTCTGGTCTGGGAAGATTACGTCACCACAGAGCTTTCCATGGGCCAGTGCAAGCAGGCTCTGCTGGCTTACTTATTATTGTCTTTTGAAAGAAGTTCCACATAACAAACATGGAGGAACCCCCCAAATTGTCTGCTTTTGAGCCCCTGCTCCACCCATGAAGGTAGAAAGTGAAAGATCACTTTCCCTAATGTGTGCACAGAGAATAGACAGTAACTGGGACCCTTGATGGAGAAACCTTCTGGACACTGTAGATGAAGTTCTATTTCCTTCCTCCCGAGGCTGAAATGGGGGAAATCTTGGAAAGCCTCGCTCAGTACTGACCTGGATAAAGGGTTTTTGTAAAGGGAAGGCCATTTATCAATGGCAAGACCATTTTAGGAAATGATTTAACTGAATCCCCTCAGTTTCTTTTAGCAACTTTACATCCAAAGCTACATTCCTGCCAACAATTTACACACATACATACTTGTGCTGAACTGGTGGGTTGTTTTTCTTGGGTGAGGGTTGGCGTTCTCTAGATTCCCATATGTTTAATTATTATTATTATTATTATTATTTTGCATTTGAGGAACTAGAGAGAAGGAAGGGGGGGAAACTTAAAAAGAGAAAACTTTTTCATGGATTTATGCCAATGTTCCAAAGAGCACACTGATGAAATAAAGCAGTTCAAGTGCAAACAAATTGAGCTTGCAAAGGAAAATTCCCTCCACCCAGTGGCAGTTGGAGCTTCCCTTCTGGGTTACTTCTCTCTTCCCGGAGCCACGTTGCTTTGCTGAGCCGACTAAATCATTTAATTTGTCAGCTTCTTCTTGCCACCGCCAGAACTCCATCAAGGAACCCTCCCAAGGCAAGGGGAACTCACCAGAGCCCCAGACTGCCTCAGAGTGAGGTTCTCTGTCCTAATTCAGGTCTCCTTGAGCTCAGGAGAAGGCACTTACCTTTCCATCCATAAAAGCAAGTCAGTAGGATTTGATAATACAAATAATGTTTTATTGAACATTTCTTGTGTGTGGCAAGCATTATGCCAAAAGCTTTATATCCATTAATTTATAATTCATAAATTAATTCTTCAGAACCACATGAGAGAGATAGCTAATATTCTTCTGGCTTTGCAGATGAGGCTCCTGAGATTCAGACAAAAGAACAATTTGATTAAGGTCATGGGGTAATATAGAGTTTCAAAAGCAGGTGGTCTGGCTTGACTCTTAAATTTAGCTCTCTATTTTTGGATCTGCTGAGAATTATTACTTGCTTTCATTAAATGCCCTCCTCAGCACTGGAGAGTTTGCTGCAAGATGAGAACATGGTACACCATTGGCAGAGTAGACAGTTCAGGGCTCAAAAAGAGCTGAAACTTCAGAAAGTAGACAAGCATACAGATAAACTCATCAGGAAAAAGTGACTTTGTGTCCCCAGTCTAGATGTATTGCAAAGGAAAGGAGAAAATTTCAAAACAGCATGGGCAATAGTTGACTAAACACTGAAAGGGAAAAACAGGTCTTTATCTAAGGTGTTTAACACAGACCAGCCTGAATCTGTGAAGACAAGAAAAAGGAGCCTAGAACCAACCACCTTTCAGTGGAAAAGAAAAGGGAATGAGACTACCAATCAATATCTAATTCTCCATGTTATTTTAGACATTAGATAAAATGTTATTTGGATTGCATATTTTCTGGGGCATAAGAATAAACTTGTGGTTGAGCCATGTTTTTCTGAATATATGAGACACAGAACTCTGAAAACCTGGAGGAACACCAAACACAAAGCCAAAGAAAACAAGGATTTCCCAGGGCATCTACTTGCTGTCAGCTCACCATATTATTCGGAGATGTAAACACATTTTTATTGTATTCTGTTGTGTATTTTTTATTCCCGTACCTAGTTTACTTTGACTAATTCTCAGAGGTCAGAGGGAAGAAAATGACCACTTAGTCACAGAGAGCCTCATTCATTGGATGCATTTTAGGATCATATGTAAGAATGCTGACAATTATTATAGGGTTCAGTAAGAAAGTAGCTTCTACCTGTGCTTCAGTAGCAGACACAGAGATGGGAAATAAGTCTGGCAGAAATAGAGGTAAGGGATGCATAGGGGATTGACTCTAATGCCACCTTTTAGGTTGTACCCAAATTTCCTACTCCAATTTGGCTCATTGTTGATTGTGTATATAGAAAGGACTCATGGAAAACTCCACCCATAAAATGACATGAATGGATAAAAGGATTCATCACTGCCAATGATTTAATGCCAATCATTTGGCTTCATATTAACATTTACCAATGTGGATGGCTTAACTTACCCTAAATCAGCAAGCAGATGCTGTTTCTTCACAGAACGAACAGTCAATGCAAAGGGGAGGGAGGTTGAGCCAGAGCTTCTGAGAACTGTAGCAACTGTGTAGGAGAACTGAGGCTTGAATTCAGTCCTCTTGACTACTGAGATATAATTTTCATATCACTGACTGGGGAAACTTTTAGGTTATATTAAACAATTGACATTATAGAGAATCTCTTTTGCCCCTGTTGTTCACATATCTTCTGCTTGGTATATGTAAGGATAAGTATGTCTTCTTTCATTATAGTTTAATGACATTTAGAACAACTGGGTCTTTAGATATGTTGAGCAAGCTTTGTATTTCACAGATAAAATATTTCAGGCTTAAGAATAAAGACTAACCCAGGCATTCTCTTGGGGAAGAAATGTGACCAAGTCAAATCTCCTTGAAAATATTATGAATTCCAGAATAAAACATCCATAGCTGGCAAACATTATCTTTAGGATATTTTCAACAGTATACACTTTATCAGTACAGGATTATGATAAATAAGTCTGGAATCTAAAGACTCTTGACTTTAGTCCGGTAATCTCTGTAATTTCTGGAATGTACGTTGAAGATATTTATGATCAAAATAACTCCTTTGATCTAGATTAAGTCAAAGTCATACCTTCAATAAATGACTTAAAGAATGTCATTGACCACCAAGGACCATTTCCTACTTTCCTGTTGTCTTACAGAAACTTTCAATTGTAGAATGATTGGTAGATCTTGACATTTTGTAAGTTATTTGATTCTTATCCATCTACTTTCAAAATCCAAACCCTATGTTGTCTCCAAAGGATACAGTTTTATCCAAGATTGTGCAATTTTTCAGCAATGTAAGCTCTAATCTAAAATTCATCATCTTTGATATTCCAAAATAGGTTTGAAGTTTCCTCTATGAATTCCTCCTCATCTTCTATATTACTTTAGATAACAAAGAATGATAACGAAGATGCTGCTGCTGCTGGCAGAGACGACAGTGCTGTTGACTACACAGTGATACAAAAAAACAGCAACTTCCCTTTGTTTCTTACAATATGCCAACTGTGATGGCAAAGAGTAAATACAAACAATGCAAATAACAAAGATGGATAGAACATCATGTTTCACATGAGACAGTAGTACATGCATTTGAATGAAATTTTATGAAACTTTCCACATTCATCTTATAAGTCAGTACTTTCATATGACTCAACATAATAGCAAATGTTAGATTGCTTAAATGATGTGACCAAGGAAAAATTCTCTGAGGATCTGAGATTCAAATGGTAAAAGAAGTTGGGATAGTACTAACTACTCTTTGTCACTTTCCAGTTTTATGGGATCTAATGTTCTCTTCCTCCTTCTATAGTCAATGCATACAAGTGGTACATAGATTTACATGTAGGCAAAACACCTAAACACATAAAATAAAAGTATTTTAATCAGAAGGAGAATATACAATGGAGAAGAAAAATATTGTTACAAGGGCTTTGAGGAGAAAATCCCATGAACAACCAAGCACAGAAAGGAAGTGGGTGAGATGAGCAAGTGGTGCTTGCTGGGGAAGCTTGGATTTTTTGTAAGCCAGAATAAAGTTTGAGTTTTAGGTTAAGTGAGTTCTGGCCAAAGCAGAAGAGGAAAACCATAAGTAATACATATCTTAATGGGTCTCTCTACCTGCCAAACAAATACAATATGTATTATAGGGCATACAAATTGTAATACAGACACCATATGGACTGTAAGTATAATGAATCAGGTAAGAGCTAATGGTGATTTAGTTTAGAGGGAGATCAATGAAATGGAGATAACTTGGCAGATAGAGAGATTCATTTTGATTGTTTATTGTATGTACCATGGAAGTGTTTGAAAATGGTGACCTTACGGGAGCTTTTATCAGTGTTTTAGAAAATGTTTGCTAACAATTTTTCAGCTTAAAGAAGGCCATGGAATCAAGAAAGTGTTTGAATTTTACTGTGGTGCATGACATGTATATTTGTCAATAAGATCCTTTAAAATCAGTTTATTATTTAAGGGTAGGGTTTACACTGGGTGGATGTGAGTATTTGTTAGGAGATTCTTGTAGCATCCCTTACTGAAAGGGCTTGCCTTTGGTATAGTGAAAGCTGGAGACCAAATCTTGTATATTATTCTGCAGAAAATGAAACTGTTTGCATGTCCTGAGATAATTAGACAAAAGTGTCCTAGCTGCAGTGAGCAGAAGAGAAGGACTATGATGGGCAGTTTCTTGGCATAGTTTTTCAGGATAACAAAGGATTGCCCAGTGACCAGGAGAGCAGGGGTCATAGAGGAACATGGGGTAGGAATTAATTGACTGATGAGGAAGAGGGCAAGGAGGAGGAGAGGAAAGGGAGATTGGGGTCTGGGACAGTGTCCAGGCTGCTTTTGTAGATGAGTTCCCTAACAACGCTTTCTCTGGGAAGTCAAGGACTGACTGAAGCTTAATTCAGATTCTCTGAATGTGTCTTAAGGAGACAGACTAAGAAATGATCTGATGAAATGTGCAGGAAGCAAAGCTTGGCAAGGGCAAAGTGGCAAATGAGCTAAGAATATGGGGGAGACCCTGCCAAGATCCCCTTCCCCAGGACCACCCTTGATGTATCCGGAGAAATCAATCAATTGAGCAGGACTGGATGGCTCCCACAGAAGAGCCATGGGGGAACCACTGTGAAGGTTGGGGGTCTTCTATTTACAGACAGGATATGGGCCTCATCAGAGCATTAAGATGGGTCAATGAAGGCTTGGAGTTGATGCTCAATGTCTCTCAATAGCCTGTGGGTGACTCGACAGTGCCAAATGCTATGCTCATTCCTGGATGGTGCCCAGGAAATCACAGCCCTGCCTCCTACTTTGTGTGAAGGCCCTGAAGCAGGAAATGTGACGTGATTTCAATGTCCCACTAAACCGAGGAAACTAAGAATCTTTCAGAGTCCTCAAAAATCATTAAGTCCACAAACCCTTCCTCATTCTTGCTTTTTAGAAGCTTTCAGTCTCTATGCTTCCCTTTCCTTCCTCATAGACTGGGGCATCTTTAGATGAATGTATTCATTCTTGCTTGCAGGAAGCGTATATTCATCACTTCATCCTATGAGGTCATCTGCCAGAAATGTTACAATTATAGTTGAAAATAAAATGACATATACAAATTCTTTGCTTATATGTTAATTATTTCCTGTACCTTTAATCAATTTGATAACACATTTTTTTATAAAGTTTTATTTAAAAAAAAACACAATCAAGAGTGCTTTGGTAGATTATGGATCCATACCTGAGGCTTGTGTCGGCAAAGTAGGTTTCACTCTCCCCAACTGAATGAGATGGAGTCATGCCTAAAGTTACACAGCAGGCTTTGAGAAAGAAAAGAACCCGGTGTCTCCAGACAGCCAGCCCCATCACCCCTGAACACACTACCTTTGTCATCGTCGTCTTTCAGTGTTCTTCCGTGCCACTCTGTAAGATGAGGCAAGCAGTCTACCCTGCTCCCCATGGCTTCCAGAACATGGGCATAGCCTCTGATATTTTTGTTGTTTCATTGATCTGAGATAATCACTCATCAGGGAAAATTTTATTTCTTAACATTTCCAGTCTGAATGGTTGTTCTTTCTCACATTGTACTTTCTTATCTGATATTCTCAGGTCCTCCACATTCATTAATACTAAAGAAAGAGTCCCGTTTCTTGGTACTGACTATTTCTTTGTTAAATCTCTTTACTCCACTCTAATGATCCAGATCTAGATAGAAAATTTATATTTTCCTTCGAGATTCTGGAATCTACCTTTGCTTTTCAAGTGAATTGAACAGGGAATCTCTAGCATTTCTATCAGCTCTTTATACAGCACCTACTGTTCTCAGCTTCATGCCCATTCACATGCGTGTCCCCTTCCTCTGGGCCCAGTGCATCTCACTCAGTGTAGCAGTATAGGGCAAAACCAGAGCAGGGAAGTGGGAAGGGGTGGGTGGGAGAACAGGGGGAAAGGAAGGAGGCTTATGTGACTTTTGGGAGTGGGGGGGCCTGAAAAGGGGAAATCATTTGAAATGTAAATAAAAAATATATCGAATAAAAATAAAAGAAAGGAACTTTCTGTTTATGGCATCTAAAACAGAATCAGCAATAAAATATGCTCGGGAAATATCCAAGCCCTCACCTCAAATTGTAAGCCAAATAGACGTAGTCAGTTGTCTCAACAACTTTTTTTTTAAATATTTGGTTGATTTTATTATTTTTTTCATTTTTTTATTATATTCTTCATTTACATTGCCAATGGCAAAACCTTTCCCAATTTTCCCCCTCCCAAAAGCCCCCCTCTCCAATGATTTCCTACCCCTCCTCCCACCCCCTGCCTCCATGTATATGCCCTTCTACGCGACACAGTCCCACCTTCCCCCCAACTTCCCCCCCCCAACTGTTTCCCTTTGTTGTGGCCTCTATTGAGCTTTTACTTGACCAAAGACCATTCCTCCCACTGATGCCCAAAAAGGCATTCCTCTGCCACATTTTTGGCTGGAACCATGTATACCCCTTGGTTGATGGTTCAGTCCCTGGGAGTCTTGGGATGTCTGGGTATCTGAAGTCATTGTTCTTCCCATCGGGTTGTAAACCCCTTCAGCTCCTCTGAACCACCCTCCAGATTCTCTGTTGCGGACCCCAAGCTCAGTTGAATAGTTGGTTGCTAGTTTCTGCCTCTGTATTTGTAAGGCTCTGGCAGGGCCCCTATGGAGACAGCCATGGCATGCTCTTTTTGGTACATGCTTCTCGTAGTAGTGTCGGGGTTTGGTGACTGTTTATAGGATGAATCTCCAGGTAGGGCACTTGCTGGGTGGCCTTTACTTCAGACTCTGCTCCACACATTGCCTCCCTTGTTGCTCCTGTGAGCATTTTGTTCCCTTTCTCAGAGAAACCATAGCACCCTCACTTAAGCCCTCATTCTTCTTGAGCTTCCTGTGCTGGGTATATTGTAACTTGTTTATTTTGAGCTTTTGGACTAGCATCCACTATTAGTGAGTGCATACCATGTGCGTTCTTTTGTGACTGGGATACCTCACGCAGGATGACACTTTCTAGTTCCATCCATGTACCTAAGAATTTCATGAATTCATTGTTTTTAATAGCTGAATAGTACTCCATTGTGTATATATACCACAGTTTCTGTATCCATTCCTCTGTTGAGGGACATCTGGGTTCTTTACAGCTTCTGGCTATTATAAATAAGACAGTTATGAACATAGTGGAGCATGTGTTCTTATTACATGTAGCAGCACTTTCTGGGTATATGCCTAGTAGTGGTATAGCTGGGTCCACAGGTAGAACTATGTCTAATTTTCTGAGGAATCGCCAAACTGATTTCCAGAGTGGTTTTACCAGCTTGCAATCCCACCAACAATGGCGAAGTGTTCCTCTTTCCCCACATCCTCTCCAGCATCTGCTGTCCCCTGAGTTTTTCATCTTAGTCATTCTGACTGGTGTAAGGTGGAATCTCAGTGTTTCAACAACTGGTTTTTAAATACCATTTCTTAACTCCAGAAGAAGTTTCATTGAAGTTTTCTATGGTCATGTATGTAATGATGTGTGTTGATTTTAGAATGTAACATGAGATTACAAATTTTGGTATCTGGGTATCCTAGATAATTTCCAACTACAAGTTACAGATTGTCTCCACATATTTTTCTCTTTGTACTCTTCTGAACATCTTTGCCAAAGCCATGGATGCCCATTTAAAATAATACATAAAAGTAAGCTACCTCTTTCAGTTATAAAACCTAGATTGAAATAAAGATTGTAGCCAACAGGCAGCATCATGACCAATGATATACAGGATAGTGTTGCTCTTCTGGGAATAAAAGGCCACCTTGTATCCTAGTCTACCTTTAGGCAGTGATGTATCACTAGCTAAATGACATTTTGTGTCTCTTTTCTTTATGGTCATTGGTTAATTCAAAACTCTTCTTTCCTGTGCCCTAAGAAGAGAAGTCCCAAGGAATTCAAATCAGCCAGGGACAGGAAAGGAAGCCCAGGATCTTAAATCATCCTTAGGCTTAAGGCCTGGTTTTCATTTGGTCCTGAAGGATGTCTTTTCCTCTCATGGACTGTGAGCCAATGTTTCTTTTCCTGCTGATTTATGGACTCATATAAATTAACAAGGGCCTTTCAACTGGGACCAGCAAATCCCAGAGGCATGAATCTTCCATATGTAATTCCTCCCTGAGGAAGCCAGGGTTAGCTCTCAATTACATACAGTGATGGAGACACATGGTGGCTGAAAGGAGACAAATGCTGCTTATGCTCAAGATGGAATTGCTGCACACAGGCCAGGGAAGAAAGCGGTTACAGTTGAGTCTCTCTGAAGCACAATCTCTTTGCCTGTTTGGCGCATTGAAAGAATCCTCATTCTGTCATCAATTGCAGTACAAGTGGGTTTTTTTTCCTACAGATGTTTCATAAGAAGAGAGATAGAGAGAAAAAGGACACTGTCTCCTCTAAAATTTGCTTAGCCAGTGGTGAGGCAGCCCATTTATAACGGTAATACAACCTAATGTTTTCCATTTGTTGGGAAATTGTTTGTACCAATATTTTAGTGACTCAGGAATCCAGGGCCATAAGGACAAGAGGAAAAACTGTAAATCACAAAACTAAGTCTGATATGAAATTTCTTTGATTCATTTCTTCTTTTATTTGTTCAAACAGTCCAGAATGATTGCCAAGGTCCAGGGCAAATGTAACAAAGTGCAGGTGGCTTCCAGGGACTTTACAACTGTAGTGATTGTGTCCCCAGAGGGGTTCATGAGCTAGACATGGATGCAGGGTAATAAGGAGTTGCACTGTCTGAGGTAGAAACTTAACTTATGAACTCTATGACACCTTTAGTGATTATTTCTTTCTCATTGAGGAAAAAGAATGGAGAGTATAGTAAAAGGGCACAGAACCAGGAGTGTGGTGGCCTAGTGTCTACACCCAAATGCATTGCCCATTAGAGCGTGATTTTCAAAGACCACCTGCTCATGGAGTGTTTTCCTAGATGCAAGGGACTTGCTTACTTTGGAAGCAGTGCTCAGGTTTAGTAAGAATCATCTACCATGAAGACCACTTATTCTTTATGTTCCCTCCTTCCTCTTTCTTTCAAATAAGGATTCATTCAGGAATGAATTGATTTCTTCCCTGGTGACTGCTAGAAGAAATTATTAAAGATAGGGAAGATTCAAACATTTATGACATGTATTCCATATCATTTGTTGGAAAGCAAGCATCAAAAACCAGTATTGCTGAATTGAAATTTAAGCATCATTAGTGATGTCTCTTTGGACACTCTTGTGAATAATCTATTCATGTTTCTTAGTTTCTGATATGATAACTTCTATAGTTCCAGGCTCGGTTTCTGTGGATATATTACATTGTGTTCTGTATCCAAATACTCCTTCTACTTCTTCAAAAGACATACATGTGTACATTTAGGGTAATCCATGAAGACCAGGATCATCTCCTTAGGTACTAGTCATTAACATCCACACCCGAAAAATTTTATTTTATCACATAATGTAACAGTCACAAAGCAAGTCCTAAGTAATACAATATAATTTTAGTGGTTATGATTCAACATACCACCTCTTTCATTCATGTATTCGTCTGAAGTTTTAGAATGGGTAAAGTATTTTGATTTAGAATATAGGGTTTGGAATGAAAAGAAATCAGCTCAGAGTACTGTCTCCTTCATTTGCTAGTTTTGGTTTTTGTGCAAGCTAGTAAAGTTATATTTGTGTTTGTCTTTTTGTCTCCTTTTTTTTCTACCTTAAAATACCTGAAGGGAGATAGCCTATGAAGAAAAGAGGTTCAGTTGGCTGGCTTAGACTTGTAGGCCAAGACTTATCCACTGTATCTGTTTGGCCTCTGGCATGAGCACCTCATAGTCCATGGCATCAGGAGGACGGTGTTATGAGATGGAGAAACTAGAGGGCAAGCAAGATTTTCTACTGTGGAGGGGGACATCAGGACCACATTTATCCTTTCTGAGGGTAGCACTTCTAATACTCTTCAACCTGCAGATCATGACTTCTTTGGGAGGGGTCCCATATCCGCTAGCCTGCATGTCGGATATTTACATTACAATTCATAACAGTATACAGTTATGAAGTAACAACAAAAATAATTCTATGGCTGGGGATGAGCACAAAATGAGAAACTACATTTTTTATTAAAGAATTAGCTTTTTGGTACTTTTAAATAATAAACACCAAATATGTTAATAAATAGATTGTACAATGTTTTTATCACTTCCATAATTTATTTTTATTTTATTCATATTACATTCCAATTGCACCTCTGTCCTTCTTTTCTTCCTAGTCCTACCCTTACAAGGCCCTCTCCCTTTTAGCCCACCTTCTCCTTAGAGAATAGGATGATCCCCTGGGTACCACTTCACCCTGGGACATCTTATTCCTACAGGACAAAGCACCTCCTCTCTCACTGAAGTCCAACTAGACAGTCCAGGTAGAAGAAGGGGATCAAATGGCAGGCAACAGAGTCAGAGACAGCCCCTATTCTAATTGTTAGGGGACTCACATGAAGGGCAAGTTGCACATCTACTAGAAATACATGGTGGAGCATAGATCCAGCCTCTACATGCTTTTTGGTTGGTGGTTCAGTCTCTGTGCACCCTTATGGGCCCAAGTCAGTTGACTCTGAAGGCCTTCCTCTCCTTGACTCAGTCCTTGCCCAGTTTTATCCCCAACACTTCCACAAGACTCCTGAGTGCCACCTGATGTTCGGTTACTGCATTACAGGGTCATAGCATTAGGAAGGTTGGGAACCCCTGCTCTAACTAGTTCACATCGAATTTTACTTAGAACTCAAGGGTTCAATCACCTCTTAACTCTGACACATTGGGGATTATGCAATCAAAACATAGCTAAGCCATAGATATATGTAGATTTATATGCATATATTATGTAGTGTGAATAATCATAAAATTAATATTTATGCAGATAGCGCATGTGGCTTAGAACTAGAAGATCTTGTCTCTACCATTCTATAATGCAAACTCTGGCTAGAAAAATACAAAATAAATATTGTCAATCAAATTCAGTAAGTTGTATTTGCAGGAAAAAGGTCAGGACTGTGGTAATCTAAAGTCAGAACCTATGTCTGTCAGTATAAGGAGAAAAAAGTGATTCTGGATAGATATCAACAAATAAGAACTAGTTGACCCAGAATATGAAGTGGCCTTAGAAGGGGCAGCATGTATAGAAAAAGGCTGTGATAGTAGACAAAACTGATTGTACCTGAGAGCATGTGAGTTCCTAAGAGATACAGAAGAACCATGTACACAAAGCCTAGGAACTCCCAGCTTCCCAGCCTGGAGAGGATATGTGGTCTTTGCCATTTGTATATTGCACTTAAACCTTGTGCTTGCCTGTATATTTTTACTCAGCCATAAGAACTTTATTTTTATTCTCTGGAAAATGGAAGAAACTGAAGGTCATCATGGTAAGCAACATAATTTAGACTATTATGTATGACTATTGCATGTTTGTGTGTGTGTGTGTAATCTAGAATAAGATTATGTGCCATATAATAATATATATTATATGTTACATATAATATATCAACATATTTTATATATTATATGTTATATATAATATACACATGCACACACACACACACACACACATATAACATTAAAGCAGGAGGGAAGTATTTGAAAGTAAAAAGAATGACCACCTGGAAGGAGTGGGTAACAAGCAGCAATAAGATCATTGTGAGCTAAGCACAATGGTATATATAGACATATACATATACACATATATATATATACATGTATATGTGTGTATGAATATGTATATATATGAAATTGTTATAATGAAACCATGGCATACAGTTTTACAAAAAATTAATAACAAGACCTCATGCTTCATTAAATGCTGTGTTCTCATTCTTTTGAAATTCTTAATATTTTTTTCACAGTTGGCACTGAGCCATGGAAATTAAATGGCTAATACTGGTGACAAGAATGGAATTTTAAGCTTTTTGTTCATGAAAAGGAATTTCCATTACATGATTTTAATCAAAGAGAATACGATCTGAGTCAGATTTTAGAAACTCCAATCTCAGCTTGTTTCTGCAGAGTCGGATGTGTGGGAGTCTACGGAGAAACCCTCACAAACATTGTCTGTTCAGGGTGGTCAGTGTCTGATCTTAGGCAGAAAGATAAGAAGGTAGGAAGGGGTGTGGACATCAGACTAAAGTTACTCAATGAATGAATACAGAGAGAACTGAATATTAGGAGGCTCAGACAAGTCCACCATTGAGGTCTGAGGGGGGACGCCATTGGGTTGTAAGGAGTCCGGGACCCAAGGAGCAGGAGCAGACTTGGTGAAGATGGACACTCCCTGCTCACAAGGAGTACTTCAGCTTCCTGCTCCGTCCATCATGCTTCTTCTGTCCTCTCTGCTTTCTCTTGTTTCTCATTCTTTTCCTTCTTCAACAGAGCTGTGAGAATTGACATAAGCCTTTAGGAAAAGAAAGACAAATATAAGAAGTAACAAGTCATTTAAAAATCTGTCCTGCAAGCAGCTTTTAGAGTGTCAAGTTCTTTTGTGCCACATGGGTCATTCTCCTGAAAATCTGTCTTTCAGGGAGGCTTTGGTCTGTATTGCCTCCGTTCACCAAAGGCTCCAATTACACATTAAACAGATGCACATTTAACCTGCGTATGTCCCATCCATTCTTTAAGCTGTTGCATTGACTTGCATCTATGAAAGACCACATTATTCTTAAGCATCATGTCCCCACTCAGCTACCACAGCCACACAGCCACACACACACACACACACACACACACACACACACACACACACACACACACACACACAGTTGTATATCCCTCATTACCTGTATTTTTCATTTACTTATTCAATAAAACAATTATTGAATGCTGATTTGTAAATGGTCTTCTCTCCCATTAATTTATAAGCATGAAGAGACAAATTTTCTTGGGGTACAGAGTTAAACAAAGAATTCTCACCTGAAGAACTTCGGATGGCGGAGAAGCATCTTAAAAAATGCTCAACATCATTAGTCGTTAGGGAAATGCAAATCAAAACAACTCTGAGATTTCACCTTACACCAGTCAGAATGGCTAAGATTAAAAATTCAGGAGACAGCAGGTGTTGGCGAGAATGTGGAGAAAGAGGAACACTCCTCCACTGCTGGTGGGGTTGCAAATTGGTACAACCACTCTGGAAATCAGTCTGGCGTTTCCTCCGAAAACTGGGCACCTCACTTCCAGAAGATCCTGCTATACCACTCCTGGGCATATACCCAGAGGATTCCCCAGTATGTAATAAGGATACATGCTCTACTATGTTCATAGCAGTCCTATTTATAATTGCCAGAAGCTGGAAAGAACCCAGGTATCCCCCAACAGAAGAGTGGATGCAAAAAATGTGTTATATCTACACAATGGAGTACTTACTATTCAGCCATTAGAAACAATGAATTCATGAAATTCTTAAGCAAATGGATGGAGCTAGAGAACATCATACTAAGTGAGGTAACCCTGACTCAAAAGGTGAATCATGGTATGCACTCACTAATAAGTGGATATTAGCCTGGAAAACTGGAATACCCAAAACATAATCCACACATCAAATGAGGTACAAGAAGAAAGGAAGAGTGGCCCCTTGTTCTGAAAGACTCAGTGAAGCAGTATTCGGCAAAACCAAGTGGGAAGGGGTGGGTGGGAGGACAGGGAGAGAGAAGGGGGCTTATGGGACTTTCTGGGAGTGGACGGCTAGAAAAGGGGAAATCATTTGAAATGTAAATAAAAAATATATCGAATAAAAAAAAGAGACAAATTTTCTTATTGCTTTGCTCTCTATGGCATTTGTAGATTTTATCTTAGATTCTGGTTAATAATGAGTAATGAATATTTTTGAGTGAAATATACATGACTTAATAGTTGGTGAATGTATTCAGATGATTGCAGTAATTGTGTAAAAAACCATTTAAAAGCACATAGAAAGCTTAAGGCAACCTTGGGGAGGCAATGCATCCCAAGCCTCTAATGTGTTCTTCAATGAAAATGGCAGCTTCAATAGAGGGGCATTGGGCTAATTAGGAGTCTCTACAAAGGAGTCACCAGTTTATAGTTTGTAATTTTAGCCCTATATAATTTCATGTGATCTACACAGTAATATTGACTCAGACAAATTGCTGTTATTTCCAATAGTAAATAATGAAGTGACATCTTTGGGGAATTGACACCTCTTTTGAAGGTGTCACCATGAGTAAGAGGAAGGGTTTATTCTCAACTTCATGTGGAGCTATTCTAAGGCTTATGTATTTTTCTCCATACCTATGTGCCTCTCAAACAAACCAGCAGTCACTAAGCACCAAGTCTGAGTCAGACGTTGAGTTATGGGCTGTTTGAGCTACAGGGATAATTTTGATTCTGTGCAGGAAAGCAAATAGAGCAGGAGACAGATGGTCACATACCCATTGTGCAAGGAGTTCTGAGGAGGAAAAGCTCTGTTGGCTCAAGTCACGGCTTAGTGTTTGGGAACAGAGGATGCAGAGCCAAACAGGGGCAGTGTACTTTGGAGTTAATCTCTGGCTAGCCAAGACAGTAGAACGCTTGGGAAATGGCCTCAGAGACAGACAGGGAGGGTCCTGGCTTTGCCTGCTTAACTGCTGACAGCCTAGCTCTTGGCACTGCCAGCTAAGAGCCGAGAGTGGCAGAGCAGCACTTAGTCTTAAATTGTTCCATGGCCCTCTGCCTTCCTTCCACATGTCCCTCTTTTCCTGGCATCTTTTCTTCCTGGACACCCAAATTTGTCCTCATTGCTTGTCCTCCATTTTGATGAAAGGATCTATTAATGAAGACCTACACTTTCTGTAAGGGATCAGAAATTGAAAATAAATGTGTTAAGAAGAAAAGCTACAGTGACTGTAAGAACAAATCTACCTCTCATTACAAATTGAATATTAACGATTTGATTCTGCCTTTACATGTGTGAGGATTCAGAAGTGTGTGATAACGTGTGTCAAAGAAGATGCTAATTGCTTCATTCTGTATGGAGACACAAAGATGGGCAACTGGAATGGTTTTGCTATTTTGTGGGCATATCTTTGCTTGACAAATATGGATTCTTATCATGCAAATTTCCCTTTATAAACCTGATGATAAGGACACTTCAGAGGCTCTGATTTGGGTTGATAGAGGGCTATTCTGAAACAATGCAGTCAGAACATCTAAGAACACATGTTTTGAGTCAGAGATCCGGGTTCAAATATAAGATCCTTTGATTTGTCTTTTTATTGTATACTTTAGATAAGCAAAGTGGTAGCTGTGTTTCATTTTATCATATAATTATGTGAAGCAGTAGTTACAAACACCAACTTTATAGAGTTGGCTAAAGGATATAAACACTATGGTGTGGAGAAAAGTGACACGAGGAAGAGGACAGAGCATGGAAATGGAGGGGAGGGAGAGAAAAGGATTGAGATTCTGTACGTAGTAGTTAAGCATATATTGAGTATTTGTTTTCTGCCATAGACACTATGACACGCTGGCATGGTTAAGTATATGAAATAAATGTATTATTTCTACATTAAGATAAAAAAATATGAAGTCACAGAGATCATGTGATTTATCTCAGGAAATGTGGCTTGCAAGGGATGGAGCAAAGGCTTGAAGTTTCCATCAGGTCTTCTATTGATTGTCTTGATACCTAGCCAAGTGTCTTTCTTGATCTTGAGTCACTCTGTGTGACAAAATTTCCAGCTGACATCAGAATTAGATCCTAGGAAGCATGAAGTGCCCCCAGTAGAAGGCTCTGTCCCTTGGCATATAGAAATGCCCCAACTGAGGGGAAAAAATAAGAGATGACTTTACAAAAAAAAAAAAAAGAAAGAAAGAAAGAAAAGAAAAGTGACACACACTTTTCACAGTAGACCTCCAGAAATGGGATGATGGTCCTGTGCAATCACTTTAAACTTTTCACTTAATATTTTATTTTAATTATTTTAAGCCCATGCTGAATAAGGGGTGGGGTTCTTGAGCTTTAAAAATTCCTTAGCTTTTAACTAAGAAAATTATTTTCACCATATCCAAGTAACTTTTTGTTTCTAGACATCTCTCTTCACATGTAGTGAACTTTTAAAATTGCTGTACATTCATTACCACTTACTGTTGCCTGCACAGACACAGGAAAGCCAATTCGGATGCCTTCTGTATCTTGGAAAGAGAATATGTAGTGAGAAATTCCAGGGATGAAGAAACATGGGGCTTAGATTATAAACTTAAGAGCTTGTACTGTATAACACGCAGTTTAGATTTAAGTTGACTTCCTAACTCTTGGGTAATGCTACTCTCCAGGCTTTGTGCTCTATCGCTGTAGATGTCCCAACAGTCTCCAGGTGACATGGTAAAGAGGACTTTTCCAGGAACAGGATAAAGACAACAAAAGGCCTTTTGAACTAACTACAGAACTGTTTTCTCTTCTTGAATATTTAGTGAATGTTTAATCGAATATGAGAAAAAATGATTATCTTTCATTACAGGAGGCTCGATAAATATTGTGATTCCTAATAAGGAGGACTGTGCCAGGACAATCAAGCTTCTGTACTTTGCTGTCACAGGTACACCCTTCATGATGCCTTTTCTGCTCATTCTGACTTACTGAAGTTGGAAGTAGCACAACAGAAATTATGTGGGTACTGTGGGCGATTCTTAATAAGAGGATTTATGAGCATTCCAAGAGGAGAATTTGGTTTACTAACTTACTTAAAGATGAGATATTCTGTCCACGAGTCTTCCAAAAATGTCTGAAAGAAAAAAAAGACAGGAGAAGTAAAGTCTATCTTAAGTGAAAATAAAAATGCTTACCAACTTATAACATGAACTTGGATATATTTCTATGCAGTATGGTGTAGCTGGCCTGTGGAAAAGATGCAGAAACTCATTGGATCTGGAACTGGGTACAGAGATTTTGGAGGTATCTTAAGCCCGAAATGAGCATTCAGCAGCACATCAATTAAAACTGGAGAGTCTGGGTTGCTAGAAGCTCCAGGAAAAGGGAGAGAAGATGCAGATGGAAACCACTGCTCCAGAGGCAGAATTTGTTTAATGCTATTCATGGCGTTTTGCAGTTTAACCCACAAGTTTGTTCTCTCCACCTAGTCTGTCTATTTTATGTCTGGAAAAGAGAAACATGAAGAGTGAAGATGGCATTCACTGGTTCATAAATCAAAAGGCTTCTGACATGTGGAATATGGGAAGGAGCCAAACTGATCTTCCAAATTCTCAAAACAGAAGGACTAGGCACATGGTCACAGGAATGGAAATGTTAAATTTAGTGAATGTGTTTTGGAAAACAACCTCAAAATCAAGATGAATACAGTCTTCAAAGAACTTGAGAGAACTTTCCTGGAAGATTTGCTTCTGCATCTTTCACTGTGCACATCATTGTTCAGCAAGTACTTTGTCACATTTTTAATAATTAGTTAAGCATGGAATAAGTTACTTACTAAGAAAGGAATAAAAGCACAAGCAAAAAGGAATGCACATTACTTGAGAAGAGTGGAGGGGGGCATTTTCCAGTTACTCCAGATTTGAAGACTCATTAGTTACCTTGATGGACCTAGCATGAAAATAGTGAGCTCACAGGCAATAAGGAGACATTCTAGTAAAAATGAAGTGACAATAGAAGTTGAGAATGGTTCAAGAAATGACAAAAATCCTAAGTGAAAGCTATATGGAAAGTTCTTAACACAGAGAAAAGAATCTCGAAAGAAGGTGACTCATGTCTTCCATAGGAGGCCATTTCCAGAAATGACACAGGAATTATGAGTGCCTCATTCTTACTTGAGAGGCCTAAGTATTGGGTATTGTATATAAATTGAAATATAAAGCCTTTAGCTTTTAGCCATTTAACAATTTCAGCTTGCTTTGGTTATCTATCTATCTATCTATCTATCTATCTATCTATCTATCTAACTATCTATTTATCTATCTATCTATCTATTTCAGACATCTCTAAATATCTCTGTGGTCATTGTATTTCTTTTTAAATTTTGTTCAAAGTTAATACTTTCTAGAGAGATGGGATGGTAAAGCCATGGGATGGTAAATGTCACGGCTATCTCCCTTCTCTTTCAGGCTACTGTGTCTGTTATATCTCTACTGAACTTTGGCATTCTGCCTTGATCCCTCCAGGCTTATAAAAGGATTTCTTTGCTATAGACATTTTTTGGTTGGGAAGGGGAAGAGCATGAAGAAGCATTCCAACAACCTGTAGTAAGCTCTCTTCTTGCCATTACTCCTGTTATAAATAACTTAGGTATAAAAATTCAAGTTCCTGTTCTATGCCCTCAGAGAAACAGGAAAGGCTATTAGAGTGGTATCTATAATATCTCCAAAGGCCATTGTACTCATTAATTTTATACCCAGAAGAGATTGTTCTACAAATATTAGTACAAGATGCTTACATCCTTTAAGAGCTTAAATTGCATCTACAGAGTGGATAAAAGTAAAAAATCTCCCTCAGTATGAGAATAGCAAGCACTAGGCAAAGGAATCTACACAGGAAGAGATGGAATCAAGAATTTAGCATCTGAATTTGAAGTTACTCCAGAAAGAAGTGGATGTTAACACTGACTTTTAAAATAATATGTAACTATGTTTAATGAGCATATTATCAGTACTTAATAGAAGTGAAACTTGACAATGAGAAATATTTTTAATGACAAAAGCTGGAAAAGCAACTATCCTAGGACTATCTGTGGTTGAAACACAAATGGAAAATGTCAATATATTATCTGCCTGATAAGCTTAGAAGGTAATTGAAGAAGTAAAAACTTAATTTTTCAAATAAATTTTTGTACAGAGTACAGTAATTACTTTCATGTCCTATTTTATATTAAAGCTAATAAAAATTAAAATAAATCTTTATATTTTAAATCTCCTTCTCAGAAGTGACATAAGGTTAGAGACTAGTGATACAAATAAGGACATGTAATATGTTTTGATAAAATTTATAAAAAGATTTATAAAGGCTACAAGTGCTATAATTAAGTAGACAGACTCTTAGGAATCATAGAAAATACACCAAAGCAGCAGCAGGGTGGGGTCCTTGGATTGAAGTACAGGGGAATATACCAAGTTGAAGAAGGAAGTATTCAATGGTTGGAAAGCAAGAAGTGAGGAAATGCCACCATACCTTAGCTGTACTAGCCATCAAGAAATCATAGCCAGAGTCTGGTAAGATGGATCAGTGGATAAAAGTACTTGTTGCCAAATCTTTTAGACCCAAGTTAGATCCTAGAACCCACCCAATGGCAAGTACCAGGTATCCATCTACCTCTTGCTCCCTATTTCCTCGACACTGAGATTCCATACCTGTGCTAATGTGCCTAAAATTCATGTAGATGGGATCCAGACTTATTCTACTGAGTCGCCACTATAGCCCCCAGTTTCAACATTTCAGTTGTATTTTAAGTGTTTTCTTTCTCTTTTCTATTCCTTTTGCTGGGGGATGGAACCAGAGGGTTTGAATTCCATTTGGTTTTCTTGTCCATGTTTATCTATGCAGCGCTACTGTCTAATGCACTTTGAATCATTCTGCCTATTATGGAGTACTTTCTTCATTCCGTCCACTATGCCAAACTCTTCATGTGGATCAGGTAAGTTAGTCTTACCATTCTCCATTTCAAGAACAACTAGGACTAAGGTAGGTGAACTCCCCGCCAAATATTACATGGCTAGTGGGTGGGAAAGTCAATGTTTGGTTGAAAATAAAACCACTCCTAAACTATTACTTTTAGTCTATGACTCCATTTCATATGTCTTAAGAGGGGATATTAAGGATTTTTTTTTACAATAAAGGTTCTGATCTCAATGAAGGAAACATCTGTTATCTAACTTTCTCCCAATGATACCAGTCGAATTCAGCTTACATATCACCTTTGCTATCATGAGACTAGACACTCCCCACTACGTTCTAGTTAATTTAAACATCCAGATGGAATTAACATTTATGGTAAAAGTCAATTGACTTAATTGATGATTTCATAATAAATTCACCCGGTCTAGATTCTGTAGACAATCCAAACTGCAATGGTCATACAAAATTGCTATGATTGAAGTTCTGTTTCAGGCTCACAAGGAATTTGCTGTTTTTTTTTCTATTGTAAGAATGTCTGTCTTAGTTAAAATACTTAAATAATTTATGTATCTACCTTTCCCTTAGTAATTTTTTTTTGGATTTTTCACTGATAAGATTGGAGTCATTTGTATTTTGATATCTCAATGACATTCAAGATGAGCTGTTTCTTAAACATTTGAACATATGAAAGGATCACAGAAATGATAAAATAGCTTCTTGCACATTTTCAATGTAAACACTGTGACATTTTAAGAGGAATAATGAGGGACATAGAAAGTAGACTAATCCTAGAAATAGTTAAAGGGACAGCTGAACAATCAATTAGCTGGAATAATTACAGTCAGTGAATTTGAAAAATAAAACTACATTGTAGGATTTCAAGCGTTTTGCTACACAACTCAAGTCTCAATAAGACATTCAAGTATAGTCTTTGTTCCAGTCAGGTTTACTAAAGAAGTTGATATACATTAAATCACTTGTTATAAAGTTGTGTTGCTTTTTAGTTGTGGAGGTGAGATCCAAATTATCTTTTCTCTGTATCACCACTGTACTACATTTCCCTCTAGATAAGAAAGAATATAAAAATAGATGCAACAAGAAAGTCTCTGATGTAGAAAATAATGAGATAATGTTCCAATTACTTCATTTAGGTAGAATATGAAAATGGGAGCAATATCAATCAATCAATGTCCCAAAAGTGTGGAACTGGGTAGTGGCTCTATCTTTATTTGAGGCACTAAACATAGGGCTTTTTCTTGGGGGGTTAAAACAGACAAGTATCTTGGAGTCACTCTGGCCCTCATAGGTATTTGAAAATTTCTTCAGATATTTTTGGTCATTTACGCTTTTGAGTAGGAGGAGGAGGTGTAACTGGCATCTGGAAGACGAAATGGATGACGCAAATATCTCTCTCTGTACAGGACAACCCCAAGCAACAATAGCACTGGATGAAACTGTCAATAATCTTGATTTTATACAATCTTAGATGGATTAAAATTGCTGATCTTTGGGCTTGAGAGATGGCTCAGTTAGTCAAGTGTTTTCCATATAATTACAAGGAACCGAGTTTAACCACTTCCTCTCAAAACTGACACTAAAAACGCAGGTTTGGCAAGCTTGCCATCCCAGTGCTGGTGGGGTGAAGACAGGAGGACCAGCTTAATCACTGAACTCCAGCTTAGAGATTCCATTTCAGATAATGTATGCTCCTTGCAGAGAAGCTAAAGGCAGTTAATAGTGTGTGTGTGTGTGTGTGTGTGTGTGTGTGTGTGTGTGTGTGTGTATGTGTGTGTTTTGAACTCTTCAGTGGTATAGCCATAAGATTCCCTTTTCAAGTAAATAACCTCTTACCAATGTTCATGTAAAACACCCAAATTACATGCCCATAGGATACAAAACGACAAAGATGGATTAGAACTTATGAAAAAAAAGGGTACAGTGGTAAGAGAGGACAATAAGAGAGGTGAATGGGGGGGTATACATCATCAAAGCATATATGTATAAAAATTTGAAACAGTATATTCAAATGAAAGAAAATTATAAGGAAATAAAGTGGAGAGCTGTTAATAAAGAACACAGTGTCAACCTTTGGAAGAAAACTGACACAAATTATAGATCTGTACTAAAATTGCTTTTTTTGTGTCTTTTAATCAAAGGAAAACTGCCAAGCCTAGGGGACAGAGTCCAGAGTCTTAAGGCATACAAAAAATGAACCTGCTGTGTTGAGAGATGGGCTAAAGGAATGTATTTTGTGGTGGAGTGCTGATCATGACCATGTCCATGCTAACAGCAACTACTGTGTCTATGGCAGCCATCCCTTGCATATATTGGTTGTCACCTAGCTCTGGCTTTGATTGCAACAGATCTGCCTATCTTCTGTGCTTTTTCTATTATTTTTGTATGAAAACAAAACAAAGCAAAAACAAACCCAACAACCCAGTGCCTGTTCCAAGTTTTAGAAAGACGACCTATATTTAGCATTCCTAGGGAGGAGACTGAATATTTGCTTTCCATAAATTTTCAGAGAGGAAGATATTTTCCACTTTCCCCACTCATTTCATGGTTTCCCACTGACAGCTACACATGTGGGTATCTGGACATAGATCTCTGGATACAAGGAGGGCTAGGAGGCACAGGCAGCCCAGTGAATGGGGCCATTGACACAGATGTTCCTGGATGGGCAGGCATGATTGCTTTCTGAGGACCAATTCTCCCACAGAGACCTCAGAGTAGGGCACAGCCAGGACATTGGCTTCACCCAGTAATTCCTGGTTGATTCATATTTGGGTCAGTTCTGTGGTGGGCAATGTTAGCTGTCGCCCCAGGCTTCCAGGGCAATTTTCCAAGCTTGGCTGCCTTACAATCAAGCCCTGTTAGGGAAGGCTCTGGGGGAAAAATCTAGGGTGGGTCACTCCAGGCATGAGTTGGTGAGGAGAGGAAAAAGAAGGAAATGGTTTTTCTGAATTATTGCTATGGCTTTTGGAGAAATAAAAGCACACCTAAGAAGAGGAGGGGAAACTCAGCTTTATGCTATTTTCATTCCTCTTAGGATACCATTTAAGTTGTCTGATGTGTCCTGGTACTTTTGGACATAAGTAAGCCCCCATGTCCCTCCCTAGTCTCTTTGGCTGCCTGTAAGTTCAGCCATGCTGACTTCCTATTAATTCCTCTGACAAGCCATTTATATTTCATGCTTTTTGAAAATGCTGTTCTCTTATCCTAGAAAAATACTTCTCCTTTTAGTTCCTCCTTTAAAAGATATATTTAAAATGTAACTTCACAGTCTTTCCAAATGATAATAGATTCCTACTACAAGCTACCCCAGAAACCTAAATTTCATCAATGATATTGTACCCACTATAATTCTTCTGCTGTGGCTAATGTATATTTTTCTCAGGTGTTTGTGAGCTCCTGTCTGATTTCTCCACTTCTGTTTTCTCAATGTGTATTCTAACACCAGGCTCATATAGTTGAGAACTGAATAGGAGATAACAAGAAAAAAAGAAAGAAGCCAGGAAGTAAGGAGAGAGGTAGAGTAAGGAATAAGAGGAAGAAAAGAATAAAGTATAGAATTCAATATATTCATTCATCATAAAATTCAACTTCTAGACATAAACTGTCGAAACATCAGTGACAGAATTGAAAGGTAAAATACAGATGCCCAAATAGTACCTGGAGAGAGCTAGCCTCCCAGGATTGTGGACAAGCCTGTGAGCACAGGGAAAACCACCAGTGCTGCTCAGAGGGTCTCTTCTGGAATCCTCAGGACACAGGAATGGAGGAGCTGCCTGGAACAGGAGTCTTCCAGTTTCCGAATGTGGCCAGAACTGATCCTGTGCCACATGACTCCAATCCCAAATAGCATCAGGAGAGAGCTGGTTTCCCAGGAGTGCTGACACACATGCAAGCACAGGTAAGACCACTACTTCTGTTCAAATTCCTGGCCCACAAAGAACCCTTCCAGAGGCATCAGGACATAGGAACCAAGGAACAGCTGAGCACATGATGCTTCTGCTTTCTGTCTGCATGCCAGAGCTGACCCTGTACCACAGCTCTCCATACCTAAATTCACAGAGGCTTGCATGAGAGACAAACCATAGTCAGAGACAGCAAGACCAGGTAACACCAGAGATAACCAGAGGGTGAAAGGCAAGGGAAAGAACAAAAGCAACAGAAACTAAGGCTACTTGGCATCATCAGAACCCAGTTTTCCCAACATAGCAAACTCTGTTTACCCCCAACACACCAGAAAAACAAGACTCTGATTTAAAAATGATGATGATAGAGGATGTTAAGAAGGACATAAATAACTCCCTTAAAGAAATATAAGAGAAAACAGGTATACAGGTAGAACCCCTTAAAGAGGAAACACAAAAATCCGTTAATGAATTACAGGAAAACACAACCAATCTGGTAAAGGAACTGGAAAAAACCATCCAGGAGACAACTGTGGAGATATAGAACCTAGAAAAGAGATCAGGTGTCATAGATATAAGCATCACCAACAGAATACAAGAGAAGGAAGAGAGAATCTCAGGTGCAGAAGATACCATAGAAAGCATTGATATAACAGTCAAAGAAAATGCAAAATGCAAAAATCTCCTAACCCAAAACATCCAGGAAATCCAGGACACAGTGAGAAGACCAAACCTAAGGATTATAGGTATAGAAGAGAGCAAAGATTTATATCTTAAAGGGCCAGTAAATATCTTCAACAAAATTATAGAAGAAAATTTCCCTAACCTAAAGAAAGATGCACATAAACCTAAAAGAAGCCAACAGAACTCCAAATAGATTGGACCAGAAAAGAAATTTCTCCTGTCAAATAATAGTCAAAACACAAAATGCACCAAAGAAAGAAAGAATATTAAAAGCAGTAAGGGAAAAAGATCAAGTGACATATAAAGGCAGACTTATCAGAATTACATCAGAGACTATGAAAACTAAAAGATCCTGAGCAGATCTCATACAGACCTTAAGAGAACACAAATGCCAGCCAAGGCTACCATACTTAGCAAAACTCTCAGTTATTATAGATGGAGAAACCAAGATATTCCATGAAAAAAAATCAAATTTACACAATATCTTTCCACAAATCCAGCCCTACAATGGATAATAGATGGAAAATGCAGATACAAGGAGGGAAACTACACCTAAGAAAAACCAAGAATGTAATCTACTTTCAACAAACCCAAAGAAGATAGCCACACAAACATAAAAATAACATCAAAAATAAGAGTAAGCAACAATCACTATTCCTTAATATCAATGGACTTAATTCCCCAATAAAAAGGCATAGGCTAACACATTGGATATGTAAGCAGGACCCAGGATTTTCCTGCATACAGGAAGCTCACCTTAGTGTCAAAGGCAAACACTACCTCAGAGTAAAGGGCTGGAAAATAATTTTCCAAGCAAATGGCCCCAAGATACAAGCAGGAGTAACTATTCTAATATCAAATAAAATCAACTTTCAACCTAAAGTCATCAAAAAAGATACAGAAGGGCACTTCATACTGGTCAAAGGAAACATATACCAAGAAGAACTCTCAATTCTGAACATCTATGCTACAAATACAAGGGTACCCGCATTCATAAAAGAAACTTTATTAAAGCTCTAAGTACACATTGCACCTCACACAATAATAGTGGGAGACTTCAACACCCCATTCTCATCAATGGACAGATCATGGAAACAAACTAAAAAGAGACACGGTGAAACTAAGAGAAGTTATGGACCAAATTGATTTAACAGATATTTATAGAACATTCCATCTTAAATCAAAAGAATATACCTTCTTCTCAGCATCTCATAGTGCCTTCTCCAAAATGAACCATATAATCAGTCACAAATTAGTCCTCAGCAGATATACGAGCACTGAAATCCCATGCCTCCTATCAGCTCACTACATATTAAGGTTGGTCTTCAATAGCAACAAAAACAATAGGAAACCCACATACACATGAAAGTTGAACAACACTCTACTCAATGATAACTTGATCAAAGAAGAAATAAAGGAAGAAATTAAAGAATTTTTAGAATTTAATGAAAATGAAGGCACACCATACCCAAACTTATGGGACACAATGAAAGCAGTGCTAAGAGAAAAACTCATAGCACTGAGTGCCTTCAAAAAGAAACTGGAGAGAGCATACACTACCAGCTTAATAGCATACAAGATATCTCTAGAACAAAAAGAGGCAAATACACCCAAGAGCAACCGGAGAACAAATGGAGGTCAAAGGGATACAAACACCTATGGTCACTAGATCTTCAACAAAGGAGGTAAAATCTTCCAGTGGAAAAAAGACAGCATTTTCAATAAATGGTGCTGGCCCAAATAAATGGTGCTGGCCCAAATAAATGGCAGGAAATAATCAAACTCACGACTGAAATTAACCAAGTAGGAACAAAAAGACCTGAACAAAGAATTAACAAAACCAGGAGCTGCTTTTTTGAGAAAATCATCCAAATAAATAAACTCTTAGCCATACTAACCAGAGGGCACAGAGACAGTATCCAAATTAACCAAATCAGAAATGAAAATGGAAATATAACAACAGAAACTGAGAAAATGCAAAGAATCATCATATCTTACTACAAAAACCTATACCCAACAAAAGTGGAAAATCTGGATGAAATGGACAACTTTCTAGACAGATACCAAACACCAAAGTAAAATCAGGATCAGATAAATAAACCATCTAAACAGTCCCATAACCCCTAATGAAACAGAAGCAGTAATTAAAAGTCTCCCAATCAAAAAAATAAAAATAAAAAAGGCCCAGGTCTGGATGAGGTTAGTGTAGAGTTCTATCAGACTTTCAAAGAAGACCTAACACCCATAGGTGTGTGGGTTCATTTCTGGATCTTCAATCCTGTTCCATTGATCCGCCTGCCTGTCACTGTACCAATACCATGCAGTTTTTAACACTAATGCTCAGTAGTATTGCTTGAGGTCAGGGATACTGATTCCCCCAGAAGTTATTTTGTTGTTGAGAATAGTTTTAGCTATCCTGGGTTTTTTGTTATTCCAGATGAATTTGTTAATTGCTCTTTCTAACTCTATGAAGAATTGAGTTGGGATTTTGATGGGTATTGCATTGAATCTGTATATTGCTTTGGCAAAATGGCCATTTTAACTATATTAATCCTGCCGATCCATGAGCATGGGAGGTTTTCCCATTTTTTGAGGTCTTCTTCCATTTCCTTTTTCAGAGTCTTGAAGTTCTTGTCATACAGATGTTTCACATGTTTGGTAAGAGTCACCCCAAGATAATTTATACGGTTTGTGGCTATTGTGAAAGGTGTCATTTCCCTAATTTCTTTCTCAGTCTGCTTATCCTTTGAGTATAGGAAGACTACTGATTTGCTTGAGTTGATTTTAAAACCTGACACTTTGCTGAAGTTGTTTATCAGCTGTAGGAGTTTACTAGTGGAGTTTTTTGGGTCACTTAGGTAGACTATCATATCATCTGCAAATAATGATAGTTTGACTTCTTCCTTTCCAATTTGTATCCCTTTGGCCTCCTTATGTCTTCTAATTGCCCGAGCTAGTACCTCAAGTACAATATTGAAAAGATAAGGAGAAAGGGGGCAGCCCTGTCTAGTCCCTGATTTTAGTGGGATTGCTTCAAGTTTCTCTCCATTTAGTTTGATGCTAGCTACCGGTTTGCTGTATATTGCTTTTACTATGTTTAGGTATGGGCCTTGAATTCCTGTTCTTTCCAAGACTTTAAGCATGAAAGGATGCTGAATTTTGTCAAATGCTTTTTCAGCATCCAATGAAATGACCATGTGTTTTTTTTCTTTGATTTTGTGTAGTGGATTCCATTGATGGATTTCTATATAAAGAACCAACTCTGCATCCCTGGCATAAAGCCTGCTTGATCATGGTGGATGATCATTTTTATGTGTTCTTGGATTTGGTTGGAAAGAATTTTTTTCCCTTTTTTTTTTAAATTTTTTTTATTCGATATTATTTTTTATTTAAATTTCAAATGATTTCCCCTTTCCTAGCCCCCCCACTCCCCGAAAGTCCAGTAAGCCCCCGTCTCTCCCCCTGTCCTCCCACCCACCCCTTCCCACTTCCCCGTTCTGGTTTTGCTGAATACTGCTTAACTGAGTCTTTCCAGAACAAGGGGCCACTCTTCCTTTCTTCTTGTACCTCATTTGATGTGTAGATTATGTTTTGGGTATTCCAGGGTTCTAGGTTAATATCCACTTATTAGTGAGTGCATACCATGATTCACCTTTTGAGTCTGGGTTACCTCACTTAGTATGATATTCTCTAGCTCCATCCATTTGCCTAAAAATTTCATGAATTCATTGTTTCTAATGACTGAATAGTACTCCACTGTGTAGATATACCACATTTTTTGCATCCACTCTTCTGTTGAGGGATACCTGGGTTCTTTCCAGCATCTGGCAATTATAAATAGGGCTGCTATGAACATAGTAGAGCATGTATCCTTATTACATGCTGCGGAATTCTCTGGGTATATGCCCAGGAATGGTATAGCAGGATCTTCTGGAAGTGAGGTGCCCAGTTTTCTGAGGAACCGCCAGACTGATTTCCAGAGTGGTTGTACCAATTTACAACCCCACCAGCAGTGGAGGAGTGTTCCTCTTTCTCCACACCCTCTCCAACACCTGCTGTCTCCTGAATTTTTAATCTTAGCCATTCTGACTGGGGTAAGGTGAAATCTCAGGGTTGTTTTGATTTGCATTTCCCTAATGACTAATGAACTTGAGCATTTTTTAAGATGCTTTTCTGCCATTCAAAGTTCTTCAGGTGAGAATTCTTTGTTTAACTCTGTACCCCATTTTTTAATAGGGTTGTTTGGTTTTCTGGAGTCTAACTTCTTGAGTTCTTTATATATATATTGGATATTAGCCCTCTATCTGATGTAGGATTGGTGAAGATCTTTTCCCAATTTTTTGGTTGCCGACTTGTCCTCTTGATGTTGTCCTTTGCCCTACAGAAACTCTGTAATTTTATGAGGTCCCATTTGTCAATTCTTGCTATGCTATGCTATTGGTGTTGTGTTCAGGAACTTTCTCCCAGTACCGATGTCCTCAAGGGTCTTCCCCAGTTTCTTTTCTATTAGCTTCAGAGTGTCTGGCTTTATGTGGAGGTCCTTGATCCATTTGGATTTGAGCTTAGTACAAGGAGACAAGGATGGATCAATTCACATTCTTCTGCATGCTGACCTCCAGTTGAACCAGCACCATTTGTTGAAAAGGCTATCTTTTTTCCATTGGATGTTTTCAGCCTCTTTGTAGAGGATCAAGTGGCCATAGGTGTGTGGGTTCATTTCTGGATCTTCAATCCTGTTCCATTGGTCCTCCTGCCTGTCACTGTACCAATACCATGCAGTTTTTAACACTATTGCTCTGTAGTATTGCTTGAGGTCAGGGATACTGATTCCCCCAGACTTTCTTTTGTTGCTGAGAATAGTTTTAGCTATCCTGGGTTTTTTGTTATTCCAGATGAATTTGATAATTGCTCTTTCTAACTCTGTGAAGAAATGAGTTGGGATTTTGATGGGTATTGCATTGAATCTGTAGATTCCTTTTGGCAAAATGGCCATTTTAACTATATTGATTCTACAGATCCATGAGCATGGGAGGTTTTCCCATTTTTTGAGGTCTTCTTCCATTTCCTTCTTCAGAGTCTTGAAGTTCTTGTCATACAGATCTTTCACATGTTTGGTAAGAGTCACCCGAAGATAATTTATACTGTTTGTGGCTATTGTGAAGGGGGTCATTTCCCTAATTTCTTTCTCAGCCTGCTTATCCTTTGAGTATAGGAAGGCCACTGATTTACTTGAGTTGATTTTATACCCTGCCACTTTGCTGAAGTTGTTTATCAGCTGTAGGAGTTCTCTAGTGGAGTTTTTTGGGTCACTTAGGTAGACGATCATGTCATCTGCAAATAATGATAGTTTGACTTCTTCCTTTCCAATTTGTATCCCTTTGACCTCCTTATGTTGTTGAATTGCCTGAGCTAGTACCTCAAGTACAATATTGAAAAGATAAGGAGAAAGGGGGCAGCCCTGTCTAGTCCCTGATTTTAGTGGGATTGCTTCAAGTTTCTCTCCATTTAGTTTGATGCTAGCTACCAGTTTGCTGTATATTGCTTTTACTATGTTTAGGTATGGGCCTTGAATTCCTGTTCTTTCCAAGACTTTAAGCATGAAAGGATGCTGAATTTTGTCAAATGCTTTTTCAGCATCCAATGAAATGACCATGTGGTTTTGTTCTTTGAGTTTGTTTATGTAGTGGATTGCAGTGATGAATTTCCTTATATTCAACCAACCCTGCATTCCAGGGATAAAGCCTACTTGATCATGGTGGATGATCGTTTTGATGTGTTCTTGGATTCGGTTGGCAAGTATTTTATTGAGTATTTTTGCATTGATGTTCATAAGGGAAATTGGTCTGAAGTTCTCTTTCTTTGTTGGATCTTTGTGTGGTTTTGGTATCAGCGTAATTGTGGCTTCATACAAGGAATTGGGTAGTGTTCCTTTTGTTTCTATTTTGTGGAATAATTTGAAGAGTATTGGTGTTAACTCTTCTTTGGAGGTCTGATAGAATTCTGCACTGAAACCATCTGGTCCTGTGCTTTTTTAAGTTGGAAGACTTTCTATGACTCCTTCTATTTCTTTAGGCATTACGGGACTGTTTAGATGATCTATTTGGTCCTGATTTAATTTTGGTATTTGGTATCTGTCAAGGAAATTGTCCATTTCCTCCAGATTCTCCAGTTGTGTTGAGTACAGGCTCTTGTAGTAGGTTCTGATGATTTTTTGGATTCCCTCAGTTTCCGTTGTTATATCTCCCTTTTCATTTTTAAGTTTGTTAATTTGGATACTTTATCTGTGCCCTTTGGTCAGTCTGGCTAAGGGTTTATCTATCTTGTTGATTTTCTCAAATAACCAGCTTCTGGTTTTGTTGATTCTTTGTATGGTTCTCTTTGTTTCTACTTGATTGATTTCAGCCCTGAGTTTGATGATTTCCTGCCTTCTACTCCTCCTGGGTTAAATAGCTTCTTTTTGTTCCATGGCTTTCAGGTATGTCATTAAACTGGTAATGTATGCTCTCTCCATTTTCTTTTTGGAGGCACTCAGGGATATGAGTTTTCCTCTTAGCACTGCTTTCATTGTGTCCCATAGATTTGGGTATGTTGTGTCTTCATTTTCATTGTGTTCTAAAACGTCTTTAATTTCTTTCTTTATTTTTTCCTTGACCAAGGTATCATTGAGTAGAATATTGTTCAATTTCCATGTGTATGTGGGTTTTCTGTTGTTTTTGTTGCTATTGATGACCACTTTTACTCCATAGTGATCTGATAGGAGGCATGGGATTAGTTCGATCTTCTTATATTTGTTGAGGTCTGTCTTGTGATCAATTATATGGTCGATTTTGGAGAAGGTACCATGAGGTCCTGAGAAAAAGGTAAATTCTTTTGCTTTAGGATAGAATGTTCTATATATATCTGTTAAATCTAATTGTTCCAAAGCTTCAATTAGTTTCATTATGTCCCCGTTTAGTTTCTATTTTCCTGATCAGTCCATTGAGGAAAGTGCAGTGTTGAAGTCACCCACAATTATTGTGTTAGGTGCAATGTGTGCTTTGAGCTTTAATAAAGTTTCTTTTATGAAAGAGGGTACCCTTGCATTTGGAGCATAGATGTTCAGGATTGAGAGTTCTTCTCTTTGTATTTTTCCTTTGACCAGCAAGAAGTGTCCCTCAGAGTCTCTTTTGATGACTTTGGGTTGAAAGTGAATTTTATCTGATATTAAAATGGCTACTCCAGCTTGTTTCCTGAGACCATTTGCTTGTAAAATTGTCTTCCAGCCTTTTATTCTAAGGTAGTGTTTGTCTTTGACCCTGAGGTGTGTTTCCTGTAAGCAGCAAAATGTAGGGTCCTGTTTACGTATCCAGTCAGTTAGTCTATGTCTTTTTATTGGGGCATTGAGTCCATTGATGTTAAGAGATATTAAGGAAGAGTGATTGTTACTTCCTGTCATTTTTGACGTTATTTTTTTAAATTTGATTGCTTAACTTCTTTTGGGTTTGATGAAAGGTTACTATCTTGCTTTTTCCAGGGTGAAGTTTCCCTCCTTGTACTGGTGTTTTCCTCCTATTATCCTTTGTAGGGCTGGGTTTGTGGATAGATATTGGGTAAACTTGGTTTTGTCATGGAATATCTTAGTTTCTCCATCTACGGTGATTTGCTGGATATAGTAGTTTTGGCTGGCATTTGTGTCCTCTTAGAGTCTGCATGAGATCTACCCAGGATCTTCTAGCCTTCATAGTCTCAGGTGAAAAGTCTGCTGTGATTGTGATAGGTCTTCCTTTATGTGTTACTTGGCCTTTTTCTCTTACTGCCTTTTCTCTTACTGCCTTCTTTCTTTGTTTAGTACATTTGGTGTTTTGATTATTATGTGATGGGAAGTATTTCTGTTCTGGTCCAGTCTGATTGGAGTTCTGTAGGCTTCTTGTATATTCATGGGCATCTCTCTCTTTAGGTTAGGGAAGTTTTCTTCCATAATTTTATTGAAGATATTTGCTGGCCCTTTAAGTTGTAAATCTTCACTCTCATCTATGCCTATAATCCTTAGGTTTGGTTTTCTCATTGTGTCCTGGATTTCCTGGATATTTTGGGTTACAAGCTTTTTGCTTTTTGCATTTTCTTTAACTGTTGAGTCCATGGTTTCTATGGTATCTTCAGCATCTGAGATTCTTTCTTCTATCTCTTGTATTCTGTTGTTGATATTTGCATCTATGTCCACTGATTTCTTCCCAAGGCTTTTTATCTTCAAAGTTCTCTCCCTTTGAGTTTTCTTAGTTGTTTCTACTTCTGATTTTAGATCCTGGATGGTTTTGCTTAGCTCCTTCATGTGCTTGTTTGTGCTTTCCTGTAATTCTTTAAGAGATTTTTGTGTTTCCTCTTTCATGACCTCAGCCTGTTGACCAAAGTTCTCCTGTATTTCTTTAAGTGTTTTTTGTGTTTCCTCATTATTGGCTTTTGTATTCTCCTGGATTTCTTTCAATGATTTTTGTGTTTCCCTTGCAAGGGCTTCTAACTTTTGATCCATTTTCTCCTGAATTTCTTTAAGTATGTCCTTCATGTGTTCCTGTACCAGCATCATGACCAGTGATTTTAAATCCAAATCTTGTTTTACTGGTGTGATGGGGTATCCAGGACATGCTGGTAAAGGAGAATTGGGTTCAGATGTTGCCATATTGCCTTGATTTCTGTTAGTGACGTTCCTGCGTTTGCCTTTTGCCATCTAGTTCTCACTGGTGTTAGTTGGTCTTGTCAATGCTGGACCTATCAGTGCAGACTACCCCTTCCCAGGTGGCCTCTGGTGCACACCTTACCTCCTGTACTGCCTGGAGACAGGGTGCTGTTGTCCAGGCTGTTCAGATCCCAAAGCAGACACCTGAAGGCTCCTGCTGGGGCCCGCTGGATTCACCAGAGCACACCGACTTCTACCCACTGGCCGCCTGGAAGCCCCTCTTGTCTCTTGCAGGACCTGGCGATGTGGTGTTGCCGCCCAGGCTGATCTGGATCCAGAAGCGGAGAGGTCTGAGGGCTACTGCCAGGGGCCTCAGGACCGAAGCCTAAGCTCTGTGCCACAGGAAAGAGCTGTGCTGTGAGCTCCCAGACTGCCTCTAGGTGCACACCAGGTCTCCCGCACTTCCTGGAGACCGAGTGCTGTGGCCCAGGCTGTTCAGATCCCAAAGCAGGCGCCTGAAGGTTCCTGCTGGGGCCCGCTGGATTCACTGCAGCACACCGATTTCTGGTTGGAAAGAATTTTATTGAGTATTTTGCATCAATGTTCATAAGGGAAATTGGTCTCTTCGACAAAGGGCCTGAAAACATCCCATGGAAATAAGATAGCCTTTTCAACAAATTGTGTTGGTTCAACTGGAGGTCAGCATGCAGAAGAATGCGAATTGATCCATCCTTGTCTCCTTGTACTAAGCTCAACTCCAAATGGATTAAGGACCTCCACATAAAGCCAGACACTCTGAAGCTAATAGAAAAGAAACTGGGGAAGACCCTTGAGGACATCGGTACAGGGGTAAAGTTCCTGAGCAGAACACCAATAGTGTATGCTCTAAGTTCAAGAATTGACACATGGGACCTCATAAAATTACAAAGTTTCTGTAAAGTAAAGGACACCATCAAAAGGACAAATCGGCAACCAACAAATTGGGAAAAGATCTTCACCAACTCTCCATCAGATAGAGGGCTAATATCCAGTATATACAAAGAACTCAAGAAGTTAGACCCCAGAAAATCAAATAACCCTATTAAAAATGGGGTACAGAGTTAAACAAACAATTCTCACCTGAAGAACTTCGGATGGCAGAGCAACATCTTAAAAAATGGCCAACTTCATTAGTCATCAGGGAAATGCAAATCAAAACAACCCTGAGATTTCACCTTACACTAGTCAGAATGGCCATGATTAAAAACTCAGCAGACAGCAGGTGTTGGCGAGGATGTGGAGAAAGAGGAACACTCCTCCACTGCTGGTGGGGTTGCAAATTGGTACAACCACTCTGGAAATCAGTCTGGCGGTTCCTCAGAAAACTGGGCACGTCAGTTCTGAAAGATCCTGCTATACCACTCCTGGGCATATACCCAGAGGATTCTCCAGCATATAATAAGGATATATGCTCCACTATGTTCATAGCAGCTCTATTTATAATAGCCAGAAGCTGGAAAGAACCCAGGTATCCCTCAACAGAAGAACTGATGCAAAAAATGTGGTATATGTACACAATGGAGTACTATTCAGCCATTAGAAACAATGAATTCATGAAATTATTAGGCAAATGGATGGAGCTGGAGAACATCGTACTAAGTGCGGTAACCCAGTCTCAAAAGATCAACCATGGTATGCACTCACTAATACGTTGATATTAGCCTGGAAAACTGGAATACCCAAAACATAATCCACACATCAAATGAGGTACAAGAAGAACGGAGGAGTGGTCCCTGGTTCTGGAAAGACTCAGTGTAGCAGTATAAGGCAAAACCAGAACATGGAAGTGGGAAGAGGTGGGTGGGTGAAGAGGGGGGAGGGAAGAGGGCTTATGTGATTTTTGGGGAGTGGGGGGGCCAGAAAAGGGGAAATCATTTGAAATGTAAATAAAAAAATATATCGAATAAAAAAAAACCCTAACACCAGTATTCTTCAAACTATTCCCCAAAATAGAAACAGAAGGAACACTACCCAGTTCATTCTATGAAGCCACAGTTATGCTGATATCAAAACCTCACAAAGACTCAATAAAGAAAGAGAACTTCAGAACAATTTCCTTTATGAATATTGATGCAAAAATACTCAACAAAATTTTCGCCAACTGAATCTATGAACACATCAAAGCGATCATTCACCATGATCAAGTAAGCTTCATCCAACCGTTATAGGAATGCTTCAATATATGGAAATCCATCAGTGTAATCCACTACATAAATAACTGCAAAGAAAAACCCACATGATCATTTCATTAGATGCTGAAAAAGCATTTGACAAAATTCAACATCATTTCATGTTAAAAGTCTTGGAAAAGTCAGGAATTCAAGGATCATACCTAAACATAGTAAAAACTCATATACAGCAAACCAGTAGCCAATATCAAAATAAATAGAGAGAAACTTGAAGCAATGCCACTGAAATAAGGGACTAGACAAGGCTGCCCTCTTTCTCCTTATCTATTCTTTTTTTTTCTTATAAAGGGAAGGATTTAACTGAAACTGGCTGACAGTTCATAGGTCTAGTCTGCTGTCATCATGACCTGTAGCATAGTAGCATAGTGGCATATAGGCAGCCATGATTCTGGAGACATAGCCAAGAGTTCTACAACTCGAATGGCAGACATCAAGAAGTGAGAATGTCAACTGGGCCTAGTGCGAGCATCTGAGACCTCAAAGTCCATCCCCAGTGACACATTTCTTCCAAGAACTCTGACTCTATTCTGACAATAGTGCCACTCCGTGTGAGTTTATGGGGCCCATTTTCTTTTGTTTTTTAAATTAGATATTTTCTTTATTTACATTTAAATGTTATCCTGTTTCCACATTTCTCCTCTGAAAACCCCCTATCCCATCCCCACTCTTCCTGCTCTCTAATCCACTCACTCCTGCTTCCCTGTCCTGGTATCTCCCTATACTGGGGTAATGGGACTTCATAGGTCCAAGGACCTCTCCCCTCACTGATGACTGACCAGGCCACCCTCTGCTACCCATGCAGCTAGAGCCATGGGTCCCTCCATGCTTACTCTTTGGTTGGTGGTTAAGTCCCTGGGAGCTCTGGGGATACTGGTTGGTTTATATTGTTGTTTCTCCTATGTGGCTGCTCCTGAGCATATACCCAGAAGATGTTCCAACATGTAATAAGGACATGTGCTTCACTATGTTCATATCAGCCTTATTTATAATATCCAGAAGCTGGAAACATCCCAGATGTTCCTCAACAGAGGAATGGATACAGAAAATGTGGTACGTTTATTTATACAACGGAGTATTACTCTATTATTAAAAAACAATGAATTCATGAAATTCTTAGAAAATGGATGGAACTAGAAAATGTCATTCTGAGTGAGGTAACCCAATCACAAAAGAACACACATGGTATGCACTCACTGATAACTAGATATTAACCCAGAAGCTTGGAATACCCAAGAAATATTTTACAGATCACAAGAAACTCAAGAAGAAGGAAGGATACATCAGTCCTTCTTAGAAGGGGGAGCAAAATATCCATGGGGGGAGATACACAGATAAAACATGGAGCAGATACTGAAGGAAAGTCCATCCAGAGACTGCCCCAACTGGGGATCTATCCCATATACAGTTACCAAACCCAGAAACTATTGCAGATGCCAACAAGTGCTTGCTAACAGAACCCTGATGTAGCTGTTTCCTGAGAGGCTCTGTCAGTGCCTGACAAATACATTGGGGGATGCTCTCAGTCAACCATTGGACTGAGCACAAGATCCCCAATGGAGGAGATTCAGAAAGGAACCAAGGAGCTGAAGGATTTTGCAGCACTATAGGAGGAACAGTAATATGAATCTCCCTATCTATTCAATATAATATTTGAAATTCTAGCTAGAGCAATTAGAGAACAAATGGAGATCAAAGGGATACAAACACCTATGGACACTTGATTTTCAACAAAGGAGCTAAAATCTTCCTATGGAAAAAAGACAGCATTTTCAAGAAATGGTTCAACTGTTGGTCTATATGTAGAAGAATGCAAATTGATCCATTTTTATCTCCCTGTACAAAGTTCAAGTTCAAATGGTACGAGGACCTCCACATAAAGCCAGATACAGTGAATCTAACAAGAGATAGTGGGGAAAATTCTTGAACACATGGGCACAGGGGTAAAGTTCCTGAACAGAATACCAATGGCTTATGCTCTAAGAGCAAGAATTCACAAATCAGATTTCATAAAATTGCATAGCTTTTGTAAGGCAAAGGACACTGTCAGTTGGAGAAAATGGCAAACAACAGATTGGGAAAATATTTTTTACCAATCCTACATCTGATAGATGGCTAATATTCAATATATACAAAGACCTCAAGAAGTTAGACTGCAGAGAACCAAATAATCCTACTAAAAATTGGGTACAGAGCCAAACAGAGAATCCTCAACTGAGGAAACTCTAAGGGCTAAGAAACACCTAAGAAAATGTTCAAAATCTTTAATCATCAGAGAAATGCAAATCAAAACAACCCTGAGATTCCACCTTACACTAGTCAGAATTGCCAAGATCAAAAACTCAGGGCACAGCAAATGCTGGAGAGGATGTAGAGAACAAGAAACACTTCTCCATTACTGGTGGGATTGCAAGATGGTAATACCACTTTGGAAATCAGTTTGGCAGTTCCTCAGAAAACTGGTATACCACTCCCGGGCACATACCCAGAAGATGCTCCAACATGTAATAAGAACACTTGCTCCACCATGTTCATAGCAGAATTATTTATAAGATCCAGAAGCTGGAAAGAACTCAGATGTCCCTCAACAGAAGAATAGATACAGAATATGTGGTACATTTACACAATGGAATACTACTCAGCTATTTAAAAGAACAACTTCATGAAATTCACAGGCAAATGGATGGAACTTGAGAATATCATCCAGTGTGAGTTGAGTCAGTCATAAAGGAATACACATGGTTGGTATGTACTCATATACAACAAGTCATATACACCAAGAAAATAGCTAACATCAGATTAAATGAAGAGAAACTTGATTCTGTAAAGCAAGAAGAGAAGTATGTGGTTTTTGAACCCTGCTGTCTTTTGGTCAGAGCCAATGCCACATAGTTACTAGGGAAACTGTGAGCAAGTCTACCCTTGGATTTGGTGTATCATTAAATGGGGTAAAAGTTGTTTTTCTATCAGGTCCTTAATATAAGTTCACTATATAGAATGTCTAGCATAAAGCACTGTCAGTAATAATACACATGTTATTTCTTCAACTTCCCTGACTGGAAGATGGAAGAAGCTACATTTACAAATTTCACTGTGACTCACCAGAGGAACCATTCTGAAAGAGTGCATGCTATTTTTACCTCTCTTATTCCTATCAGGAATTATCTTTATCTCTGTTGACTGTGCCATGCTGAGCAGTACCCTTCCCTAGACCAGGAGCCTTTCCGGAATCTTCTTGTCAGTAGGACTTTAAACTCACCAGCACAGTAGACAGTTATGGCTTTGGGTAGATAAAGATGTTTCATCATTTATCTGATTATGAAACTATTTATTTTTCCCTGTCAGGCCTGAGGTGTTAGTTTTATGATATAAGTGAAGACTAGACTGTGAGCTGAAACCACTGTTGATGATGCCTCTCAATTCAAAGAGGAGACTTTCTTTAAAATAGCAGGAACAAATTGTTTTCTTTTTTCCTCTAAAAGGCTTGTCATTAAAAGAGTCAAGCTCTAGTCCCCTTCGGAAGATAAGAACTTGTTGAAAGAGTTCAGACAAACACATCCTCTCAGAGGTAAGTTTGGCTTCATAGAATTTCATTTTTTAGATAGTACTCATGAACTTTCTCACTTCCATTCATCCTTTTTCCTTATTTGTCCCTTGCTGTCTTCTTTCCTTCTTTCTTAGAACTATAGCCAGATGAGTTGGTGCATAACTGAATTCTATTACTAGGGTAGCTGAAACAGGAAGATTGATGGTATCCATGAATTTGAAGCCACAAAGAAAGAAAGAAAGAAAGAAAGAAAGAAAGAAAGAAAGAAAGAAAGAAAGAAAGAAAGAAAGAAAAGAGAAGGGAAGGAAGAAAGGAAGGAAGAAAAGAAAGACGATGAAGAATATGATGATGGTGATGAAGATGAAAGTGCACCTGTATTCTTTTCTAAGAAAAGAAGAATGATTCTGGTAGTTCAAACATACAGCTTTCTTTTTAAAATTAAATATTTTCTATTAATTGCAAAATATATGTAGTGCATTTTGATAATATTAATCCTATTGCTCCTCTTAACTACCCCCATATACACTCTCACTCCTCTATACTGATTCAACTTCAGTCCCCCTCTTTAATTACTTGCTGAGTCTGCTTTGTGCGGAAAATGTGCAATGGATGTGGGTCCATCCACTGGAGCATGGTTGACCCAACAGCAACAACATTCTTAAAAAAAAATCTGACTCTTTGCTGTAGATGGGAACAGTGTTCTGTAGCTCCTCAGCTAGGGGGTTGAAGCTCATAATCTTATCCATCACCTAGGTTAGAAATTTGACTGTTTTGATCTTTTACACAAGTTGTGTAGAGTAACCATAGCTAATATGAATTCATGCATACATAGCCCTGTCATGTCTGGAAAACACTGGTTTTCCCCAGTTCTCCCCAAACCTTTGGCTCTTACTGTCTTTCTGCATCCTCCACCACAATGGTCACTAAGCCTTACAAGAAGGTGGTGCATCATTGCTTGCACATTTGTGGCTGAATGACCATTCGACACATATTTAACTTACTCTCTTCACTTGTAAGTTTCTGCATTAACCACAATACTGAATTTAAAAAAAAATAGAAACTTTTCTGATAAGGTTTATGATCTGTGTTAATATATAGGTATAAGAATATTTTTCTAGAAAGTTTGATATGGTGTATATTATGGAAAAGAAAAGTAGTAGGTTCATCCTTGGAGCCTGTAAGCTCTACAGTCACAAGTACTTGGCAAGATTCACAGTACCTGACATGTGTTTCATCTTGTGGAGGGGCCTAAATATAATCAGCAAGTGGTTTGTGACTCCCACAACATTTGTGCCACTATTACACCCATGATCATATATTTCAATGACAGATTTTACTGTAGCTTACAAGGTTAATAGCGCGGTGAGACTGCCAATGTCTTTTAATACCCAGTGCCTATAAATTACTGTCTATGGAAGCTAGTTAGCAGGATGGAAGATTCCTGTTCAGTAGCAAGTTGGTTTTCTTGTGTCCTGTGAACAAAATATGTGATTTCACCAACAGTAGAGATTTACCATCAAGTTTTGGTAACCAACTAAAAGCAATAGCAATAGCCTGTCATGTTTTCGGATATATAGAACATCTGTGATCAAAAACTGGAGAAGAGGTATACTACACATGTCACTGTGAGCTGTAACTTATTATAATCATATTAAAATTTCTACCTCCTTTATAGTTCTTTCTGAAAGTATATTTCTAAGAAACTCCTCTGAGATTCATTTTTCCTTTACCTAACTCCTGACCTATGCACTTATGTTATGAGATATCATATAGAACAGGAGAATAAGCAAAGTAGTGCTGATTGGAATAAAAGCAAAGGTGATGGAATAGTAAAGTATCTCCCTTTGGATCAAGAAAGATACAAAGTGTGTCTGCCAGGAGTTAGGTAAAAGCAAAGGAAAGGAAAGGAAATGATATCATGTTTCTATTTGCAGCTACATTACTATAAATTGTTGTCTGAATTAATGAATTAGAGAATTTTAAAATGTCTTCTTAAAGACCACAAAGCAACCACTTACTAGAGCAGCTAAAGGATGTAATATGTATGAGGAAGAAAGGATGGAGTGTGTGAGTGGAAAGAACAGGCTCTGGGGACAGCAAGATTTTATCAATAAAATGAGAAAATTGCTAATAGCAGCTTCAAACATTGCTCTAAGGAAACACTGAGGAAAGCCTGAGCACAAAGCTAGTGTCGAAAGAGGAGAGGAGCCCAGTGCTGCTGGAGCTTGGGCATGCAGATGCTCAATTACATTTTGTTGAATCAGGTAAATGATAGCACAAGAAAATGAGAATCTGTCAGCATAG
The DNA here is from genome assembly GCF_947179515.1 of Apodemus sylvaticus. NCBI lineage: Eukaryota > Metazoa > Chordata > Mammalia > Rodentia > Muridae > Apodemus > Apodemus sylvaticus. The sequence goes on from NC_067474.1 coordinate 75,846,068, forward strand.
GTAGGCTGAAGTGTGCTGTTGTGTGTGTGGCTTCCCTATAAAAAGGTTTGAAAGTATTATTTCTTCAAGAGAGTATGTATAATTCTGGGAATTTAGAAATACTCTACTCATTATTCCAATTTCTCTCCCTAAAGATTGTATTTTTTCCTCCCCCTTTCACATTTCCATGCCCCTCACTTATGTGGAATTTGGTCATAGGCATTGATTATTTGAGCCCATCCCTTCTTCTTGTGCTTGTGTTTGAATATGTGATTCAAAGGAAGTCAAAGATGGGAAATTATAGTGCAGTTACCTTTTGGTTTAAATGATTGCTGAAATCTTTTATAATTCATTGACTTTTGCAAACCCTCCAGCTGTTGTGACCAGAAGAGCATAGTGGCTCTTAGTATCATTTTCTTTTCTCTCAGTCCACATCCTCATTGACTCAAAGAACAAAAATTATCCATGAATATAACATTTATTTAGCTCACATTGTATGCTGAATCTTATGCTAAGTGCTAAGGAATTAGGTATGAGTAAATTATACACCCTACTGTCTTTACTATTATTCTCCTGTTAAGGAGCAGATAGGGAATGAGGGAGTTTTCAATAATTTAAAATATATAGAATGAGGAGCAGGGTAGGGTCATGTAAGTAAGTCTGCTTCCCAAAGCAGGATTTAATGAAGACTATTAAGGTCAGACACTGAAAAGAATATGTATAAGCCAGGAAAGTCAATGAATGGTGTGTCTCAGCCAGATCCAACAGCCTATGGTTAAAGAAAAGCATGGGATATAAAGGAAAGTACAGGATATGGCAGCAAATGCATGAAGTGTGGCATATAAAGTTGGGTGTAACAAGATTTGAGGCTGGAAAATCAAACAAAAGGCAGTTCTTGAGAGTCTTGTGGGTTGTCTGAGGAATTTGAATGAGCACAGCACTTAGAACGTTGGTATACTTTTGCTGAAAGACCAAATGGATCAATCAACAGTACTCCAAGTGCAGTGAGAAATCATAAGCTAATTTAAAATTAGGATTTAAATTAGGGGCAGTCTCAACAGCAATTGAAATGATCCTCTGTATGTTGCAACAGTCTCAGTATGTTAAAATATATACCGATAGTGTCCTTTAAGCCACTGGTGTTCTTTTCAGAAAGTTTTCCCTTGTGCCCATGTATTCTAGGCTCTTCTTCAATTTTTCTTCTATTAGGTTCAGGGTATCTGGTTTTATGTGGAGGTCCTTGATCCTCTTGGACTTGAGCTTTGTACAAGGAGATAAAAATGTATCAATTTCTCTTTCTTCACATCCTCACCAGCATCAGCTGTCACCTGAGTTTTTGATATTATCCATTCTGACTGGTGTGAGGTGGAATCTCAGGGTTGTTTTGATTTGGATTTCCCTGATGACTAAGGATATTAAACATTTCCTTAGGTGCTTCTCAGACATTCAGTATTCCTCAGGTGAGAATTCTTTGTTTAGCTCTGTACCCCATTTTAATAGGGTTATTTGTTTCTCTGGAGTCTAACATCTTGAGTTCTTTGTATATATTGTATATTAGCCCTTTGTCGGATGTAAAGATCTTTTCCCAATCCATTGGTTGCTGTTTTGTCCTATTGACAGTGTCCTTTGCCTTACAGAAACTTTGCAATTTTATGAGGTTCCATTTCTGGTAGAATTGTAAGCCGGTACAAACACTCAGGAAATCAGTTTGGTGGTTCCTCAGAAAATTGGACATAGCACTACCTGAGGACCCTCCTTGGCATATACCCAGAACATGGTCCAAAATGTAATAAGGACGCATGCTCCACTATGTTCATAGCTGCCTTATTTATAATAGCCAGAAGCAGGAAAGAACCCATATGTATCTCAACATAGGAATGGATACAGAAAATGTGGTACATTTACACAATGTAATACTACTCAGCTATTAAAAATAATGAATTCATGAAATTCTTAGGCAAATGGATGGAACTAGAAAATATCATCCTGAGTGAGGTAACCCAATCACAAAGAACACACATGGTATTCACTCACTGATAAGTGGATATTAGCTCAGAAGCTTGGAATACCCAAGATATAACTCACAGACCACATGAAGCTCAAGAAGGTAGACTCAATGTGGATACTTTGGTCCTCCTTATAAGGGGGAACAAAGTACTCATGGGAGGTAAAACAGAGACAAAGTGTGGAGCGGAGAGTGAAGGAAAGGCCATCCAGAAACTTTTCTACCTGGGGATCTATCCCACATACAATTAGTTACCAAACCCAGATACTATTGTGGATGCCAACAAGTGTTTGCTGACCAGAGCCTGATAAAGCTGTCTCCTGAGAGGCTCTGCCAGTGCCTGACAAATACAATGGGGGATGCTCTCAGCCAACCATTTGCTGAGCATGGGGTCCCCAATGGAGGGGCTAGAGAAGGGTTCCAAGGAGCTGAAGGGGTTTGCAGCCCCATAAGAACAGCAATATGAACCAACCACTAGCCCCATAATTCCCAGGGGCTTAACCACCTACCATAGAGTACACATGGATGGACCTATGGTTCCAGCCACATATGCAGCAGAGGATGGCCTTGTTGAACATCAATGAGAGGAGAGGCCCTTAGTCCTATGAAGGCTTGTTGCCTCAGTGTAGGGAAATGCCAGAACAGGGAAACAGGAGTGGGTGGCTTAGGGGGTAGAAGAGGGGTGATGGGATGGGTGGTTTGGGGCAGGAAATTGAGGAAAGAGGATAACATTTGAAAGGTAAGTAAAGAAAATATTTAATAATAAAGAAAAAGAATGGATCAATTTGCATTCTTCTACATATTGAATGCCAGTTGAACCAGCACCATTTGTTGAAAATTCTATCTTTTTTCCCACTGGATAATTTTAGCATCTTTGTCAAAAACCAAGTGACCATAGGTCTGTGGGTTTATTTCTGAGTCTTCAATTCTATTCCATTGTTGTACTTGCCTGTCTCCAATACCATGCAGTTTTTATCACGATTGTTCTATGTAGTATAGCTTGAGGTCAGGGATGGTGATAATCCCAGAAGTTCTTTTATTGTTGAGAACAGTTTTCAATATCCTTGGATTTTTGTTATTCCAAATGAACTTGCAAGTTGCTCTTATTAAATCTATGAAGAATTGAGTTGGAATTTTGATGGGGATTACATTGAATCTGTAGATTGCTTTTGGTAAGTTGGACATTTTTACTATATTTATCCTGCCAATCTATGAGCATGGGAGATTTTTCCACCTTCTGAGATCTTTGATTTCTTTCTTCAGGAACTTGAAGTTTTTGTCCTACATATCATTCACTTGCTTGGTTAGAGTCACACCAAGATATTTTCTATTGTTTGTGACTATTGTAAATGATGTCATTTCCACAATTTCTCAGACCATTTATCCTTTGAGATAAATTTATCCTTTTAAAAAGGTCTACCAGAGCTTTGGAATTCTGGGCAAATTCACAGGCAAATGGATGGAACTAGAAATTATCATCCTGAGTAAGGTAACCCAGACATCAAAGAACACACATGGTATATATACACTGATAAGTAGATACTAGTGTAAAAGTTCACAATGTCCATAATACAACCCACAGACCATATAGAGCTTAGAAGGAAGAGCAGGGTGTGAATGCTTCAGTCCTGCATTGAGTGGAAACAGGATGACGGTGGGAGGTGGAGGGAGAGGGGGACCTGGGAGAGAGAGAGAGAGAGAGAGGAGGAGGGAGGAAATAAGGGGGTAGTATCAGAAGCTGGAGAGAGGAACAAAGGTTCAGAAAATCAACAACACTATGTGGTGGAGGGGAGGAGGAACTGGGGATAGCCTCTGGAGTGTCCCAGACACCAGGGAAGCATGAAGCTTCCAGGACCCAGCAAGGATGACTTTAGCTGAAATGTGCTGAGAAGGGGGAGATAGAACTTGTAGAGACCACCTCCAAGAGATAGGCACTGCCTCTGGTCAAGGGAAACGGCCACCCACGCATCTCAAAGTTTATAACCCAGAAATGTTCCTGTCCAAAGGAAGGGACAAAAAAAATGGAACAGAGACTGAAGAAAGGGCCAACTTGGGACTGCCTTACCTGGGGATTCATCATGTTTTCAGACACCAAACCCAATAATGTAGCTGTTGTTAATAGGTAATTGCTGACAGGAAACTGGCGTGGAGGTTCCCTGGGAGGTCTGGTCAGCAACTGACCAAGGCATATGGGGATGCCATTAGACTGAGCTCAGGGAACCTGGTAGGGGAGCTGGTGGAAGGACTGGAGGAGAGGAGGTGGATTGCAAATCCACTGGAAGAACAACATCGGCTGGCCTGACCACCCAGTTCTACCAGAGTCTAGACCACCATTCAAGGAGTGTACCTGGAGGGATTCATGACTCCAGATACCAATGTAGCAGAGGATAGCCTTGCCTGACAGCAATGGGAGGGTAGGCCCTTAGTCCCAGGGAGGTTGATGCCCCAGCATAGGGAGGATGCTGGAGCAGTTGGGCAGGAAATTATAGGTGAGTAAGCACCTTCATATAGGGAAAGGGGAGGGGAAAGGCAGATTGGGATAGGGGTTGGTGGAGGGGTAACTGTGAAATGGATATAATTTTAGATGTAAAGGAATGGAATTATTAATTAAAAGAAGAGGATATAAGGAATCACATGCAAAAATCAGAAAAACGATTATGAATACCAGGGAGTAGTTTAAATCATAAAGATCTATGGACAGTCTTAAGATTTGCAGAGTATTGTTAAGTCTTCCAGGGTGAGCAAGAAAAAGACAAGATGAATTCAATATAAACCTTAGATTATCAGATCCTGGGCTTTCACTTCTTAAAGACTTGGTTTATTTCCATGGAAGATGGGGTTCATAATATTCCAGTGTGATCACTATTCTTCTACTGAGATGCTTACAACAGACGATGTAAAAATGCACCACATAATTTAAATTCATTGCTATAATTCTACAAGAGTAATTATATTTATTGTCTACTTACATTGTAAGTATTCTAAGATTCTTGCTGAGACTTTTGGAATCTGTCCATGAAACTCTCTTCCAAAGAAAGAAGACAGTTGTGTCTGTGTAGTTTGAAGGGCAGGAACAAAAGCCCAAGTATGAAGTGATTTACTGGATACTGATTTTATATAAGAGAATTAAGTTTAGATAATCAAAGGGAATTTATGTCTATATTAAAACATTTAAATGCAAGGAGAACTTTCCCTACACATCATTCTAATAGGTCATTATTCTGTAACATCTTGGATTTTTTCTTTTGTTTTTATGTTTTGTTTTCTACTGTTCTGTTACCATCTTTAGTAGATGTGATGGCCAGATATGCTGAACCTCACCCAAAAACAGTATCAGAATCTCATCATGACTAGCTCTTTGAATTAATTTTACCTAAAATGGAAAGCATTATAATGGTAAAAAATCAGTTCCCTAAAGTGAATTTTTGGAGTTAGTGTTAGTAATAAAGGTAAACACAGATGCAAGCTGAAACCTCTTTCTAGAAAGAGAGAGTCTGTCTTCAAAACTTCAGGCATTATCTAAAGCAATGGACTCCAACGCATGAGTCCATTGGACATTTACTTTAAGAACAAGCTTCTCATCTACTACATCAGATGATCTGGGCTCAGCATGCAAGGATGATATGGCCCATGAATATCTGGAGATCTCTCAGGTCTTAGAAGAATATTCATGTGTGAGTGTTTTAGTTCCCAGATAGAAAAAGTGACTCTGTGGAGAAAAGATCTGTTGGGCCTGTAAACATGAAACCAGCATGAAAATCATCTCTTCCTTTCTGGTTCTTTTAAGCAAAGGGAGATAAACCAAAAAACAACAACAAAACAACAACAACAATAAAAAACAAAAAAAGTGAGAAAGGTTTCAACTAGTCTTGATTAGTATCAAACTATTCAAGAGTTTACTCACAGAGCTTAGCTAATGCTTATGATTATTTTAACAGCAACACAGACAAGACAAGGGTATGCCAGAGACACACACATAAGGGTTAGGGATGACTGTAAGTGGTAGCATGTTAACATCATAATTTTTTACATGCCTGAGTATCCAAGCGATTTGTTATATTACCATTTATCAGATGCTGGGGTTTGAGCTTGACTCTGGCATAAATTTTCCACAATCTGATCTCTACATTTTTTTTCCTGTAGGCAACACTTCCACAATGGTAAAAGCATCAGGCGATAACTTCCATCTGGCGGGTCTCAACTTATTGTTCCTATAATTCATCATTTTATGAAGCTAGCTCTTGACATATTGGGCCCAGCTTGACAAGTAATAGCCTTTTGTGAGACATCATTTTAATTATCTTAGCATCTGAAGGAAGAACTCCACAATTATCTTTCAGGGAAACATTGGGGGCACACATTTTAAAATTGTGTGTCTAGGACTTTTTGTGCAGAATCAAGGTATCATATTATCCAATGTTCCTGGCAAGTTCTGAAACTAAATTTCAGGCTACAAGATGTTTGTTGTTGCTTGTAAAGGTCAAGTTTAACCACATTTATTAAATTACAAACTTGCTTGTCTTTTGTCATCAGAAGATGGTCTGAATTAAATAAGGCTTTCTTGTTCTGGTCACAGTGCAGATTACAGCAGAGGAACATCTAAAGGAATTAGAATGGCCAAGAACACTGATCAAAAACCATAACAAATGGCCCCTGCCCTTATGGGGGAGCATACTATTTGATACAGCACCAAGATGCAGGATATGTGCAAATTCAAGACAGACAGAGTAGCAAACGTATCTTCAAAAGAAACTAAGTTGTCAGTAGAGAAGTCCTTGTGTCCTGTACTCAGCTTCAGTTTTCTAGCTTCATGTACGATGATCTTGTATTTCTCAGATCACACTTGCACTTAAGTAGCTTCCAACAGACCTTCTGTCTGTTGTCTTGGTAGTAAGCTCTCTGGGGTCTCAAAGACCTTCCTCACTCTCGTCTACTGATTCTCCTAAACCCCATTTTATTCTCTCTCTCTCTCTCTCTCTCTCTCTCTCTCTCTCTCTCTCTCTCTCTCTCTCACACACACACACACAAACACACACACACACACACACACACACACACACAAACACACACACACATTAATTTGATACCTTTTCTTTAGTTATTTGCATTCCTTTTCAAAATGCCCTTTAGCTTGGAACCTTTATTCCAGATGTTCAAATAAGAAACTTATTTGAATCTTTCAGAACTTCGCTTAAGCATCAAAATCTTAAGGAAGTATAAATTTTATGACATCCCAATAAAAATGTTATTAAGAATGATGGCAGTGGGAGTGTAGTGAAGTTGAAACTTAAGGGTTCTTTGGAAGGACAGTTGAGTTGGCATTTTGCTGGGGCAAACACATGAAGGAATGTTTTCCTGATACTGGCACGAGTGAAAGATTAAGGCAGATTTGTGAAATAATGTTTAGCTAGAGCAGACACAGGTGAAAGATGCTCTGCTAAAGCAGGCACATGAAAGGACACGTGATGAAGGATTCTTCACTAGGTCCACCTTACATTTCTTAGTTGAGCTACATTTGTCAGGATTCCTTAGAGAGATAGGCACCAAACCCCTTCTGGTGGTCTGCTGCAGTTCCTTGCTGCTTCCTTGAACTAGGGCTGATTGGTAGAGTGATGTCAGCTGAAACAGATTCACATGCTGGGGCAAGATGCATGCTTACGCAAAACCAGCGGAGGACATGTGATGTTTGGATGGATACAAATTGGACTCGATGGACAGTGCAGGAGGCCCAGCTCTGCTTGCTAGAAGAGCTTTTCTTCCTGGAGAGAGAGGTACAGCCTAGAATTCCTGGCATCCCTCTGGGTCCCTCCTGCTGACTAGTGCTGAGGCTAAGGCCTGGCTGTCTCTGCTAGATAGTGCCATGACTGTTGATTTACATTTGCTATCTTGACTGTACCAAACTGGACTTCTGGTATATTTGTGAGTATTTGAGAATGGATCTAGCTGCTGCTGTTGACCTGTGAACTGAACTGGCGATTTTCAGATAACAGACTGGAGTTGTTCCAAAGAATCCTTTCTAAAGAGGTCCACTCCCCCACTTAGCCATATGCTTCCCCCCCCCACTACCTCAGGTGGGTGATGGCTTAAAAGGGAAGTTAAAGCATTTAAGAACCATCATTAAAAGTAGGCATTGAAAGAAATTACACTGTTGTAATTCTTTTTCCTTATGAAGTTTTCTCTCACAGCATTCTGCTTTACAGGCCCAGGAAACAGAACAGAAATGCCAACACACATGCGCATGAGTACACACACAACATTGCTATTTCCCCTCTCTAGTACTCTGTCTCTGTGTACCTACAAATTGTCTGCATCGTGTGTTTGCTTGCTTTCCACTTACTGCTTATTCTTTAGTAACCTTTTGCTTACTTTTTCAGCTTACTGCCTGTTTTTCTATGTGGACTTAGAATTTCCAATGTGTTAATCGTTAATTAGCAACATGTCGCTGTGAAGAACTTGAAATACTACTTATGCTGATGAAAATGTGCTGGGTGTATGAAAACCATTCACCAATTCTGAAAACTGTAGTACAAAAATAATGTAAAACATTGCATCAATGATATTACAGTAATCACATTTTGGAATTGAAATGCTCATTGTTACATGAAATGTTATTATGCACTTTTCAGTATTTTGCCTTTTAAAGGTGGATTTGCTTAACTAAAAATGATGTTTTCCATTTTCATTCTATATCTTTTTTTTCTGCACCTAGGAACTCAACCCAGAGCCACATACATGCTGAGCAAGCACAAAGACACTGTAGCCAGCATTTCCAGTCTTTACATCCAAACATCACTCTTTGGATTACTCTAATCTAGGCTGTGAAACTCTTATGCAGAAGCACAGTGTCTTGTTCATCACTGAATACAGTCTGTCCTATGGCACTGCTACAGAAAATTTCTCTGCATGAGGTCAGTGAACCAACAGAGAGTTCCCAAGGAGCAAAGCAGGTACTGAGAATGGTAGAGCCACAGCAGGATAATCCCAGCACTACTTTTGTCCCCCATCAAGACTCCAAAAGACCTTCTAAGGAGGTAGACTGCTTTGAAGCTGGAGAAGGGTTGTGGGTAACTCAAGCCAGCTCCTGAAGAGATTGTGTGCCTAGTCTAAGCTGTTTCTTCTCAACTGAACTCAACTTTCTGGGATAACAAACAACGTGAACTTTGATGAAACCAGATAAAATTATAACAAGTGTGTTTGGTGGCCTGTCTAGTAGAATTTTATTTTTATTTTTGTTTAGGTAACTGACATGCCTTGAGTTTCTGTCTCTCAGGTATGCAGAAGGTTTTGACAATCCTGGAGTTTCTCTTAAGATTTTTTTATGTGCATTTAGTTGGTTTGTCTGTGAGGTGACTAAATCAGTCTCTACTGGAAGCTTTCATGTCCACAGTCTTAATTCATGGAAGTATCTCTGAATTGCTGATAAATAAGTATTAGCAATTCATGACAGCAACTGACTAATGATCTTTATGTGATGTTTGTGTGTGTGTGTGTGTGTGTAATGTGTCTGTGTGTGTCTGTGTGTACAGGATGTATATGTGTCCATGCATGTGTGTGTGGTGTATGTTTGGATTTGGGTATGCATGCAGACATATGTATAGTGAGTCTCTGCACCTGTAACATGTGTGTGTAAGAGATGTGAATGTGTGTACGTGTGGAGGTCAGTGTTTGTTACTCAGTTCTTCCTCCATCAAAGCTTACCTAATGAGGTTATGTCTCTCACAGAACATGTGGTTTACTGATTATATTATACATGTGACTGTCCAGCAATCTCCAGAGATCAGTATTTGATCTTCACTCCTAGCTCTAGGATTTTAGCTACCTAATTTTTATTTGTATATATGTTATATCTGAACTGAGTCTTATTCTTGTACTGTGCACCAGATATTTTGCCAACTGGTTTATCTCCCTTATCTTGATTATTTCTAGTTACATTAATTCAGACAGATAGTCTTACATGATATAGATTTTAAGATGTAAAAAAGAGAAATCTCTTTCAAAAGTAAATATAATAAAAAAATCAAAAGAAGTCATATTTACTGGACTTTCACATTACATTAAGGATTGATTATTATTTATAGTGTCTTATTCAAATTCAAAAGAAAATAAAAGTTTTGACTATTCAATATTTTCAGGTGATGTGGGTGCTTCAGAACGAAAAAAAGAGCTTGGTCATGGAAGTAGAGGAAGGATACAACTCAAGTCTGTTTCATTTAGTTTTGTTTCTGTATTATGCTCTGTCTTTGATATCTTACATATAACTATCATCCATGACATTGTCATGCTAACATTGCTGTTAAGTCCTCATTTGGAAATGCTTCACATACAGAATCTTTACTTCTCTAGGAAAAGTACATTTATAACCCTGAGTTTCTCTTGAGAAATGTTCTCACTTTTAGGGCCCCATCTTTCAAGACTGTCTTTCTACTCTTCTATAAGACTCTGAATCAACTGGACTGCCCATAAGCCAGTCCTTTAGGGACTGCCTTTGTCCTGGCCATTGTTTTCTAAAAACTTAATCAAAGAAGCATATACGTAAAATATAAACAGCATCTGCTTAGCATCCTCCAGGATGCTGAGTCAGTCTCTTTTCCCACAGATTCCAGGAATTTATTTTGGTATTCACAGATGCACATATACAAAAGAAGATGAAAACCTGTTTCTTAACCACCTGTCTAAGTTGTGGGTTTTCAGAAAATATATTTGCTATTTATTCTTTCCCTCTCTCTTGTACTTTGAGTATAGGTTGGTTCTTCCAGAATGGGCTTGAACGCTTCTTTGTAAGGAGTTTTCTTGCTCCCTAGACTATTTTTCAAGGGTATGATTTATATCAGAGAACATTTCCTTAGAGGTGCTTTCACAATTATGATGGTGGATGAGATGGTCTTTCTTTTTCTATCTTTTCAGTTCTGTCCTTAGCTTCTAGTCTGAACCTTGGCCTCACTGTTTCTTCTTTCCCTATTCCAGCAAATGTTTTCTCCATTGTGGATCTCTTTTTGGAAATATCTGCTACAGAAGTTGAATGAACATTTTTTGTGTATGATTTAAATAAACAAGGGTAATTGCTTTCTAGGTGGAGCATATCAAACACATATGGAATGAATATTTGGGGAAAGAAGGAAAAAGCTTCACTTCAGTTTGTTTTACAGAGAGAGTGTTCTTTCTTCTGTGGGTACATAAAGGCAGAGGAGACCATCTTTGAATATGCTATAAGCAGGTGAATGGTAACTGCTTAGTTACCGTTCTTTTGCTGTCAAGAGACACCATGATCCAGGTGACTCTTATAAAAATAAATCATTTAATGGAAGGCTTGCTTGTATTTTCAGAAGGCAAGTTCAAGATCATTGTGGTGTAAAGCAAGAAGCATGACACTGGAGCTAACAAACGAGAGAGAGAGAGAGAGAGAGAGAGAGAGAGAGAGAGAGAGAGAGAGAGAGAGAGAGAGAGAGAGAGAGAGAGAGAGAGAGAGACTGACTTGGCCTAGTGTGGGCCTTTAAAACCTCAAAGCAACAATTAGAGGTTTTAAGACCTCAAGCTTATTCAACAGGGTCACATCTCCTCACCCTACCCAAACAGTTTCACTGAGGACCAAACATTCAAATGTATGAACCTTTTTCTTTCAAACTAACATTTAACATTATAGAAACCTTGCCTGATGTTTTATATATTATACAATGCCCACCATAAAATACCCTTGACATGCACCATTAAACTTCTGCTTGAATACCTCTGGTAATGAAGAGGCCATTGCCTTAAGAAGCTTGCTGTCTGTATCTTGTACATCTTACCACCAAGCACATCCATACAGCCTATTAAAATCCCATTTATAGATCCTCGTGCGCTTCTTATCTAGAAAGATTACATGCCAGGTTGCACTTAAAACATCTGGTGTAAAACAATTATACAATTGTGGTATGGGACTCACAAGCATTTAATTTCATTTTAATTTTTACATGTATGTTGCCACAGGCTTTTGTACCCACATTCCAGTTCCTCAAATAACAACTCTGGGACTTTTTAATATGTGAATAAATACCTAGACCAAAAGCTTTGGCTCATTCCGTGATTAGCTTATAATTAAATTAACACATTCATTCTATTCTGACTGACATGTGACTATTTACCTCTCCTTGGTTTTATTCTGTCTCCTCAGAGTTAGGCAAATCTCTTCCTGGGCCTAACTCTATCCCAGAGTTCCTTTGTCTCTACTGGAAATCCCACCTCCTATTTTTTGCCTCAGCTAACAGCTTAAGTATTTTATTGGCAGGTGATGCTTCCATATAGTATATAAGAGAGTCTCTCTACACATGCATACAATATATTTTGCTCAAATCCACCACCCATTCCTTTCTCTCCAATTTCTTCTCAATTCTCCATACCATTTGTCTGTCCCAACTTTATCTGACCTTTTTTGTTGTTGTTGTTTAAACCCACGGAATCCTCTTTGTTACCAGTTACTAGTTACTTAGTATTCACATGGGTATAGCATGGCACACTGAAGAGTGGATAAGCCTTCCAGAGGACACATCTCTGAAGAAAACTGATCTCCACCCCCCCCCCCAGTAGCCATCATCCCAGTAGGCCCGCAGATAAGGGTAGGACTTCATGACTGAGTTCCTTCCCTATCTAATCTTAGACTTGGTCTAGCCTTATCTTGTGCAGGTCTTTTGAATCCAGACACAGCTTCTGTATGTTCACATGCGCAACAGCCCTCTTATGTCTAGAAAACATGGTCATCTATTTTGCCTGACTTTGCAATCATTCTATTCCCTCTTCTGTCATGATTCCTGGGAGGGAGGGTTTTGATATAGATGTCTCATTTAGGATTGACTATACTTCAGACCTATCAACATATTAATTTGTCATAGGTCCCTTCATTAACCAACATTTATTGCAAAAAGAAGCTTCTCTGACAAGAGTTTAGTTGTGAGAAATACTAATATATGGGCAGAGAGTGGGTTTTTATGGGGCAGTTTAATACTACATAGCAGTAGACCTTTTCCTAGGACCCATGCTAGGCCTACCCAGCCATTGACCCAGTAATGATACCAGGCATGACTTCTGTCCTGTTATGGTGGCTTTAAATCCAGTCATAAAACACTTGGTGCCATTTGACACAAGTGGGCTTATCTTTCCAAGCCAGTTTTTGTTATAGGTTACAGATTCACAGCTGATGAAAACTGTTGATGACATTTCTTTTCTAGTAGTAACAGTTGAATTTTAATAAGTTAATTATCTTTGGTATTTGATTTAATGATGGAAAACTCACAAACATGCATCTCTGAATAGTGAAACAGGAATAATAGTCTCTAATTTCTTCAGGCTGTGATAGGAAGTAAAGCAGAGTTTATAAATGAGTTAAGACAGCATCTTCAGAATGCCTGCTCTTCCTGACCAGAAAAGGCATAAAACAGGTTTGGGGTCAGAATCCTTACTGCTGCATTCTGTCCTTATGTAGGAAATGGTGAATAGCCACATAAAGTGGCACCAGAACATTCAATAAAGCTATCATCTTCATTTCATTTGGTTGGCTTAAATCTGAAAATTGTCTTTTAATGGAGAACTAAACCAAATGTTCCCAGTTTTTTCCCCTAGACTAAATGATCCTTCTTAGCCCTAAATCTCTCATGTGTAACTGTTTTACTTATTCTCAAAAGCCCACAAGAACCAAATATTTATAAATATAATATAGATATTATATTTATAATATCTATAAAACCAAATATTTGAATGAGAAACTGAATGAGAATGCAGAGGGATTGAAGGAACTGAAGGGGATAGCAATCTCATAGGAAGACCAACAGTGTCAACTAACCTGGATCCCTAGGAGCCTCCAGAGACAAAGCCACCAAACAAAGAGTATACACAGGTTGGTCAGAGGACTACCTTGTCTGGCGCCAGTGGGAAAGGATACACCTAATTCTGTAAAGATTTGAAGCCTCAAGGAAGGGGAAACCCAGGGTGTTTAGCCTCAGAGAGGTGAAGGGGAGGGAGATTGGAGGGAAGAACTCTGCAAGGGAAGACTAGGACGTAAATAAATAAAATAATTAATTAACAAAATAGTAAAAAATAAAAATAAAAAAGGAAGGCTTTATGTGACACTCCATCTTTACTTTTTTCTTATTAGATATATTCTTTATTTACATTTCAAATGTTGACCCCTTTCCTGGTTCCCCCCAACCCTGAAAATCCCATAAACCATCTCCCCTTCTCCAATCAACCCTGCCCTGCTTCCCTGTTCTGGTATTCCTCTACACTATAGCATCAAGTCTTTCCAGGAACAAGGCCTCTCCTCTCTTTGGGGTCTAACAAGACCATTCTCTGCTGCCTATGTGTCTGGAGCCATGGGTAACTCTATGTGTACTCTTTGGTTGATGGTTTTATCCCTGGGAGCTCTGGGAGTACTGGATGACTCATATTGTTGTTCCTTCTCTGGAGCTGCAAACCCCTTCAGCTCCTTGGGTTCTTTCTCTAGGTCCCCCATTGGGGACCCTGTGCTCAGTTCAATTGCTGGCTGAGAGTGTCCCCTCTGTATTTGTCATGCACTAGCAGAGCCCAGGTGACAGCTATATCTGTCTCCAGTCAGCAAGCACTTGTAGGCATTGATAATAGTGTCTGGGTTTTGTAACTGTATATGGAATGGATGCCTGGGTGGGGTAGTTTCTGGATGCCCTTTCCCTTAGACTCTGCTACACCTTTTGTCTCTGTATCCCCTTCTCTGGGTATTTTGTTCCTCTTTCTACAAAGGACCTAAGTATCAATACTTTTTTTTCTCCTTCTTGGGCATCATTTGATATGTGAAATGTGTCTTGGGTATTCCAAGCTTGTGGGCTAATATCCACTTATCAGTGAGTGCATACCATGTATGTTTTTTTGACACTCCATCTTTGATTCTTCAGGAAAATAACTCAGCTTCTCCCTTATAGCCCATCTCTCAGTAGGAGCTCCAAAATCATATTGAATCAAGTCTGCTTCAAAAGCTATCCAATTTCCTTTAGGGCCCTGGCGAGCATCCCTGGGCAGGATGTCCCCTGCTGACATGTCGCAGCCACAGCTTTTCCAGGCCCAGGCATCAGAAGTTGCTGTTTTTTTGAGCTTTTACTAATGTGCCAGTCTGTCTACTGGGTTCAATTAATTTACATGGAGGGAGAGCATGAGGTTGGAATTAATCTCTGATACAAAGGCAAGGAAACTGAAGCTTAAGAATATAAAGTTATTTTTCCAAACTCAAAGAAGAAGAAGTGAGAGAATTGGGATTCAGCCATCTCTTTAATTCCAACATCTGAGAGTATTCTTCTTTTTAGTCAAACTTTATGGTAAGAGGAATCATGTCCCTTAACTAATAGAATTATAATACATTCTCCCAAAGGGTCTATGACTTCCCTTAGCCACCGGGTCTCGGTCAGGCCTGAGTTCCAGCACATCAATCAGAGAGCACTTGTTAATATCTATAGCATGTCTACACAGGATTAAACCAGTTAAAAATGCAGAACAGATGGAGGGTACAGCTCATGAAGTTCCACTTGTAAGGGAGGGAAGGCACCTCTGTTAAGTTACACACAGTGTGTATGGCCCTATACCCTGCACATAGGGACAGCACTGATCAAACTCAGTGCACTGTGAATCAAAATCATGAAGTTGAGAGGGGTGATAGGACTTGGAATCTAGAAGGAGCTGCAATAAGTGTGCCTATGGGGCGGGGGAGTTGATATGATCAAATACATTGCATACATTGTGAAATTCTCAAAAAATTTCAAATGAATAATATTTTAATGAGGGGCAGAGAATTGTATAGAGATAACTGTGAGTCAACTTGAGCCAAAAATTAAAAACAGTCAAAAGACAGCACCTGGCCTTTGTCTATAGGTCTTAAAAACCCTACTGATAAGTCTCTGAGCTTTAGCTGATAATGATAAAATTTTCTATTACAACATGAAAGCCTATGGCGAATTAAAAGCCTTTTATTCAGCTGATATGCCAAATAGCAGCCTCTCAAAGTGAATTACATAGATTCAGAGATGAGGTAGTTATGACTTTGCTTCTCAAGATCTCAAGGTCCAAGTGTAGAGACAAAACAAGTCTATAAATCATTGTGATGAGAGGTGGAGAATGGTGAGTGCCAAAGGTAGGAATCAGAGAAGAGGGAATGTAAGAGTGTGCGTCAAAGGAGAGCGGCATAGTCAGTGATTCATATTAACTGCTATGTCATCCAGCTCTAGAATATCATAGAATACTATTTTCCTCATTCTTTACAGTGATCAAGCTTCTACAATGTGTTTTCTTGTGTCATTTGCTGCTACCAGTTGATAGCCCTACACTTCAAGCTACATGAATGGAGAACTATTGTAGAGACTTAAGTAAAATGATATATGGAGCAGGCTAGCAAGTGGGTAACCTAAGTTTTACTTGCTTCCCAGTGGAAAGCAGCATGGTCCCAATAGAAAAAAAGAGATTGGGAAATGCGTTCTTCCTGCATGCCTGGGAAGGGGAAATGGTGTCATAGCTCACATAACACTGTTTCTACCACAAAAAAAATGTTGATATAATTATTGCAGAATGGTATTAACTAAAGCATGTCAGTAGATAGCAGGGTGAAGACAGTGTAGGGAACATTCAATCAACAATTTGATTCAAAGAATGTTGTTTCGGGAAAAAATAACTGATGGGAGATATGGTAAGGCCATACATGACAGACATTTCCTAAAATTGGCATTCCTACATATTGGTAAGAAAAATGTTCGAAATGATTTGAGTCAAATGAGTTAAATAAATTTAGAGAATATGATTTTTCAAATTGTAATTGTTTGAGAAGGAGTTTTTCTTTTTTTTTCATAGTTTGAAAGAACACATAATAGGCTGATTATGATGAAACCTTTTTCAGGTCGTGACAGATCTTACTGTGCAGCCCATGGTGGCCAAATTCTAGAATTATAGGAGTGAGAGTCAAAGACAGGTTTTCTAATAATTCTATTTGATTATATAACAAAACTCCTTTATACATTATATAAATTTTTGTTTCTATTTAATTTGATCCTGGCTATTGGCTTGCTGTATATTCCTTTTATTATGTTTAGGTGTGTGCCTTGAATTCTTAGTCTCTCCAAGACTTTTAAAATGAAGGGGTTTTAGATTTGTTGAAGGCTTTGTTTAGTATCTAATGAGATGTTTATGTGATTTTTGTCTTTGAACCTGTTTATATAGTGGACTGTGTTGATGGGTTTTTGTGTATTGAACCATCCCTGCATCTCTGGGATGAAGCCTATTTGATCATGGTGAATGATTTTTTTTTTTTTTTGTATTGAGGTTCATAAGTAAAATTGGTCTGAAGTTCTCTTTGTTGGGTCGTTGTGTGGCTTAGGTATCAGGGTAATTGTGCCCTCATATAATGAATTAGATAGTGTTCCTTCTGTTTCAATTTTGTGGAATTGCTTTAGGAATGTCTGGCAGAATTCTGGACTAAAACCATCTGTCTGGCCCTTGGCCCTGGACTTTTTTTTTTTTTTTTTTTTTTTTTTTTTTTTTTTGTTGAGAGATTTCTAATGACTGGTTCTCTTTCCTAACTGTTCAGATAGTTTACCTAATCTTGATTTAACTTTAGGTATGTGGTATCTGTTTAGAAAACCATCCATTTAATTTAGATTTTCCAGTTTGTAAGTATAGGTTTTTGAAGTAAGACCTGATGATTTTTGAAACTCCTGTTTCTATTGTTATATCCCCATTTTCATTTCTGGTTTTGTTTCTGGGTTTGGATACTGTTTCTTTGCCATTTAGTTTGGCTAAGGGTGTATGTATTTTGTTGATATTCTCAAAGAACCAGCTGTTGGTTTTGTTGATTCTTTGCATTGTTCTCTTTCTTTGTAACTGCTTGATTTCCATCCTAAGTTTGACTACTTCCTGCAGTCTACTCCTCTTGGCCCTGTTTGCCTTTTTTTATTCTAGAGCTTTCAGGTGTGCTATTAAGTATCCAATGTCTAATTAAATGGAGAAAAACAGTAAGCAATATCACTAAAATCAGGGACAAGATAAGGCCCTCTTTCTCCCTATCTCTTCAATATAATACATGGAGTTCTAGCTAGAGCATTAAGACACAAAAGGAGATCAAAGTAATACAGCTTGCAAAGGTAAAAGACAAAGCATCACTATTTGGGGAACATAGGACAATATATATAAGCTATACCTAAAATCCCACCAGAGTACTCCTGCAGTTGATAAACAACCTCAGCACCTCAGCAAAGTGGTTGGATATAAAAATTACTCAAATCAATAGCCTTCCTTTGTACAAATGATAAGTGGTCTGAAAAAGAAATTAGGGAAACAACACCCTTCATTGTAGCCATAAATAACTCTACCAAGCAAATGAAAGATTTGTATGACAAGAACTTCAAATTTATATAGAAAGAAATCTAAGAAGAATTCAGAATATGGGAAAATCTCCCATGCTCATGGATAGATATGACTAACATAATAAAAATTACTATCTTACCAAAAGCAATCTATAGAATCAATGCAATTCCCATCAAATCTCCAACACGTTTTGTACAGACTGTGAAAGAGCAATTCTCAACTTAATATTGAAAAGCAAAAAAAAAAAAAAAACCAAACCCAAAAACAAAAACAACAACAACAACAACAACAACAAAACAACCCAAAACTAGTATAGCTAAAACAATTCTGAACAATAAAAGAACTTCTGGAGGAATTACCATCCCTGACCTCAAGTTGTACTACAGAGGAGTAGTGATTAAAAAGTGGTAATATCTCCTTTTTCATTTCTAATTTTGTTGATTTGGATACTTTCTCTGTGCCCTTTGGTCAGTCTGGATAAGGGTTTATCTATCTTGTTGATTTTCTCAAAGAACCAGCTCCTGGACTCGTTGATTCTTTGTATGGTTCTTTTTGTTTCCATTTGATTGATTTCAGCCCTGAGTTTGATGATTTCCTGTCTTCTACTCCTCCTGGGTGAAATAGCTTCTTTTTGTTCCAGGGCTTTCAGGTGTGTCACTAAGCTGCTAGTATATGCTCTCTCCATTTTCTTTTTGGAGGCACTCAGGGCTATGAGTTTTCCTCTTAGCACTGCTTTAATTGTGTCCCAAAGATTTGGGTATGTTGTGCCTTCATTTTCATTAAATTCTAAAAAGTCTCTGATTTCTTTCTTTATTTCTTCTTTGGCCAAGGTGTCATTGAGTAGAGTGTTGTTCAGCCTCCATGAGTATGTGGGTTTTCTGTTGTTTTTGTTGCTATTGAAAACCACTCTTACACCATAGTGATCTGATAGGGAAATGACCCCCTTCACAATAGCCACAAACAGTATAAAGTATCTTGGGGTGACTCTTACCAAACATGTGAAAGATCTGTATGACAAGAACTTCAAGACTCTGAAGAAGGAAATGGAAGAAGACCTCAAAAAATGGGAAAATCTCCCATGCTCATGGATCGGCAGGATCAATATAGTTAAAATGGCCATTTTGCCAAAAGCAATATACAGATTCAATGCAATACCCATCAAAATCCCAACTCAATTCTTCACAGAGTTAGAAAGAGCAATTATCAAATTCATCTGGAATAACAAAAAACCCAGGATAGCTAAAACTATTCTCAGCAACAAAAGAAAGTCTGGGGGAATCAGTATACCTGAACTCAAGCAATACTGCAGAGCAATAGTGTTAAAAACTGCATGGTATTGCTACAGTGGCAGGCAGGCAGATCAATGGAACAGGATTGAAGATCCAGGAATGAACCCACACACCTATGGCCACTTGATCCTCGACAAAGGGGCTGAAAACATCCAATGGAAAAAAGATAGCCTTTTCAACAAATGGTGCTGGTTCAACTGGAGGTCAGCATCCAGAAGAATGTGAATTGATCCATCCTTGTCTCCTTGTACTAAGCTCAAATCCAAATGGATCAAGGACCTCCACATAAAGCCAGATACTCTGAAGCTAATAGAAAAGAAACTGGGGAAGACCCTTGAGGACATCGGTATAGGGAGAAAGTTTCTGAACAGAACACCAATAGCATATGCTCTAAGATCAAGAATTGACAAATGGGACCTCATAAAATTACAAAATTTCTGTAAGGCAAAGGACACCATCAAGAGGACAAATCGGCAACCAACAAATTGGGAAAAGATCTTCACCAATCCTACATCAGATAGAGGGCTAATATCCAATATATATAAAGAACTCAAGAAGTTAGACTCCAGAAAACCAAACAACCCTATTAAAAAATGGGGTACAGAGTTAAACAAAGAATTCTCACCTGAAGAATTTTGGATGGCGGAGAAACATCTTAAAAAATGCTCTACTTCATTAGTCATTAGGGAAATGCAAATCAAAACAACCCTGAGATTTCACCTTACACCAGTCAGAATGGCTAAGATTAAAAATTCAGGAGACAGCAGGTGTTGGCGAGGATGTGGAGAAAGAGGAACAATCCTCCACTGCTGGTGGGGTTGTAAATTGGTACAACCACTCTGGAAATCAGTCTGGCGGTTCCTCTGAAAACTGGGCACCTCACTTCCAGAAGATCCTGCTATACCACTCCTTGGCATATACCCAAAAGATTCCCCAGCATGTAATAAGGATACATGTTCTACTATGTTCATAGCAGCCCTATTTATAATTGCCAGAAGTTGGAAAAAACCCAGGTATCCCTCAACAGAAGAGTGGATGCAAAAAATGTGGTATATCTACACAATGGAGTACTATTCAGCCATTAGAAACAATGAATTCATGAAATTCTTAGGCAAATGGATGGAGCTGGAGAACATCATACTAAGTGAGGTAACCCAGACTCAAAAGATGAATCATGGTATGCACTCACTAATAAGTGGATATTAACCTAGAAAACTGGAATACCCAAAACATAATCCACACATCAAATGAGGTACAAGAAGAACAGAGGAGTGGCCCCTTGTTCTGGAAAGACTCAGTGAAGCAGTATAGAACAAAATCAGAACAGGGAAGTGGGAAGGGTAAGGTGGGAAAACAGGGGGAGGGAAGGGGACTGATGGGACTTTCGGGGAGTGGGGGTCCAGAAAAGGGAAAACATTTGAAATGTAAATAAATATATCAATAAATTTTAAAAAAAAAAAGTGAATGGTATTGGAACAGAAACAGACAAGTTGATCAATAGAATTGAACCAAAGAGCCAGAAATAAACCCACACACCTACATACACTTGATTTTTAGCAAAGAAGCCAATGGTATACAGTGGATAAAGGAAATCATCTTCAGCAAATGGTGCTGGTCTAACTGGTGTTCTGAATGTAAAAAATGCAAATTGATCCACATTTATCAGCTTGTACAAACCCAAGTACAAGTGGATCAAGGACTTCAACATAAAATCATATATATTGAATCTAATAGAGGAGAAAGGAGGAAATAGCCTTGAATGCCCTGGTGTAGGAGAACATTTCCTGAACACAACAACAATGGCTCACGCTCTAAGATCAACAATTGACAAATGGGACCTCATGAAAGTTGAAAAGTTGATGTAAGGCAAAGGACTCTGTCAATAGGACAGGTTGGGAAAAGATCTTCACTAACCCTCCATCTTTTTTTTTTTTTTTTTTTTTTTTTTTTTTTTTTTTGCCTGATGTAATTGTCATCTCTGAGGCTTACTGCATCAGTATGCTAACCTATACCTAGTCCTAGAAGCTTCTAGCCTCCACACAATCTTATCTAGGCCTAGAATGTTTTTCACCTCTGAGACTTACTGCTGAATAAACTCACCACTTTCTAGTTCTTTCTGATCTCTAGCTGAATGATTCAACTCAACTGTTTTGTCTCAAACTCCTATCCAAGATGACTGATTCAGACTGGCTTCCCTGGGCTTCTCCTGAATTGCTCTGCTTGACCTCAAACTCTAGCAATCTGCTTTCATCTTCTAGCTTCTTCTCATTCTCTGGCTGGTTCTGTCTCCATCTGTGTCTAGCTTGTTTTCTCTGAGCCTTTCTTTGTAAAACTCTCCTTTGTAAAACTATCCCCTATCTTGCTCTCACTCTCACTCTCTGCTCTTCCCTAAGTAGCTTCCTTTCCTCTCTCTTCTGGGCATATCCTATCTGTCAAATCTTTCTCTGACATGTCAATTTCTCTGCCATTCAATTAGACATTACTTTAAAAAAAAGCTGTATACGTATTTATTTTTGACCATAATACTATATGCATGGCATCCTTTTTCCTGCTGTTTGCACATTTATTATTGACCATTGCACCACCAAGTGTTAGTCTCCACAATTTGATCAATTTTTTGAGGTGAAAACTTTATTGAATGGCCCTTCCCTTTAGGATGCTCCTATAAATTGGTGTCCTATTTATGTGGTTACTGGTTTTTCTTTTCTTTTCTTTTTTTAATTCAATATATTCTTTATTTACATTTCAAGTGAGTTTCCCTTTCCTGCATCCCTTCTCTCCGAAATTTCCATAAGGCCTCTTCCCCCCACCCTGTTCCCCAATCCACCCCCTTCCCACTTCCCTGTCCTGGTATTCCCTGGCACTGTTGCACTGAGCCATTCCAGGACCAGGGGCCACTCCTTCCTTCTTCTTGGGAATCATTTGATATGTGCATTGTGTCTTGGGTATTCCAAGCTTCTAGGCTACTATCCACTTATTAGTGAGTGCATACCATGAGTGTTCTATTGAGAATGGGTTCCCTCACTTAGTATGATATTCTACAGTTCCATCCATTTGTCTAAGAATTTCATGAATTCTTTGTTTCTAATGGCTGAATAGTACTCCATTGTGTATATATATATAACACATTTTCTGTATCCATTCCTCCTTGAGGGACATCTGGGTTCTTTCCAGCTTTTGGCTATTATAAATAGGGCTGCTATGAACATAGTGGAGCATGTATCCTTATTACATGCTGGGGAATCCTCTGGATTTATGCCCAGGAGTGGTATAGCAGGGTCCTCTGGAAGTATTATTCCCAGTTTTCTGAGGAACCACCAGACTGACTTCTAGAGTGGTAGTACCAGCTTTCAACCAGCTTGCAAAGAGTGTTTCTCTTTCTTCACATCCTCACCAGCACCTATTTTATCCTGTCTTTTTGATCTTAGCCATTCTGACTGGTGTGAGGTGAAATCTCAGGGTTGTTTTGATTTGCATTTCCCTGATGACTAAGGATTTTGAACATTTCTTTATGTTCTTCTCAGCCATTCGATATTCCTCAGCTGAAAAGTTCTTTGTTTAGCTCTGTACCCCATTTTTAAGGGGGATATTTGGTTCTCTGGAGTCTACCTTTCTGAGTTCTTTTTGTATCTTAGATATAAGCCCTCTGTCTGATGTAGTGTTGGTAAAGATCTTTTCCCAATTTGTTGGTTGCCGTTTTGTCCTTTTGACAATGTCCTTTGCCTTACAGAAACTTTTTAATTTAATGAGTTCCCATTTGTCAATTCTTGAACTTAGAACATAAACTATTGGTGTTATGTTGAGGAAAATTTCCCCTGTGCCCATGTCCTCAAGGGTCTTCCCCAGTTTCTTTTCTATTAGTTTCAGTGTGTCTGGTTTAATGTGGAGGTTCTAGATCCACTTGGACTTGATCTTAGTACAAGGAGATAAGACTGGATCAATTTGCATTCTTTTGCATGATGACCTATAGTTGAACCAGCATCATTTGTTGAAGAGGCTATCTGTTTTTGACTGGATGGTTGTAGCTCTTTCATCAAAGATCAAGTGACCATAACTCTGTGGGTTCATTTTCAGATCTTCAATTCTATTCCATTGATCTACTTGCCTGTCACTATACCAATACCATGCGGTTTTTAACACAATTGCTCTGTAGTACTGCTTGAGGTCAGGGATACTGATTCCCCCAGAAGTTCTTTTTTTGTTGAGAATAGTTTTAGCTATCCTGGTTTTTTTGTTATTCCATATGAATTTGAGAATTGCTCTTTCTAAGTCTATGAAGAATTGAGTTGGGATTTTGATGGGGATTGCATTGAATCTGTAGATTGCTTTTGGCAAGATGGCCATTTTTACTATGTTAATCCTGCCAATCCAAGAGCAAGGAAGATTTTTCTATCTTCTGAGGTCTTCTTCGATTTCTTTCTTCAAAGACTTGAAGTTCCTGTCATACAGATCTTTCACTTGTTTGGTTAGAGTCACACCAAGATTCTTTTTATTGTTTGTGGCTATTGTGAAGGGTGTCATTTCCCTAATTTCTCAGCCTGTTTATCCTTTGAGTATAAGAAAGCTACTGATTTGCTTCAATTAATTTTATAACCTGCCACCTTGCTGAAGTTGTTTATCAGCTGTAGGAGTTCTCTGGTGGAGTTTTTTGGGTCACTTAAGTAGACTATCATATCATCTGCAAATAGTGATAGTTTAACTTTTTCCTTTCCAATTTGTATCCCTTTGACCTCCTTATGTTATCTGATTGCTCTAGCTAGAACTTCAAGTACTATATTGAATAAATATGGAGAGAAATGGCAGCCTTGTCTAGTCCCTGATTTTAGTGTGATTGCTTCAAGTTTCTCTCCATTTAGTTTGATGTTGGCTACTGTTTTGCTGTATGTTCCTTTTATTATGTTCAGGTATGGGCCTCGAATTCCTGTTATTTCCAAGACCTTTAATATGAAAGGATGCTGAATTTTGTCAAATGCTTTTTCAGCATCTAATGAAATGACCATGTGGTTTTTTTCTTTGAGTTTGTTTATATAGTGGATTACTTTGATGGATTTCCGTATATTGAACCATCCCTGCATCCCTGGGATAAAGCCAACTTGATCATGGTGAATGATTGTTTTGATGTGTTCTTGGATTCGGTTGGCAAGAATTTTATTGAGTATTTTTGCATCCATATTCATAAGGGAAATTAGTCTAAGGTTCTCTTTCTTTGTGTGGTTTTGGTATTAGTGTAATTATGGCTTCATGGAATGAGTTGGGTAATGTTCCTTCTGTTTCTATGTTGTGGAATAATTTGAAGAGTATTGGTATTAGGTCTCCTTCGAATGTCTGATAGAATTCTGCACTTTGTCTTGTGCTTTTTTTGGTTAGGAGACTGTCAATGACCACTTCTGTTTTTTTAGGGGTTATAGGTCCGTTTAAATGGTCTATCTAATCCTGATTAAATTTTGGTAATTGGTATCTGTCTAGGAAATTGTCCATTTCCTCCAGATTTTCCAGTTTTGTTGAGTATAGGCTTTTGTAGTAGGATATGATAATTTTTGGATTTCCTCACTTTCTGTTGTTATATCACCCTTTTCATTTCTGATTTTGTGAATTTGAGTACTGTCTCTGTGCCCTCTGGTTAGTCTGGCTAAGGGTTTATCTATCTTGTTGATTTTCTCAAAGAACCAGCTCCTACTTTTGTTAATTCTTTGTATAGTTCTTTTTGTTTCAACATTGTTGATTTCAGCCCTGAGTTTCATGATTTCCTGCCTTCTACTCCTCTTGGGTGTATTAGCTTCTTTTTGTTCTAAAGCTTTCAGGTGTTTTGTTAAGCTGCTAGTGTATACTCTCTCTAGCTTCTTTTTGTTGACACTCAGAGTTATGAATTTTCCTCTTAGCACTGCTTTCATTGTATCCCATAAATTTGGGTATCTTGTGCCTTCATTTTCATTAAATTCTAAAAGCCTTTGATTTCTTTTCTTATTTCTTCCTTGACCAAGGTATCATTGAGTAGAGAATTGTTCAGCTTCCATGTGTATGTGGGCTTTTTGTTGTTTTTGTTGCTATTGTAGACGACCCTTATTTCATAGTGATCTGATAGGAGGCATGGAGTTAGTTCCATCATCTTACATCTGTTGAGGTCTGTTTTGTGACCAATTATGTGGTCTGTTTTGAAAAATGTACCATGAGGTGCTGGGAAGAAGGTATATCCTCTTGATTTATGATGAAATGTTCTATAGATATCTATTAAGTCCAATTGGTCCTAAACTTCTGTTAGTTTCAGTTTGACTTCATTTAGTTTGTGTTTCCCAGATTCTTCTGTCCATTGAAGAGAGTGGGGTGTTTAAGTGCCCCAAAATTATTGTGTGGGATGCGATGTATGCTTTAAGCTTTAGTAAGATTTCCTTTACAAATGCACCTGCATTTGTACTTGGGGCATAGATGTTCAAAATTAAGAGTTCTTCCTGGTAGATTTTTTTCTTTGATGAGTATAAAGTGGCCTTCTGTATCTTTTTTGATGACTTTTGGTTTAAAGTCTATTTTATCTGATATTAGAATGGCTACTCCAGCTTGTTTCCTGAGACCATTTGCTTGGAGAACTGTTTTCCAGCCTTTTACTTTTAGGTAGTATTTGTCTTTGACATTGAGATGCGTTTCCTGTATGTAGCAAAATGTTGGGTCTTATTTACGAATCCAGTATGTCAATCTATGTCTTTTTATTGGGAAATTGAGTTAATTGATGTTACAAGATATTAAGGAATAGTAATTGCTGCTTCCTGCTGTATTTGATGTAATTTTTATATTTGTGTGGTTATCTTCTTTTTTGGTTTGTTGAAAGGAGATTACTTTCTTGCTTTTTCTTGTGTGTAGTTTCCCTCCCTTTGTTGGTGTTTTCCATTCATTTTCCTTTGAAGGGCTGGATTTGTGGAAAGATACTGTGTAAATTTGTTTTTGGTCATGAAAAACCTTGGTTTCTCCATTTATGGTAATTGAGAGATTTGCTGGATATAGCAGTTTGGGTTAGCATTTGTGTTCCCTTAGGGTGTGCATGATGTCTCCCCAGGCTCTTCTCGCTTTCATAGTCTCTGGTGAGAAATCCGGTGTAATTCTGATAGGTCTACCTTTATATGTTACTTGACCTTTTTCCCTACTGCTTTTAATATTCTTTCTTTGTTTAGTACATTTTGTGTTTTAATTATTATATGACAGGATGAATTTCTTTTCTGGTCAAATCTATTTGGAGTTCTGTAGGCTTCTTATATGTTCATGGGCATCTCTTTCTTGAGGTTAGGGAAGTTCTCTTCTATAATTTTGTTGAAGACATTTACTGGCCCTTTCAGTTGGAGATCTTCACTCTCTTCTATGCCTATAATCCTTAGGTTTGGTCTTCTCATTTTTTCCTGGATTTCCTGGATATTTTGGGTCAGGAGCTTTTTGCATTTTTCATTTTCTTTGACTATTGTATCAATGCTTTCTATGGTATCTTCTGCATCCGAGATTCTCTCTTCCATCTCTTGTATTCTGTTGTTGAGGCTTGTATCCATGACTCCTGACTTCTTTCCTAAGTTTTCTATGTCCAAAGTTATCTCCTTTTGTGATTTTGTTATTGTTTCTACCTCCTTTTTTAGATCCTGGATGGCTTTGTTTAATTCCTTCACCATTTTGTTGTGTTTTCCCTTAGTTCTTCAAGGGCTTCTTGCTGTTTACTTGTGTTCTCTTGTATTTCTTTAAGGGAGTTATTTATGTCCTTCTTGAAGCCCTCCATGATGCCCTCCATAAATATATCATGATCTGTAATTTTAAATCAAAATCTTGCTTTCCTGGTGTGTTGGGGTATCCAGGGCTTGCTGTTGTGGGAGAACTTGGTTCAGATGGTGCCATATTGCCTTGATTTCTGTTAGTAATGTTCCCACATTTGCCTTTTGCCATCTCGTTGACTCTGGTGTTAGTTGGACCTGCTGTCACTGGCTGGAGTGTGCCCCTCCTTTGTGTCTGCCTGTAGGCCTATCTCAGCAACCTTGGCTGAGCTGCTTTCTCCTGGCACAAATTGCTGTAGCGCTGCAGTTACTGGGTGGAGGTAGAGTCCTGGTGCAGTGTGTTCCAAGTGATCCTCTACTTTGGTGAAACTTCCCTACCAATCTGTTGCACAGTCACAGAAGCAAAGATGACAGTCGAGACCCACTTTCTTATAGTTGTATTTGGGTATGTTCCACTGTGGCCCCGATCAGCTCTGGATGCAGGCTTTGCTGGCTGTCTCCTCCTCACTGGCTGCTGGGTATATAGCTGGCTTCCTGCACTGCTTGGAGATGGTGTGCTCCTAACCCTCCATCTAATAGAGAGCTATTATCCAAACTACACAAAGAACTCAAGACTAATTAAAAAATAAATAATTCAATCAAAAAATGGGGAACAGAGCTAAACAGAGAATTCTAGACAGAGGCATCTTGAATGGCCACGAAGGACTTAAAGAAAGGCTCAACATCCTTGGTCATCAGGAAATCCAAATCAAAACAACCCTGAGATTTTATCTTACACCAATCAGAATGGCTAAGATAAAAAACTCAAGTGAAAGCATGTGCTGGCAAAGGATGTAAAGAAAGGGGAGCCCTCCTCCATTACTGGTGGGATTGCAAACCTGTACAACCACTCTGGAAGTCAATCTGTTGATTTATCAGAAAACTGGAAAGAGTTCTACGCGAAGACCCAGTGTTACAGGTCCTGGGCATATACCCAAAAGATACTTCTTCACCATACCACAAGGGCATGTGCTTCATTATGGTCATAGCAGCCTTATTATTAATAGGTAGAAACTATAAGCAATCAAGATGTCCCTTAACCTAAGAATGGATAAAAGAAATCTGTTAATTTTGCTATTATTTTATCGAGGTAGTAAATAGATATGGTGCTATTAAATTGCTATTGAGCTATTAAAACAAAGACAAAATGAATTTTGCAGCCAAATGAATGGAATGAGAAAATATCATCCTGAGTTAGGTAACCCAGATCCAAAAGGACAGGCAAGGTATGCACTTATTGATAAAAGGATATTAGCTAAAAAGTACAGAATAGCCATGACACACCCCACAGACACAAAGAAGTTAAACTCCCAAGTGAAGATGGTTATATCCCACTTAGAAGGGAGCGAAATAGTCATGGGAGGCAGAGGCAGGGAGGAACCTTAGTAGGAGAAGGAGGGGAAAAGGAATAGGGAAGCAGGATCATATGTAGGGAGAAGACAGGAGAGATTCCCAGAAGGTCAGGGTAATGAGTAGAAATATGTAGCTGTCTAGTAGAATGCAGAGAGTAGGGAGAATTTCTAATAAGTCTCAGAAACCTGTGATGTGGGAGGATCTCAACTCTCAATCTGGGTAACCTTAGCCTAAGTGCCCAACAGTAGAGATATGGAACCTGAAAAGACCATGTTCAGTAGCCAGACAGGACCCCAAGTGGGGGGATGTGTGTTAGTCAGGGTTTCTGTTCCTGCAAAACATCTTGACCAAGAAGCAAGTTGGGGAGGAAAGGGTTTAATCAGCTTACATTTCCACATTGCTCTTTATCACTAAAGGAAATCAGGACTGGAACTCAAGCAGGTCATGAAGCAGGAGCAGATACAGAGGCCATGGAGGGATGTTACTTACTGGCTTGATTCCCCTAGCTTGCTCAGCTTGCTTTCTTAATAAACCATTTCACCTTACACCAGTCAGAATGGCTAAGATTAAAAACTGAGGAGACAGCAGGTGTTGCCGAGGATGTGGAGAAAGAGGAACACTCCTCCACTGCTGGTGGGGTTGCAAATTGGTACAATCACTCTGGAAATCAGTCTGACGGTTCCTCATAAAACTGGGCACCTCACTTCCAGAAGATCCTGCTATACCACTCCTGGGAATATACCCAGAGGATTCCCCAGCATGTAATAAGGATACATACTCCACTATGTTCATAGCAGTGCTATTTGTAATAACCAGAAGCTGAAAAGAACCCAGGTATCCCTCAACGGTGGAATGGATACAAAAAATGTGGTATATATACACAATGGAGTATTATTCAGCCATTAGACACAATGAATTTATGAAATTCTTAGATAAATGGATGGAACTGGAGAACATCATACTAAGTGAGGTAACCCAGTCTCAACAGATCAATCATGGTATGCACTCACTAATAAGTGGATATTAGCCTAGAAAATTGGAATACCCAAAACATAATCCACACATCAAATGATGCCCAGGAAGAATGGAGGAGTGGCCCCTGGTTCTGGAAAGAGTCAGTGTAACATTATAGGGCAATACCAGAACAGGGAAGTGGGAAGGGGTAGATTGGGGAACAGGGGGAGGGAAGAGGGCTTATGTGACTTTCGGGGAGTGGGGAGCCAGAAAAGGGAAAATCATTTGAAATGTAAATAAAAATCATATCAAATAAAAAAAAGAAACAAAGGTACCACACCCCTAAAAAAATGAACCCAAGACTACCAGCCCAGGGCTGGCACCATCCACTATTGGCCCTCTCCCCTTGATTACCAGCTGAGAGCACAGCTGGATCTCATGGAGGCATTTCCCCAACTGAAGCTCTTTTCTCTGTGATAGCTCCAGCTTGTATCAGGTTGACACAAAACCCTCCAGTGTGGGATGAAACATCAAACTGACAAAATTTTCAACCCAAAGTTGCTCCTGTCTAAAAGAAATGCAGGGACAAATATGAAGCCGAGACTGAAGGGATGGCTGACCAGTGACCAACCCAGCTTGTGATCCATCCCATGGATGGGCACCAATCCCTGACATTATTACTGATGCTGTGCTGTGCTTGCAGACAGGAGCCTAGCTTGGTTCTTCTCTGAGAAGCTCTACCCAACAGTTGACTGAGACAGATGCAGATACCCAGAGACAAATATTAGATGGAAATTAGGGATCCCTATTGAAGAGTTGGGAGAAGGATTAAAGTAACTGAAAGGAATGGCAACCCCATGGGGAGACCAACAGTGTCAACTAATCCAGATCCCTGGAAGCTACTCACCAAAGAGTTTACACAGGCTGGTCTGAGGCCCCAGGCACATGTGTAGCAGAGGGCTGCCTTTTTTGGTCTCAGTAGGAGATGATATGCTTAATTCTGTAGAGCCTTGATGCCCCCAGGGTAGGGAGACCCTCTCAGAGGTGAAGGAAATCTGGGGAAGAATTCTGCCAGGGGGACAAGGAGGGGGCACCATTTTAGATGTAAATAAATAAAATAATGAATTAATAAAATAATTTTTGTGACTTCTAACATGCATTGTGAGAAAATTTTGTGAGAGTTTGGATAAAGAATCTGAGGTAATGATAAACAGTTAAAAGAGAAAAAAGAAGAAGTTGGAATTGCTTTTAGAAGTACTCATTAGAGGTTTGTTAGGTTTGATCCACTGATACTTGTTGACCACAGCATTGCTGTGAAAAGAACACATCAAGGGAAATGTAAAAGTTATTTCCTAGTGTTTCCTGTGTATTAAAGAACATAAAGTATGGATTAACCATTCCTGGCTGTTACATCTAATCATCATTGACTACTTGACTGAAACATTTATTTTGTATAGTTCTGGGAACTAGTAGGTCTATGATCAAGGTACCATAAAAATTCTGGTAAGGGCTTGCTTAGGGTGCAAAGGTGACTGCTTACTTTGTCATTATTACAGGGTATAACCAAGAGTGAAACAACCATCTCTCTAAGGTCTTTTTCTCAGAGCACTCATATCCTGAATGAGGCCTTTACTCCAAGGCCTAATTACCTCTCAGTGGCCTTGTCTTTTAATATCAACATGTTATGTGTGATATTACCCATGCATGGATTTTTAAAGAAACACAAATAGGGGTGATTTTATGTACCATTTTGACTAGGCTATATTATGTAGTTTAATCATCGAGATGTTGCTGTGAATATATTTTGTAGATTTAATTAATGTTTGCAATCCATTACTTTACTTTCAAGACATCACCCTTAGCAATTTGTCTCATCTAATCACATTAAGGCTGTAAAGTATCTCAGGAAAGAGTATATTCTGTCTTAAGACATTAATGGAGAATACGTGCCTGAACTTTGGAATTGCTTGGTTGCTTTGCACATATCAGGCTTCTTAGCCCCTCTATCAGGAGGAATACTTTTTTTTGACTTGCATGTATATGGTATGTGTGTGTATTTATGCACATAGTGAGTGTATGCATATGTGTTTATGGCATGCATATGTGCATGTGTACATATGTGTATGCAGTATGTATATGTACATGTGTGTGTGTGCCTGTGTGTGGTGTTTGTGTGCATTGTGTATGTGTTATGTCTGTGTGTAACTTTTGTGTCCATAGAGAACCTTAATTGATACAGGAAGAATGCAGCTTGAGAAGAAATGATGTTAGTACTGATAGTTTTATGTCAACTTGTCGTAAGTTAAAGTCATCTAAGAGGAAGAAATCTCAATTAAGAAAATACCTCCTTAAGATTAGACTTTATATTTTTTAAGATGCTTCTCCGCCGTCCAAAGTTCTTCAGGTGAGAATTCTTTGTTTAACTCTGTACCCCATTTTTTAATAGGGTTGTTCAGTTTTCTGGAGTCTAACTTCTTGAGTTCTTTATATATATTGGATATTAGCCCTCTATCTGATGTAGGATTAGTGAAGATCTTTTCCCAATTTGTTAGTTGCCGATTTGTCCTCTTGATGGTGTCCTTTGCCTTACAGAAACTTTGTAATTTTATGAGGTCCCATTTGTCAATTCTTGCTCTTAGAGCATACGCTATTGGTGTTCTGTTCATAAACTTTCTCCCTGTACCGATGTCCTCAAGGGTCTTCCCCAGTTTCTTTTCTATTAGCTTCAGAGTATCTGGCTTTATGTGGAGGTCCTTGATCCATTTGGATTTGAGCTTAGTACAAGGAGACAAGGATGGATCAATTCGCATTCTTCTGCATGCTGACCTCCAGTTGAACCAGCACCATTTGTTGAAAAGGCTATCTTTTTTTCCATTGGATGTTTTCAGCCTCTTTGTCGAGGATCAAGTGGCCATAGGTGTGTGGGTTCATTTCTGGATCTTCAATCCTGTTCCATTGATCCTCCTGTCTGTCACTGTACCAATACCATGCAGTTTTTAACACTATTGCTCTGTAGTATTGCTTGAGGTCAGGGATACTGATTCCCCCAGATTTTCTTTTGTTGCTGAGAATAGTTTTTAGCTATCCTGGGTTTTTTGTTGTTCCAGATGAATTTGATAATTGCTCTTTCTAACTCTGTGAAGAATTGAGTTGGGATTTTGATGGGTATTGCATTGAATCTGTATATTGCTTTTGGCAAAATGGCCATTTTAACTATATTGATTCTACCGATCCATGAGCATGGGAGGTTGTCCCATTTTTTGAGGTCTTCTTCCATTTCCTTCTTCAGAGTCTTGAAGTTCTTGTCATACAGATCTTTCACATGTTTGGTAAGAGTCACCCCAAGAGTCATTAGGGAAATGCAAATCAAAACAACCCTGATATTTCATCTTACACCAGTCAGAATGGCTAAGATTAAAAATTCAGGAGACAGCAGGTGTTAGAGAGGGTGTGGAGAAAGAGGAACACTCCTCCACTGCTGGTGGGGTTGCAAATTGGTACAACCACTCTGGAAATCAGTCTGGCGTTTCCTCCGAAAAATGGGCACCTCACTTCCAGAAGATCTTGCTATACCACTCCTGGGCATATACCCAGAGGATTCCCCACCATGTAATAAGGATACATGCTCTACTATGTTCATAGCAGCCCCTATTTATAATTGCCAGATGCTGGAAAGAACCCAGGTATCCCTCAACAGAAGAGTGGATGCAAAAAATGTGGTATATCTATACAATGGAGTACTATTCAGCCATTAGAAATAATGAATTCATGAAATTCTTATGCAAATGGATGGAGCCAGAGATCCTCATACTAAGTGAGGTAACCCAGACTCAAAAGGTGAATCATGGTATGCACTCACTAATAAGTGGATATTAACCTAGAAAACTGGAATACCCAAAACATAATCCACACATCAAATGAGGTACAAGAAGAAAGGAGGAGTGGCCACTGGTTCTGGAAAGACTCAGTGAAGCAGTATTCAGCAAAACCAGAACGGGGAAGTGGGAAGGGGTGGGTGGGAGGACAGGGGAAGAGAAGGGGGCTTACGGGACTTTCGGGGAGTGGGGGGTCTAGAAAAGGGGAAATCATTTGAAATGTAAATAAATTATATCGAATAAAAAATTAAAAAAAAAAGATTGGACTTTATAGTCTCCAGTTACTATCTCCTTCTTGGGTCCATCCTCTCGCACAGTGCCTTATATCCAAGTGGTGCAGGGAGGCAGATTAACCACCCAGGAGTGCCAAGGGCTCTGCCTGCACAGGTAAAACCACATTCACCACTCAGAGAATGACACCCTCTGGTGGAAGCTCTCTGGTTTCCTTCTCCAGCTTGGGACCACCCTCTGCCACTGCATACCATATTCAAGTGACACATGGAAGTAATAAACCACTCAGGGGAGCAGAGAGGCCAGGCA
This sequence comes from Apodemus sylvaticus, assembly GCF_947179515.1. Classification (NCBI taxonomy): domain Eukaryota; kingdom Metazoa; phylum Chordata; class Mammalia; order Rodentia; family Muridae; genus Apodemus; species Apodemus sylvaticus. Next base: position 75,880,182 of record NC_067474.1, read on the forward strand.
GCACAGGTAGGACCGCCCCTGCTGCTCAGAGGAAACAGCTGGAAACTCTGAGGACACAAGAGCCTCAGAGCAGCCTGGGACAGAAGTCTTTCAATTTCCACCTGCACCCAGAGTTGATAAGGGCCACAGAGCTGCCTACCCAAAAACAACCACAAAAGAGCAGGTCTCCAGGAGTAATACCTAACCAATATACACAGAGAGAATGGGTCTCCCAGGAGCATAGATATAGAGGCTTGCATGACAGATAAGCCACAGTCAGAGACAGGAACACCAGCTAACACCAGAAATAACCAGATGGCAAAAGGCAAATGCAAGAACATCACCAAGAGAAACCAAGGTAACATAGCACAATCTGAACCAAGTTCTCCAAGTTCTCCAAGTTCTGTTTCCTGAATAGAAAGTCCTGGATACCTCAACACACCAGAAAAGCAAGACCTGGATTTAAAATCACATCTCATGATGCTGATAAAGGATTTCAAGAATGACTACCTTAATAACTACCTTAAATAAGTACAGGAGAATATATAACTACCTTAATGAAGTAATAAGAAGAATAAATAACTACCTTAAAGAAGTACAGAAGAACATGAGTCAACATGTAGAAGCCCACAAAAAGGAAAGACAAAAATTACTTAATGAAATACAGGAGAACATGGGTCAACAGGCAGAAGCCCTGAAAGAGGAAATACAAAAATCTCTTAAAGAATTACAGGAAAACACAAACAAACAAGTGAAGGAACTGAGTAAAACCATCCAGGATCAAAATCAGAAGTAGAAACAACTTAGAAATCACAAGAAAGACAACTTTGGAGATAGAAAACCTTGGAAAGAAATTAGGAGTCATAGATGCAAACATCAACAATAGAATACAAGAGAAACAGGAAAGAATGTCAGGTTCTGGAGATACCATAGAAAGCATTGACTCAACAGTCAAAGAAAATACAAAATGCAAAAAACTTGTAACCCAAAACATCCAGGAAATCCAGGACATAATGAGAAGACCAAACCTAAGGATTATAGGTATAGAAGAGAGCAAAGATTTACAACTTAAAGAACCAGTAAATATCTTCAACAAAATTATAGAAAAAAACTTCCCTAACCTAGAGAGAGAGATGCCCATGAACATACAAGAAGCATACAGAACTCCAAACAGAGTGGACCAGAACAGAAATAACTCCTGTCACATAATAATCAAAGCACCAAATGTACTAAACAAAGAAAGAATATTAAAAGCAGTAAAAGAAAAAAGGGCAAGTAACATATAAAGGAAGACCTATCAGAATTATACCAGACTTCTCACCAGAGACCATGAAGGCAAGAAGATCCTGGGCATATCTCATATAGACTCTAAGAGAACACAAATGCCAGTGCAGACTTTTATATCCAGCAAAGCTCTCAATTATCATAGATGAAGAAACCAAGATATTCTATGATAAAACCAAATTTACACAATATCTTTTCACAATCCATCCCTACAAAGGGTAATAGATGGAAAATGCCAATAAAAGGAGGGCAACTACACCATAGAAAAAGCAAGATAGTAATCTGCTTTCAGCAAAGTCAAAAGAAGATAACCACTCAAACATAAAAATAACATGAAAAAATATCAGGAAGCAACAATCACTATTTCTTAGTATTTCTTAACATCAATGGATTAGACTATTAGACTGGATATGTAAACAGGACCCAGCATTTTGCTGCATACAGGAAACACACCTCAGTGTCAAAGACAAACACTACCTCAGAGTAAATGACTGGAAAACAATTTTCCAAGCAAATTGTCCCAGGAAACAAGCTGGAGTACCATGCTTATGTTGGATAAAATTGACTCAACCAAAAGTCATCAAAAAAAGACATGGAAGGACATTTCATAACAAAGGATAAATCTACCAAGAACTCTCAATTCTGAACATCTATGATCCAAATGCAAGGGCATCCTCATTTGTAAAAGAGACTTTATTAAATCTCAAAGCACACATTGCACGTCATAATACAGTGAACATGGCCATCTTGCCAAAAGCAATCTACAGACTCAATGCAATCCCCATCAAAATTCCAACTCAATTCTTCATAGAGTTAGAATGAACAATTCTCAAATTCATCTGGAATAACAGAAAACCCAAGATAGTTAACACTATTCTCAACAGTAAAAGAACTTCTGGGGCAATCAGTATCCCTGACCTCAAGCAGTACTACAGAGCAATAGTGTTAAAAACTTCATGGTATTGGTACAATGACAGGAATGTATTTCAATGGAATAGAATTGAAGACACAAAAATAAACCCACACATCTATGGTCACTTGATCTTTGACAAAGGAGCTAAAACCATCCAATGGAAAAAAGATAGCTTTTTCAACAAATGGTGCTGGTTCAACTGGTAGCTAGCATGAAGAATAATGTAAATTGATTCATCTTATCTCCTTGTACTAAGCTCAAGTCCAAGTGGCTCAAGGACCTCCACATAAAACCAGACACACTGAAACTAATAGAAAAGAAACTGGGGAAGATCCTTGAACACGGGGGACATTTTTCTGACCAGAATACCAATAACCTATATCTAAGTTCGAGAACTGACAAATGGGACCTCAAAAAATTTCAAAGTTTCTGTAAGGCAAAGGACACTGTAAATAGGACAAAACAGCAACCAACAAATTGGGAAAAGATCTTTCCCAACCCTACATCCAACAGAGGGCTAATATCCATGATATACAAAGAACTCAAGAAGTTAGACTCTAGAGAGGCAAATAACTCTATTAAAAAATGGGGTACGGAGCTAAACAAAGAATTTTCACCTGAGGAATACTGAGTGGCCGAGAAGCACCTAAAGAAATGTTCAACATCCTTAGTCATCAGAGAAATGCAAATCAAATGACCCTGAGATTTCACCTCACACCAGTCAGAATGGCTAAAATCTAAAACTCAGGAAACAGCAGGTGCTGGAGAGGATGTGGAAAATGAGGAACACTCCTTCACTGCTGGTGGGATTGCAAGCTGATACAACCACTCTGGAAATCAATCTTGCAGTTTCTCAGAAAACTGGTCAGACCAGAAGACCCAGTTATACCACTCCTGGGCATATATCCAAAGAATTCTCCAGCATGTAATAAGAACACATGCTCCACTATGTTCATAGCAGCCCTATTTATAATATCCAAAAGCTGGAAAGAATCCAGATGTCCCTCAATGGAGGAATGGACACAGAAAATGTGGTATATTTGCACAATGGAGTACTATTCAGCTATTAAAAACAATGAATTCATGAAATTCTTAGACATTTGGATGGAACTGGAAAATATCATCCTGAGTGAGGTAACCCAATCACAAAAGAACATACATGGTATGTACTCACAATTAAATGAATATTAGCTCACAAGCTTGGAACACCCAAGTCACATTTCATATATTAAATGATGCCCAATAAGGAGGAAGAGCAAAGTATGGAAACTCTGGGCCTTTGTAAAAAGGGAACAAAATACCCACAGAAGGAGATACAGAGACAAAGGGTGGAGCCCAGTCTGAAGGAAAGACCATCCAGAGACTACCCCACCCAGGGATCCATCCCATATACAGTTACAAAACCCAGATACTATTATCAATGCCCACAAGTGCTTGCTGACTGGAGACAGATATAGTTGTCACCTGGGAGGTTCTGCTAGTGCATGAGAAATACAGAGGAGACAATCTCAGCCAGCCATTGAATTGAGCACAGGGTCCTCAATGGAGGAGCTAAAGGAAGGAACCAAGGAGCTGAAGGAGTTTGCAGCTCCAAGGAAGGAACAATAATATGAGTCATCCAGTACTCCCAGAGCTCCCAGGGACAAGACCATCAACCAGAGAGTGCACATGGAGTTACCCATGGCTCCAGATACATAGGCAGCAGAGAACAGCCTTGTTAGATAGCAAAGGGTCCAGGTCCTGGAAAGACTTGATGCTGTAGTGTAGAGGAATACCAGCACAGGGAAACAAGGTAGGGTTGATTGGCGTATGGGATTTTCAGTGGAGGGGGGAACCAGGAAAGGGGACAACATTTGAAATGTAAATAAAGAATATAGCTAATAAACAAAAAAGAAAGAAAAATAATGCATGCTGTCTGTTGGCTTTTGGAAGTTTCTGGTTTGAGCTAAATTGCTGCTTACTGTGCTGAGATTGCTCAAGATGTTTCCTCTAGGAACTAAAAAGTTAATGGTAGAAAGTGCAGCACTCCTGGCCATCAGAGTCACCAATCCCAATGCCAGGCTACACAGAGAAGAAAATGAATGGATGGCTTGTATGCATGTTTTGTGTTTAAACAATAGTACAAAAACTGAAGGAAAAAAATGAATAAAATACCTATTTCAATTTCAGAAAAAAAAAAAAGATTGGGCTTTATAAAACCTGTAAGGAATTTGTTAAATTAGTGATTGGTGGAGCAGGACCCAGTCCATTGTGGACCTATTGGTCCTGGGTTCTTTAAGAAATCAGGTTGAGAAAGCCACAAGAAGCAAGCCAGTAAGCAGCACTCCTCCATGGGCTCTCCATCAGCTCCTGCTTCCAGATTCCTGTTCTGTGTGAGTTCCTGCCCTTGGTGCTTTTGATGAGAAACTATTATATGGTACCATGAGCAAAGTCCACCTCATGTTATCCCACCCTGAAATCTACCCCATGTTTGGTCATGGTGTTTCATCACAGCAATAGTAACCCTAACTAAGACAATGTATTTACTTTAGCTGAGAGTAGCAGTTGGAACAAAAAAGCTTAGGAACCTGGGTGTGATATGGACCAAACAGGAGTTCAGGAGAAGGAAGTTTTCAGTTTTGATGTGGAATTTTGTGCTTCAGGATCAAATGGTACAACCAATGTATATGTATTATAAGAAAAATTCAGAGAAATGGAGTCAGCATTATTTCCAGTGAGGAAGAGATATTTTGGTCAGAATGTGTATCTAAAGGGAGCACCTTGACACATGTACCTGTCAACATTTAGCAGTGACCCGAGGCTGCAGTTGAGCAAAATAATTGTGATAGGAAACAGAAAGAGCTGGTCTTTTGTTTGTTTTTTGTTGTTTTGTGAAGACAGGTAGATTATTTGAGCTAAGTATTCTGGTCATTCCTGAATAGGATATAGATGCATAGAGAAAGGAGAAGGATCTTAGAGAAACACAGAGAAGACTAGGACAAGGCAAACGAGCAGTAATGAGTCACTGGTCATAACTAACCGTGACTCAAACCTTCAGCATGATAAATGAAGCCCTCACCAGCAGGAGTGTGGGGGAATTATTAATGCATGTGTGCGTGATGAGACACTTAGTTATGGAAAACACACTAGAAGCTCCATTGTAATAGTTCAACGACTATAACCCCAGCTTCCACGCAGCTGCACTCACTAGTCAGAGGAGTCACTCAGAGGAAAAATATGAATCCTGACTCTGAGGAACTATTTGACCCTGTATTCTAATAGCGCTCAGAACTTAACTCTATATCATCATGAGTCACTGGAATGACATAACTGTTCTATATTTAATCTTCAAGGACTTACTGACTTCTACAATGAGCCATTTACTGAACTTCACATGGGGCAATACATTAGTGAACAAAAATAATGACTGAATCCTTCATCTTAGAGGGGTATCATAAAACATGGGATTTACTTATGCTAATATGGGTAGTGACATTCTAATGTGAAAATAATTAAAGTTGTACTAATCAACCAGGAAGGCATAGTAACTGACATGGCACAATCAACAACTCAAGAGTCTCAATATTTTTTAACCAAGCTAATGTTCACTTAAGGCCAGTAAGATCTTTTTATTCTGTCATTGTTATTAACTTTCTCATCTCAAGCTCCAGACTAAGGAGTAACCAATGTCTGCAAGATTGCTGATAATTGCAACATTAGGGCAAATAATGGGATGACTTGTGTCTTACCCAGACAATGTACTGTTCAGCTACTTATTGCACTCAGTTTAGTTCTTGGATTAATTTATGTACAGAATTAAAATATCCTATCACATGTTTGGGGTGTTTAAAACCCATAAATGTGGCAGGTACAAACAGACTGCTTAGGTCAAACAAAGGTTTATTTTTCCTATATTTAATATGGAAAATGACTAGAGGGTGTGCACATTAGAATGAGTAACTAAGAACCTCAGTCTTATTGCGATATTGTCTCCATCATTTACATTGTGCATGCCCATCCAAGAATTATGACAATAAAACTTCATTGGTATAAAGAAAAAGTGAAAATTATGCATTATATTTCGAATGAAGAAAACAATAAATGTTTCATTGAGTTTCCTGTCTATTTGGTTTCTCAAATAAGAAAGAGTTTCTCCAAAAGTAAGAAACATATGTAGTTCATCATTGAATTCCCAAGGATAACGCAAGGGAGGGCCCAGTTTTGCCTTTTCACATGTATGTGCAGTCCTCTTTTCATATGTATGTGTAGTCCTCCAAAGGATGAGGAGAGGAGGGGGAGATGCCAAGGGCATTTGCATGCCTCCTCCAAAGAACTCATATTTTCCTCAAAGAAACTGAGCTGTCACCTTTAATATAAATGGCTATCACTGAAATTTATAGGCCATAGTTAATAATAATGGCATTTCAACTTCTGAGTCTGGTAGAAGCATGTTCTCTGTGGCTCCATGGCTTGAGGGCAGTGTTTGGAGGAGAATTAGCTGTCACCTCCTATTCATTAGATATGATCTACTCACAGGTGACACATTCATCAACCACATACATTCCTTGTTCAAAAAGATAGGCAAGTCAAAGTTTTACTGGCAATAGTAATAACTAGACATAGAGTTACAAGGAATGTGGAAAATCTTGCTTTGAGACCCTGTCATCACAATGATTAAACTCTCCACAAGGCACCTTATTAAACAATGGGTAAGTTATCATTATTCTTATATATTTCCATTGAAACAAGTATCTCACCCTACTGTTAGAACCCCTTCCATCTTGGTCCTTCAGTGACAGTGACTTTTACCAACTCAACATGATCTTCAACCCTTATCCTCCTTTTTCAAGGAACATTGATTTTTCATACAGTTCGGTATATTCGATTAGCAGCTATGAATTTCTAAAAGGATATGGTGTCATGCCCAGTTTTCTGAGGAACTGCCAGACTGATTTCCAAAGTGGTTGTACCATCTTACAACCCTACCAGCAGTGGAGGAATGTTCCTCTTTCTCCACATCCTCCCCAACACCTGCTGTCTCCTGAGTTTTTAAACTTAGCCATTCTGACTGGTGTGAGGTGAAATCTCAGGGTTGTTTTGATTTGCATTTCCCTAATGACTAATGATGTCGAGCATTTCTTAAAGTGCTTCTTGGCCATCCTAATTTCTTCAGGTGAAAATTCTTTGTTTAGCTCTCTACCCCATTTTTTAATAGGGTTATTTGGTTCCCTGGGGTCTAACTTCTTGAGTTCTTTGTATTGGATATTAGCCCTCTATCAGATGTAGGGTTGGTGAAAATCTTTTCCCAATTTGTTGGTTACTGTTTTGTCCTTTTGACAGTGTCCTTTGCCTTACAGAAACTTTGTCATTTTATGAGATCCCATTTGTCAATTCTTGATCTTAGTGCATAAGCCATTGGTGTTCTGTTCAGGAACTTTTACCCTGTGCCCATGTTCTCAAGGGTCTTCCCCAGTTTCTTTTCTATTAGTTTCAGCGTGTCAGGTTTTATGTGGAGGTCCTTGATCCACTTGGAGTTGAGTTTAGTACAAGGAGATAAGAATGGATCAATTCGAATTCTTCTGCATGCTCACCTCCAGTTGAACCAGCACCACTTGTTGAAAAGGCTATCTTTTTTTTCCCACTGTGGGTTTTCCACTCCTTTGTCGAAGATCAAGTAACCATAGGTGTGTGGATTCATTTCTGGGTCTTCAATTCTATTCCATTGGTCCACTTGCCTGTCACTGTGCCAAATATCATGCAGTATTTTAACACAATTGCGATGTAGTATTGCTTTAGGTCTGGGATACTGATTCCCCCAGAAGTTCTTTTATTGTTGAGAATAGTTTTAGCTATCCTGGGGTTTTTATTATTCCAGATGAATTTGAGAATTGCTTATCTAACTCTGTGAGGAACTGAGTAGGGATTTTCATGGGGATTGCATTGAATCTGTAGATTGCTTTTGGCAAGATGGGAATTTTAACTATATTAATCCTGCCAATCCAGGAGCATGGAAGATTTTTCCATTTTCTGAGGTCTTCTTTGATTTCCTTTTTTCAGAGTCCTGAAGTTCTTGTCGTATAGATCTTTCACTTGTTTGGTTAGAGTCACACCAAGATGCTTTATATTGTTTGTGGCTATTGTGAAGGGTGTCATTTCCCTAACTTCGTTCTCAGCCTGCTTATCCTTTGAGTATAGGAAGGCAACTGATTTGCTTGAGTTGATTTTATAGCCAGCCACTTTGCTGAAGTTGTGTATTAGCTGTAGGAGTTCTCTGGTGGAGGTTTTCAGGTCACGTAAGTAGACTATCATGTCATCTGCAAATAGTGATAATTTGACTTCTTTTGCAATTTGTATCTCCTTGACCTCCTTATGTTGTCTAATTGCTCTAGCTAGAACTTCAAGTACTATATTGAAAAGATATGGAGAGAGAGGACAGCATTTTCTAGTCCCTGATTTTAGTGGGATTGCTTCAAGTTTCTCTCTATTTAGTTTGATGTTAGCTACCAGTTTGCTGCATATTGCTTTTACTATGTTTAGGTATGGGCCTTGAATTCCTGTTCTTTCCAAGACTTTCAACATGAAAGGATGCTGAATTTTGTCAAATACTTTTTCAGCATCTAATGAAATGATAATTTTTTTTCTTTGAGTTTGTTTATGTAGTGGATTGCCTTGATGGATTTCCTTTTATTGAACCATCCCTGCATCCCTGGGATGAAGCCTACTTGATCATGGTGGATGATCCTTTTGATGTGTTCTTGGATTCGGTTGGCAAGAATTTTATTAAGTATTTTTGCATCGATATTCATAAGGGAAACTGGCCTGAAGTTCTCTTTCTTTGTTGGATCTTTGTGTGGTTTTGGTACCATTGTGGCTTCATAGAACGAGTTGTGTAGTGTTCCTTCTGTTTCTATTTTGTGGAAAAGCTTGAAGAGGATTGGTGTTAGGTCTTCTATGAAGGTCTGATAGAATTCTGCACTGAAGACATCTGGTCCCGTGCTTTTATTGGTTGGGAGACCTTTTATGACTCCTTTTATTTCTTTAGGGGTTATGGGACTGTTTAGATGATCTATTTGATCCTGATTTAATTCAGGTATTTTGTATCTGTCTAGGAAACTGCCCATTTCCTCCAGATTCTCCAGTTGTGTTGAGTATAGGCTTTTGTAGGATCTAATGATTTTTTTGAATTTCCTCAGTTTCTGTTGTTATATCTCCCTTTTCATTTCTAATTTTGTTAATCTGGATACTGTCTCTGTGCCCATTGGTTAGTGTGGCTACGGGTTTATCTATCTTGTTGATTTTCTCAAAGAAGCAGCTCCTGGTTTTGTTGATTTTTTGTTTGGTTCTCTTTGTTTCTACTTGATTGATTTCAGCCCTGAGTTTGATGATTTCCTGCCTTCTACTCCTCCTGGGTGAAATAGCTTCTTTTTGTTCCAGGGATTTCAGGTGTGTTGTTAAGCTATTAGTGTATGCTCTCTCCATTTTCTTTTTGGAGGCACTCAGGGCTATGAGTTTTCCTCTTACCACTGCTTTCATTGTGTCCCATAGATTTGGGTATGTTGTGTCTTCATTTTCATTAAATTCTAAAAAGTCTCTGATTTCTTTCTTTATTTCTTCCTTGACCAATGTATCATTGAGTAGAGTACTGTTCAGTTTCCATGGTGTATGAGGGCTTTCTGTTGTTTTTGTTGATATTGAAGACCACTTTTAGTCCATAGTGATCTGATAGGAGGCATGGGATTATTTCGATCTTTTTATATTTGTTGAGGTCTGTCTTGTGACCAATTATATGATTGATTTTGGAGAAGATACCATGAGGTGCTGAGAAAAAGGTATATTCTTTTTCTTTAGGATAAAATGTTATATATATATATATATATATATATATATATATATATATATATATATATATATATATATATATATATATATATATGTTAAATCTAAATGGTCTAAAGCTTCAATTAGTTTCACTGTGTCCCTGTTCAGTTTCTGTTTTCCTGATCGGTCCATTGAGGAAAGTGCAGTGTTGAAGTCACCCACAATTATTATGTTAGGTGCAATGTGTGCTTTGAGCTTTAGTATAGTTTCTTTTATGAGTGAGTGTGCCATTGCATTTGGAACATAGATGTTGAGGATTGAGAGTTCTTCTTGGTGTATTTTTCCTTTGACCAGCAAGAAGTGCTCCTCAGAGTCTCTTTTAATGACTTTGGGTTGAATGTCAATTTTGTCTGATATTAGAATGGCTACTCCAGCTTGTTTCCTGAGACCATTTGCTTGTAAAATTGTCTTCCAGCCTTTTACTCTAAGGTAGTGTTTGTCTTTGACACTGAGGTGTTTTTCTTGTATGCAGCAAAATGTAGGGTCCTGTTTCCTTATCTAGTCTGTTATTCTTTGTCTTTTTATTGGGGCATTGAGACCATTGATGTTAAGAGATATTAAGGAATAGTGATTGTTACTTCCTGCCATTTTTGACGTTATTTTTTAAATTTGATTGGTTAACTTCTTTTGGGTTTGATGAAAGGTTACTATCTTGCTTTTTCCAGGGTGAAGTTTCCCTCCTTGTATTGGTGTTTTCCTCCTATTATCCTTTGTAGGGCTGGGTTTGTGAAAAGATATTGGGTAAACTTGGTTTTATCATGGTATATCTTAGTTTCTCCATCTATGGTGATTGAGAGTTTTGCTGGGTATAGTAGTTTTGCCTGGCATTTGTGTTCTCTTAGAGTGTGTATGAGATCTGCCCAGGATCTTCTAGCTTTCATTGTCTCTGGTGAGAAGTCTGCTGTGATTCTGAGAGGTCTTCCTTTATATGTTACTTGGCCTTTTTCTCTTATTGCCTTTAATATTCTTTCTTTGTTTAGTACATTTGGGGTTTTGATTATGATGTGACAGGAGGTAGTTCTGTTCTGGTCCAGACTGTTTGGAGTTCTGTAGGCTTCTTGTATATTCATGGGTATCTCTGTCTTTAGGTTAGGGAAGTTTTCTTCTATAATTTTATTGAAGATATTTGCTGGCCCTTTAAGATATAAATCTTCACTCTCATCTATGCCTATAATCCTTAGGTTTGGTCTTCTCATTGTGTCCTGGATTTTCTGCATGTTTTGGGTTACAAGCTTTTTGCATTTTGCATTTTCTTTAACTGTTGAGTCCATGGTTTCTATGGTATCTTCAGCATCTGAGATTCTTTCTTCTATCTCTTGTATTCTGTTGTTGATATTTGCATCTATGTCCCCTGATTTCTTCCCAAGGTTTTCTATCTCCAAAGTTGTCACCCTTTGAGTTTTCTTAGTTGTTTCTACTTCTGATTTTAGATCCTGGATGACTTTGCTCAGCTCCCTCACTTGCTTGTTTCTGTTTTCCTGTAATTCTTCAAGAGATGTTTGTGTTTCCTCTTTCATGACCTCAGCCTGTTGACCAAAGTTCTCCTGTATTTCTTTAAGTGATTTTTGTGTTTTCTCCTTATTGGCTTTTGGATTCTCCTGAATTTCTTTCAACGATTTTTGTGTTTCCCTTGTAAGGGCTTCTAACTTTTGATCCATTTTCTCCTGAATTTCTTTAAGAGATTTATTTATGTCTGTCATGTGTTCCTGTACCAGCATCATGACCAGTGATTTTAAATCCGAATCTTGTTTTTCTGGTGTGTTGGGGTATATAGGACATGCTGCTAATGGAGAATTGGATTCAGATGCTGCCATATTGCTTTGATTTCTGTTAATAACGTTCCTGCATTTGCCTTTTGCCATCTAGTTCTCACTGGTGTTAATTGATCTTGTCAATGCTGGACTCACCATTGCATGGTTCCTCTTCGTAGCTGGTCTCTGGGTGCACAGCTGACCTTCTGCACTGCCTGGAGACTGGGTGCTGTGGCCCAGGCTGTTGTGGCCCAGGCTGTTCCAGGTCCCAAGGTGGAGACCAGAAGGCTCTCACCAGAGGCCTCAGGACTGGATCCTCCACTCTGCAGGGCCAGACTCACCAGAGCATGCTGCTTCCTCCCAGCTGGCCTCCAGGTGCATAGCTGGCCTCTTGCACTTTCTGGACCTGGGGTGCCTTGGCCTAGGCTGTTCCCAATCCCAAAGTGGATACTGGAAGGCTCCTGCCCAAGGCCTCACAACTGGATCCTGTGGCCTAGGTTGTTCCCGATCCTGAAGTGGAGACCTGAAGGCTCCCGCCAGAGGCCTCAGGACTGGATCCTCTGCTCTGCAGGACTGGACACTCTTCTTGTCTTCTTATTGTTGCCAAAACTTTATCCTTTATTAGGGAAATCAAGACCAGAAAATATCAAGACTTTCTAGAAATGGAACTAGAATCAGCTTTAAAACTTTCATACTCCACAGTAGGATTCTTAGGACATTCAGCCACAATAGATTTCTAGGGTCCAAAAAGGAGAGGAGAACCATCCACACATGAAATTCTCATTCTGAGCCTTAGCTGGACATCCCAGGTCATTTTGTAAATGGGGATTCAAAGTTGATATGCTCACAGGGTATTCTTAATTTGTGTTTATCTGAAATTCCCTAGGTTAACGGATTTACAGGCACCATTGTGTAGCGAAGGAAGATGTATGAGTAAATTATTCCTATATTAGCTAAAACAGGAGGCTATAACAAAATATTAACACTTGTTTTCTAGTAGACCTTGATTTTTGTCATTTATTTGTGTAGTTACCTGAATTTTAAATTCTTTTTTTTTTAGAGGTTTGCATTTCTACAGTACATTTATTCTTTTATCTCTTGGATATTTTTTTATTTACATTTCAAATGATTTCCCCTTTTCTGGCCTCGAGCTCCCCAAAAGTCCCATAAGCCCCCTTCCCTCCCCCTGTTCTCCCACCCACCCCTTCCCACTTCACTATTCTGGTTTGGTCCTATACTGCTACACTGAGCCTTTCCAGAACAAGGGGCCACTCCATGTAGCTTGTATAAAATTTTGATCCCATAATGTGAAAGAATGCTAACATGTTTTATTGATATGCACTAATTGACTCTTTACTGTAGTAAAATTATTAAATAATCCTGGCACAGAGTTTCTACCTGTCCTTAGCCATTTATGTTCCCCAATGAAAACACACATACAGTGTTTATATTTTTAATATGCTTTAGGCAACAGATAAGCTGTGCATAAGAACCCTCCATGCTGTTAGAATCCGCCTACCCATGGCTAACTCCAAGCTATCACTTGCTATCTCTATGTTCCATCTGGGCTGTTGAGTTGGTCAGCCCATACAGCCACATTTTCTTTACTCCTACTCCATAGCTGCTCTCTCTCTCTTCCTTGTGCAATTCTTTTACTATTTCAGGGCAGCGTCCCTCCTTTTCTCTACTCCCATCCTTATGGTCTCTTCTCTCTAAGCCCTCAAAAATCTCCTCCCCACCTATGTCTTTTCTCTCTTCTCTCTAGCTATTGACTATCTGCATATTTATTCACCAATCAGAATTAACTTGGTCGCAGGGTCCCAGGGGCTATGTGCAGTCTCCAGGTTCTGGGGGCCTGCAGTTAGCATTACAATAGATAGTAAAAGACAAAACTTCAGCACTCTACCAATATTACTAACTCACTTAAATTTTCATTTTTATTTAACTGAAATTATCACAGGATCTGAAATCAGGTAAACAGCATCTATTTGTGAATTTGAACTACTAAAATAACCACAAACTCTTCATCTTGAATCTTGACATAAACTTAGCAAAATGAATCTGACCAGTGTTTTTATTTTTATTAATACAGAAGAGAACTGGTGTGTAGGAAAGATAAGAAAAAATATGTAGAAGCTAAGATACTTTGGAATGAATCGTTGTATATCCTTGTGATCTGTTACTTGCATTTACATAATCCCATGATCATACATGTGCAAAGTAAAAAAAGCAGAATTTGATGAGCACAGATTTTGAAGAAGTTAATACTGTTGTCAGTAGTGAACAATGAAAACTACCATTGCAAAAGAATCCAGGGAAAGTTGCTTATGATAACAAGTAAAGGTGAAACTGTCTGAGAAGAATCTTCTCCTGTTTTAGTAATAAGAATTAGGTAAAATCTCTTACAGAGGAATAGGGCATTATACTCTGAGATGTCCTAAGATGTATTGCCAGAGGGTGGTGGCCTCTTCATTAACAAGCTAGGTCTTAAATGGATACATTTAACTGATGCCCTTCTCGGGCCAGGGCAAAGGTTTCCAGATCTTCATCCTGCTTCTTGGTATCCTTTTTCCTCTATAATTGCAATATACCATTGAGGTTCCATCATGAGACAGCATAATATAAAATCTGACTTTGTGTGCAAGTGAGTCATCTCTAATTTGAGCTACCATATTTTGAGATTGCATGGTTAAGCAAAGAAACGGAGTTTATGTTAGTTGGCAAGTTGCTAAAAATTCTTGAAGAAAGATCCAGTCGTAGCCACAAGCTGGAGTTATCTATGGAGAAAGGAGCTTCAGTTGAGGAAATGCCTCCATGAGATCTAGCTGTAAGGTGGAATCTTTTGGGAAGTGTTTTCTGAGAGCACAGAAGTGGTGTTCCAGAGATAGCCAAGATTGTACCTTGTGCTGTGGCTGGACTTGGTAATGCTGAAGAGTCATTACCAAGTTGTTCTGGTTTTGAAGGCCTGAAGGGCTCATAAAGAGCAGCTGAGGCTTAGCAGTGCAAAAGGCTACAGAAGGCCATTGATGAAGGTGCAGCCTCAGTTGCAATTGATGGCCCAGGACTGAAGTGGTTATGCAAAGTAGTTGAAGTTTGGTACCATGAAGAGAGCCTATGAGAGGCTATTGGTGAAGCCTAGTTGTAGCAGAAGACAGCAGTATTTTGGAGATGCCAGTATCATGAGATGACCACCAAGAACAGGAGTAGCATTAGGGTACAGGCAGCTGAAGTCTAGAAGACAATGTGTGTGCTACAAAGGGCAGGGCCAGAGAAGTAAGCCAAGCCCTTGAAGGAGCCCAGAAGATCATGAGTGGATCCCAGACATTGGATGGTTGGAGTTTGATTTTCCTTTTGATTGTGACTGTGCCCTGATATTTTTCCCACTTGAAGGAAGAAAGTATTTTAATGGAGCCCACAGTTAAGAGACTTTTAATTGCAAAATGACTTTGGGTTTTAAATGAGATTGAATATTTTAAAGGGATGGAAATTTTAATGTATAAGAATTTATAAAGACTGTGGTACTTTTAAAGTTATTTAGATCTTGGGGATGAATAAAATGTGTCAAGTTGACAAGGGGTCAATTGTACTGCCTGGTTTTGTGTGGCAACTTGATTCAAGCTGGAGTTATCACAAAGAAAGAGCTTCAGTTCAGGAAATGCCTCCATGAGATCCAGCTGTAGGGCATTTTCTCAATTAATCATCAAAAGGTTAGGGCCTATTGTGGTGGTACAATTCCTGGGCTAGTAGTCTTGGGTTCTATAAGAAAGCAAGCTGAGCAAGCCAGGGGAAGCAAGCCAGTAAGAAACATCCCTCCAAGGCGTCTGCATTAGCTCCTGCTTCCTGACCTGCTTGAGTTCTAGTCCTGACTTCCTTTGGTGATAAACAGCACTGTGGAAGTGTAAACTGAATAAACCCTTTCCTCTCAAATTTACTTCTTGGTCATAATGTTTGTGTGGGAACACAAACCATGACAAAGACATCTATCAAGGCTAAATTTTCTTTAGAAATAACTCCAAAATGCTGATTTTAGGGTGGGGATATCTTTGATTTACTAGACTATTTGAGAATTGGGTCTGAAAATTTGTAAATTCACAGGGTTTTGCTACTCTCATGATTGTTTGAATAACCAGTCTATTGGTTTTATGAGCAGTTCAGTATAATGAAGGAAAACATCCTGCAATAAGGTCTGGGCTGTGCTATGGCTATGTTGTCATCCGAGGAGCATCAGAACAAGAACCAAATGGAATTTCCAACTGAATTGAACTTAAAGCATTTACTCAGATAAATTTTTTCTATCTTCTCAAATTAGCTAAATTCATGGCCTAAAAGAGACAGCTGAGTTAGAGTAAAATGATCGTTTAATTAAAAATCCAGGGTCTACAAATATGGCTCAGGAATAAAGAATACTTTCTTCTCTTTCAGAGGACAAGCGATTGGGTCCCAAAACCCACTTCCAACAACTCAGAGCTGCTTCTAACTCTAAGTCCCAGGATTTGGACACAAGGTTCTGGCTTCTGTGTGTGTCCACTTATGTGGCACACACACGTACACACACACACACACACACACACACACACACACACACCAAAAATAAAACCTAAAATAATGATTAAAAAATAACCTATAGGTTATACCAGGCACAGCCCCTGGTTGAGGGATGGGGCCACCCACCCATCTTCAAGTTTGTACCCCAGAAATATTCCTGTCCAAAGGAAGAACATGGTGAAAATATGGAATAAAGACTGAAGGAAGAGCCAACTGGGAGCTGTGCTACCTGGGGATCCCTAATGTCCACAGACACCAAACCCAACATTGTTGCCATGGTTAAGGGGCACATGCCGACAGGAAACTGGTGTGGTGGATCCTTGGGAGGTCTGGCCAGTAACTGACCAATGCAGATGCGGATGCTTAGAGCCAACCATCAGACTGAGCTCAGGCAACCTATTGGGGAGCTTGTGGAAGTACTGGAGGAATGGAGGGGAATTGCAAGCCTATTGGAAGAACAACACAGGCTGGCTTGACTACCCAGTTCTCCCAGCTACTAGACTACCAACCAAGGAATGTGCCTGGAGGGATTTATGTGTCTAGATACATATGTAGCAGAGGATGGCCTTGCCTGATAGCAATGGGAGGGAAAGCCTTTGGTCCCAGGGATGTTTCATGTCCCAGGGAAGGTGAATGCTAGAACAGCGGGGCAGAAAAGTATAGGTGGGTGGGGGAGCACCCTAATACAGTAAAGGGGAGGGGGAGAGCAGAGGTGGGATGGAGGGTTGGTGGAGAGGTAACAAGAAAGTGGGATATCATTTGAGGTATAAACGAATGGCATGATTAACAATAAAAAATAACCTAAACACATCATAGCCAAGCACAAAATTGTCCTACCTTAAATGAGTCTCTAGAGCTTTTGCTCCCATGATGATGCGTAGAAAGTCAGAGGCATTTTCCAGGGCAAGAGTGACAATTGACTCAAGTTTATAGTTTTATTCATGTCAGAGGATCTGGGAAAAGCCTATATGTTTGGAAAATAATAACTCACAAGCTACCAAACAGATGACAATTTCCTGTCTGTCTCTTGTCTAAAAACACACACTGAGTGCGTCACAAGCAAAGCCCCTGACAGTTACAGCTTTATTGCTCATCCTTGAAGTATTTGTTTCTGTCTTTATCATGCAGCTGAGAGTAAAATATAGATCTTAGACATTTTTAGGGAGGTGGCTTTAGGACCAATGAGGGCATAACATCAGTATAGACTGTAGAGAAACAAATGTCCAATTTTGGATTCAGTCTCATTTATAGTAATGGATTCCTTAATCCTTTTGTTAGAACACAAATTTTGTCTAAACTGTGTGTCTCTTGTGCAGTCCAGAGAGCCATCATTCACTCTCTCCTGTTCTTACGCAATCAGCAGAGAGGAGAACAAGTTGATTTAGAGCAGAGTTTTGCTTTTCTTGCCCAAAAAGCACCTGTGGATCTTGACACAATGCAGACCAAGTCTCAGCAGGTCTGGGATTCTGCATTCCTAACCAGCTTTCAATTTAGATGTCGTATTGTCATTGAAGAACAATGAATGATGTAGTCTCAGCTTATGGTCACATTCCTACAAGTTTACAATTAGTTCTGCTAATCACTGACTATAAGAGAGTAATCTCAACATACTACTTTTTTTCACAAACTATAAAACACTTTAAAATTTTAACTATTTAATAGTAATTAGCCATACTGCAACAGATTTTCTGTTTTCAAATTAATTATATTTTAATCTGTTGAATCATAAACACACAATTTAGCTTCAGCCTACATAGAGACAGATTACTCCTCAACTTTATCTACAGCTAAAATTTTGGATTTAAAACAAACACAGAGCTATCTATCCCTGTGACAACAATGTCCTTGTCTACAATGTCTATTGAAAGAACATTGTTCCATAGTTTATAGTTCATTTTGTGTCGTGTAAGTATGAAAATGATAGTCTAGTCTACGAGATATCAATCAATTACATATATATTCTTTGCATTGTCAGACTGATACACTGTTGATGGTTGTATATTTTATTCTTTTGTAAAAGATTGCACAGTAGGTCTGCTTACACCAGCACCTCCACTGTATGGTGTTGTGATGGTAGGACATCATCAACAGACAGTAGGAAGTTTTCAATTCCATGATGAGACAACCGTTCTCCATTTTGAATCATTCTGTTATTAAACATTTTTTACTTTCAGAGTGTTTATCAAGCCTAATTAATTCTTTTCCAGAGGTCAACAAATCATTTTTTTCTGTAAAAGCTATAAAAGTAAGTATTTTAATTAGTGTTGTTGTAGATAATATACAAGCAAGAAAGTGTGACCAATCAAACATGTTACAGAACATGAGAAATGGACATGAGTAATGTTGGCTCACAGATCTTATATGTCCCCTCCCGTATTTTAAAGTATGGGAGCTGAAAACAGTCTATTTTTTATAGGAAATGAGTTTTGTCTAACACCTGATTATGGCACATAAACTCTAGGCTATTGTGGAAAATGAGTGGCTCCTGGTCCTTCTGCATCCATCTTGCCTTCTCTTTAAGAACTCACAGTCATAGAAATTGAGCTTGACCTTGGAGAAGGCCTTCTGAGGACAAATGCTTCCTGTGAATAGCTATGTGAATTTGAAATGGGAACTGATTTGTTCAGAGTTGACAGCTCCAGGGACTAGCTCTATGGATGTCCAAATGCTTGGTTATTTAATTCCATTTCGGCAACTGTGTTTTTTTTTCTTTCCTTAGTTGAAAGTATGAAGAAATTACTTACTCCAGCATAATATACCTTTATTTCTACTAACATTTTAAAATAGGTCTGGGTTTTTAAAACTTTTCTGTTAATGGATATGCCATAGTCAGACATGAATACAGTGTTATGCTTGTTTAATGGGAATACCAGTCCCTTGTCCTTGTCACTTGGTTCTTATATTCAAGGCTTCCTTTCATTTCTAATAATAGAGAAAAGCATCCTCTCCTTCCATTTACATCCACTCAGATTCCAAAAATCCTTTATTTGGTAGTTAATTAGTATTGAATAAGATGGATGTTCACATGTGTCTGTCCCTCAAAGAAATATTGGGAACACGGAGCACTGGGCAACACACAAGTGTCCTTCTGCTGGAATCTGCACAGAGATGCTTCATGTTTTCTATTGTGGCTGCTTTACAAAATTCATGGGGTTGCTTTTGGGATTTCTGTACTCTGGCCTCGCAGACCAGTGTTGAGATAATAGCATCCATGGCCTATTGAGTGTATGCTATTTATAAAGAATTGTCAGTACCCCTGTCAAGTGTGTACAATAATGTCCCGTCATAGAAGAAGGAAGTAGAGCATGGGGGAGAGTACATAGAGGAAAAAAATGACTCCAAAATAGATAATTTAACCATGCTCAAAAGCTTCCTTCATAAAACAAACAGGAACAAAGTTTCGATACATAATAAGTGTCTGTATCCATTCCTCCATTGAGGGACATCTGGGTTCTTTCCAGCTTCTGGCTATTATAAATAGGGCTGCTATGAACATAGTGGAACATGTGTCCTTATTGCATGCTGGGGAATCCTCTGGGTATATGCCCAGGAGTGGTATAGCGGGGTCCTCCGGAAGTGTCATGCCCAGTTTTCTGAGGAACTGCCAAACTGATTTTTAGAGTGGTTTTACCAGCTTGCATTCCCACCAGCAGTGGAGGAGTGTTCCTCTTTCTCCACATCCTTGCCAACACCTGCTATCTCTTGAGTTTTTAATCTTAGCTATTCTTACTGTTGTGAGGTAAAATCTCAGGGTTGTTTTGATTTGAATTTCTCTAATGACTAATGATGCTGAACATTTCTTAAGGTGCTTCTCAGCCATTCAAAGTTCTTCAGGTGAAAATTCTTTGTTTAGTTCTGTACACAATGAATACTACTCATCAATTAAAGACAATGAATTCATGAAATTCATAGGCAAATGGTTGGAACTGGAAAATATCATCCTAAGTGAGGTAATTCATTCACAAAAGAACACACATGGATTGCAGTCACTGATAAGTGGATATTAGCTCAGAAGCTCTGAATACCCAAGACACAACTCATATATTAAATGATTCCCAAGAAGAAGGAAGGGAGGGCCCTGGTCCTGGAAAGGCTTGATGCAGCAATTGCAGGGGATTACTAGGACAGAGAAGTAGGAGGAGTTGATTGGGGAACTGGAGGAGGGAAGAAGGCTTATGGGATTTATGGGGAGTGGGGAACCGGGAAAGGGAAAATCATTTGGAATGTAAACAATGAATATAGAAAATAAAAATAAATAAATAAAACAAAAATGCATGAGAAATAAAAGAAATAAATGTCAACTTGTATGATCCCATTTACAGGAAATGTTTTTTTTAATATTTTCTATATTCTTTGTTTACATTCCAAATTATTTCCCCTTTCCCAGATCCCCCCTCCCCATATGTCCCATAAACCTTCTTCTCTGCATCCCTTCTCCAATCACCTCCCTTCTTTTTCTCTGTCCTTATATTCCCCTCCAATGTTAGATCAATCATTTCCAGGATCAGGACACTCTCCATACTTCTTCATGGGAGTCATTTGTTATGTGATTTGTGCCTTGCGTATTCAGAGCTTCTGGGCTAATTAATATCCACTTATCAGAGATTGCATTCCATGTGTATTCTTTCGTGATTGGGTTACCTCACTTAGGATGATATTTTCCAGATCAAACCATTTGCCTAAAAATTTTGTGACTTCATTGTTTCTAATTGCTGAGTAGTATTCCATTGTGTAAATATACCACATTTTCTGTATCCATTCCTCCTTTGAGGGGCATCTGGGTTCTTTCCAGCTTCTGGCTATTATAAATAAGGCTGCTATGAACATAATGGAACATGTGTCTTTATTGCATGCGGGGGAATCCTTTGGGTATATGACAGGAAATGTTTAGAAAGGAAAAATCTATGGAGAAAGAAACCTAAGTTCTGAAATAACTGCAGAAGCCATAAGCAACACACATGCACAGACACATGAGTGTCACTGGTTTTTTTTTTCCTTGATAGTAACTTATTGCCAAAGTAATACTTCTAGAAGTTGACTGAGTGCAAGTAGAGAAAGAGGGTGCTTCTTTGCTCCAATAGAAATGGAAAAAGTTTTATAACAACTGGTGCATGAGGAGAACCTGGAACTGGTTTTTCACTAAGGAAGCAGCTATAGTTTGGATGTGTTTCTCTACTGAATTGTGTTCATCTCTGTCTTTGTTTGCTCACCCAGCATGCATCCAGCATGGTCCTGACAGGATCCAGTTAGCCTGCTCAGGGCTAAAGACAAAACAGTGAATGACATTAACATTAATCTTGATCTAGAGCATATAGCCCAACACTTATCCTCACGTTCTTTCTGTCTTTGCAAAAATAGTACCTAGCTCCCAGACCTTCTTTGAAGGTAATCACTGATGCAGAATTCCTTTATCATCTTTTCTACCCTTCTCCTATGACTCTATCCATATCTCACTTATAGCGGGGTCAAATTTGTTCACGGACAATAACTAGAACTACCTTCTCTGAGAATGTGTAAAGACTCTTCTTATTAAATGCTGTGATTATTTCTTTTGTTTTTTTTTCTCCAAAATATGCATTGTAATGCTTTGCAAGTAGTAGACAACCAATCAGCTTCTAGTACATGACTTTTTTGCTTTATTAACTAATGAAATATTATAAATTATTTTCACATAGCAAGTAGCATTCTGCATGCTAAGTAGTTCATTGTGAATAAAAATGTCACGATCCTTCCTCTAAAACAATGGTTCTCAGTCCATGGGTAGTGAACAGCAGAAAACACATATTTTTGATGGTCTTAGGAAGAAACCCATCATTTAGAAGAAAAATTAACAGTTATGAAGTAGTAACAAAAATAAATTTATGGTTGAGGTTCCCAATACCAAGAAATATGTGTTTCCTGATGGTTGAGCCCTGCAGGTTGAGAACGCTTGTTCTACGATGTGACCCAGCTTTAGAGGAGATAACCATAGATCAGGGAGCAGAGGTACCGATAGAATTCATTTAACAGGGAATTTAACTTATTAGAGAGGGGATGTAGTTTATTTCTTTTGTCAATTCAGTGCATTAAGAAGTACTAGGGCATTGTGTGGCTCCTCTTTGGGTATCTGTAAGGGCATTTCCAGAGAAGTGGAAAATTTCCTTGAATAGGAAAGCAGCACTCACCATCCTAAGGGCAGCGGTACTGGACTGTATAATAATGAGAATAAGAGAAAACCAGTTAACACTAACATTCCTCCTCCTGGAGAACACCTCTACCAATTAGCTCTCATGACCATGCCTTCTCAACCCACATGGACTTGCATTCTTGGAACAGTAATCTGAGATAAACCACTTTTGCTTTAATTTGCTTTTACTGTGTATTTACTCAAAGTAATGAGCAAACTAGCAAGCACAGGTATGGACAGCAGGAAGCTGCTATAACAAGGTCTGCCACAGACAGCGTCTGGGAGGAGGGCATGGTATTTAACCTTTGATGTGCAAGATGAAAAACAAGCAACCTTGGAGAGATAGTTAGGTACAAGAACATGCTAAGCTAAGAATGAGGAGAAAAACACAAACAAAACAATAAAAACCCCCAAAACCCCAAATCCAAAAAAGCAAAACCCAACAACAAAAAAACAAAACAAAGAGAATATATACATATGTATATATATACACACACATGCATGTGTGTGTTCATGCACGTGTGTGTATGTGTATGTGTATGCATATGTGTATGTGTATAAAATCTATTGTTGAAGGAGGGGGAGACTGAGACAAAGGCAACTGTGTGCAATCTAATGAGGAAGAAGGTGAATAGATTGGAAGAGTTTGATCATTAAGGGTCTTCTGGGTCATGGCAAATAATCATATGGCAGCGTAAGAGAAAAACATGAATGATTTTAAGAGGCAAAATGACATAAATGTGACATCAACTTCAGGAGATCAGTCTCATTTATTTAAAATAACCAAGACAGCCAGAGCAGTAAGATCCAGAATAAATATTTTCAGTGTAAACTCCCTTGGGCAAGAGTTTAGAGACCTCAGTCTGGATTATACAAAGATCTCAGTGCTACTAGACATGCACTTCAAAGACTGTTTTGAAATTCAAATCTTTAAGTGATTTGGTTATCAAAGATTTCTTGTTAATTTCAGACACTCTTTTAGTCAAATATGAAATTCTATACTATCTTCACTTAGATGGCCTGCAGATCTTCCTGTTGATATCAAAACCCATGGATGCACATGTTTCTCTACAACATGGTGTCATCTTTGCATATAAATTTCACGCAACCACCTGTTTAGTTTCAATCATCTACAGATTACTTATAATTTCTAGTAAATGAGAAAGTCAGGTAGAGTTCATGTAAACTTATAAGACGAAAGTTTTAACATTTTCAATATTAACATGTTTTTGTGTGTACATGTAATACATATTTGTGTGCATGTGTGTGTGCTCATGCACATGTGTGCTTGCTCATGTGCGCACGTGTATGTGTGTGTGTGCTCATGCATGTGTGTGTGTGTGGTGTGTGTGTGTGTGTGTGTGTGTGTGTGCGCACACGCGTGTAGTTTGTATGTGTAGGGGGGCAGAAGTCAATATCAAGTGTCTTCATTAATCCTTCCCAACCTTCCTTTTTCTTGGTACCGGACGTTTACTGAATTTAGAGTTCATCAGTTGGGATTTTCTAGTCAGCCAGCAAGCTCCAGGTGTCCTCCTGTCTCAACCCCCACTGCATTGAGAGAGTATGGGCGCTGGGGACCCTAACTCAGCTCCTCATTCATTCTCGTTTGTCAGTCATTTTCAGCCATAGACTATCTCTTTTATTTTAAATATGTTTGTTCCCTAATTGGTTGGATGTGTGGATATAAAACTTGAAGATATGGAGAACCACTTTTACCTGTTTTACAAGCAAGAAAGAGGAGAAAGTTAACCCAGAACATCAGAGAAATAACCTAAATCTCCATGCCTTGTGTTATGGTAGAATATTTGGGGGCGGAGTTCTTCTGTCTTATTCCTTCCCTAGGGAATGATTTGCACTTTCTATTACCCCAGTATAACACTAACTGCAGCTCTCATTACTCCCTTTTATGGGCCAAGCTGCTGGCTTTGGCTTTCCACACACTTCCTCTTATTAAGAGAAAAACTATTCCAACCTGAGGCTTCTCATTAGAATGAATATTTTATGTGGGTAGCACTTTATCCCATGAATTTGAGAAAAAACATAGACAAAAATTCAAGACCTCAGAGGCCTGGTTCTGTTCTTCCTTGGCTATAGTGAAATGCTTGCCCCCTTTTTTCCCTCTGTGCCCAGATTTCTCCGTGTGCAATAGGTAGTGTTGTATTTGTTGAGCTCTGGGGTCAGTGCTTTATTACTGGTTCTCTTGGATGTGATTCCATCCAGAACTCATCTGGTTATTATATATGGTGAGTTGTTCTTTGTAGACTTTAGGGAAGTCAGAGATATTAGCTTAGTACAATGCCACAGCTTTTGCATCAGCAATAATTCTCAAATATTGTTCCTTTAGCCACTCTTTCCAAACATTAAGCCAGTGAATCCTGCATTCATTCAATCATTGTTTGGAAAACTTCCTTTAGAATGTCTTCTATTGCTCAGATACTGTGCTGAGTGGTGGGTGTAGGAGATTATATGTCACAGTTTCTGTACTTCAAGGATTTTTTCATGTGGAGACTGACACATCCCTTCATAGGTAATACATAGTGTAAGGAGAGGTGTGTGGAAAGACACTCAGAACATGAAGGAAGTACATGAGTAGTATCACAGCAAATCTATGAGGACAACTCCAGAGGGTATTCCAGGATGAGGTGACTCTGAAGATTAACCTTGAACACAGAGAAGAATGGCACAATTGAGTAGACAGGGTCAGGTGCTCCAAGAAGAGAAAACATTTGATGATAAACCAGGACAGATCATTTCAGAAATCCATTACAGGCAGAAGATAAAACAGCAAAAGTGGGTGGGGTGAGATGGTCCAAGAGTAGAGATTTAGTCAAGTATAGATCATGTCGTCCCTTATATCTAATATTAAAGAGTCAGAATGAGTATGATAAAATAAGCTTGAATGGTTTGAAAGAAGAAAACGTAAAACACCTATTGGCTACTTGCTGCCCTGGCGTGTGCAGTAAAATATACTTTATAGGCTGTCAGCTGGGCCCTTGCAGCACTGAGGGTATATAAACATGAGGCTTTGGGTTAAAGTTCTGTGTTTACCATATGCAGGACAGATCAACCAAGAAACTGATTTCCTGAAAGACCGTCTCTTTTTTATTTGTATTAAGGCTGGAGAAGTATGCTACCTGTGCAGGATTCTGAGTATAATGTCTGCACTCCAAAGTTTCATTAATGTTTAATTTCTATTATGAGCAAATGTGACTTTTTCTTTTGTTCCTTCTTGATTTTCATTCTTCCATTTACAGTTTTCTTTACCAGGCAAGCAGGGGATTGGAAAGCCATGGAAACATGGAATACATACATACATACATACATACATACATACATATGTACACACACATATGTTATACATATACATAAACATATATATATATATATATATATATATATTATATTCAACCACAACTTTTCAGAACAATATAATTCCAGTGTATATTGGTGAAGGTAGAAGTAACATGGCCCACTACAGTAGAAATGGAGGCTATATGTTTAAGTCAAATATTTCCTCATATTTATTCTTCTGACAAGACAGGGACCCCAACACCTCTATATTAGTCAACTGTTTGTGTTACTTCATCACATCCATGTGATGAGAAATAAAGTAGTGGAATGTGTAAGTTTACTGTCTTAGTCAGGGTTTCTATTCCTGCACAAACATCATGACCTAGAAGCAAGTTGGGGAGGAAAGAGTTTATTCAGCTTACAGTTCTGCATTGCTGTTCATCACAAAAGGAAGTCAGGAACTCAAGCAGGGTAGGAAGCTGGAGCTGATGCAGAAGACATGGAGAGATGTTCCTTACTGGTTTGCTTCCCCTGGCTTGCTCAATCTGCTCTCTTATAGAACCCAAGAATACCTGCCCAGAGATGGTACCACCCACAAGGGGCCCTCCCCCCTTGATTACTAATAGAGAAAAATGACCACAGATGGATCTCATGGAGGCACTTCCCCAACTGAAGCTCCTTTCTCTGTGATAACTCCAACCTGTGTCAAGTTGAGACACAAAACCAGTCAGTACATTTACAATTCTGGGTTCACATTCATCCTAACCATGGCTACTGCTAGCCATTTTGCATAGGCAAAGGAGCCTAGATTCTGAAATGTTTAGTCCTTTTCTGTGAAAATAGAGATTGCATCATCTATATACACAGCAAATTAGAGTTGACAAAAATAACAATTCTTGGCAAACATCTAATGCATAGTAAATATTATTTCTAGGAGCTGTTTAGTGTTCTTGTCAGTATGTGTATGAATTATTAATATAGTATAAATATGTTAATGTTGAGGTTGACTTGTTCAAATGCTTTTGTTGATATTCTTAGTATCTGTACTATATTACTGAGTAGTACAAATGATAAAAACACCCATATTTAGAGTTTATGCATAGGTTATAGATCCAGTGTAAAAACAAGCTGAAACAATCCTTTGAAAAGGTAGTTTTATCTTTTCTAGAGCACCGGTTCTCTAGAAGCAAGATTTCATCTTTCTGTTACCTCAGAATAAGACCTTCCATGTTAGGGACAGTGGCTTAGAAAAGCACCAGCAATGAGCAGGCAGTCCACAAGGACAGCAAATGGAGGTGCTATGGGGTGGGAGTGGGGTTCAGGGCCTGTTGCCAATCTTGGCACACTGAGATTCATGGCACCTGCCCAACTCAAGAAGCCAGACTGAATTTTCACAAAGAACTCAAAGCTATCTTTTTCTGTGAGGACGGAGCAATTGGGCTCATAAAGGAGGAATGAAGGGCAGAGCTTGGCTCTTGGGGTCAGGAAGGATTTGTACCAGAACAAACATGGTAAGTTGTGGGACATCAGAAGAAATCATCTCTAAGAGAAAGACATGGTTGCCTTAGCTAATTTTTCAATGTGGCTACATTTTATTGGTGCTTTCTGGGTGACAAATAGCCTATTTTTAGTTTTTATGTAACTTTAGTTTTGATCTTATGAGTAAAGAATGAGTAATACCAAAGAGGGTATGACCTTGGAGCAAAGCATACTGGGAAAACACATTTCTGGGTGCCTATTCCCTCTGTGCCTAGAGACGTGGACTCAAATAAAAGTGAAGGTCACTGTCCCATTAGGTTCCATTGCTTTGGGAAGTAAGACAGGGCTTTTGAATATGTTGTTGTTTCTCATTCTTATTCAAGGTTATCCAACAACAAATCTGTTTCAAGGGAGGAAATAGTAGTAAATTTAATTGGGGATTTCAAACAATGTTCAATACAGAATAGAGACAATCAAGAGTAAATTAAGTGTTGAAAAATCACTGTCCAAAAATAAAATGAAAGCATTTAATGGCCCTCCCTCCCTCCATCTTGCTGGCTCAAAAGAGCAAGTAAGTGATTCTCAGTTTTCTTATTTCATCAGTGGAAAAAAGTTAATCACCTTCACCTTTTCAATTAAAAAAATTGGCCATGAATTATGTCTATGAAAAATGGACATTCTATTATTAAAAAGAAAGGGTATTATTGACTAGTTATGAAGTTTGCATGCTGAAGCTTTAGTGGGCTTCACAGTGCTAAGTCATGCCTATGGGACTGTTTGATTTTCTAAATAACCATGAACCATATTATCAACTAATAGATTATAAAGATGGATAGGAAGGTCTCAGACTTTTGCTAACATCTCCAAGGTCATAATAGCTTAATGAAAGAGAATAGGAATTAAAAGACAGCCTGTCTTTCCCAATAATATGAATAATTAATGATTTTTTTTTGGAAAGACAATGTTTTTGACCAAACCTTGAATTTTGCTTTTTGTCTCATGGCTTCTGGGCTGAGATTCTGTATTCTTTGTTCTTCCATGTAGAATGACCAGCTGGTTGTACTCAGTAATGTTAACAACCTTAGATATGTAGGCGTTTATAAAGTAGTGTATTTCACCATCACTTACAGACATTTAAATCCTTGGGATTTAAGGGTATTGGAATTGGGCACTTTAAATCCCACTTGTTATTTTACCAAATGGGAGACAGATTAAGAAAGGAAGAAATTCCCCAAGTTAGCACCCTGTTGTGACATTAATGCTCATCAATATGTTACAACAATTAAAGAAATATCAATGGAACAGGATTGAAGATCCAGAAATGAACCCACACACCTATGGCCACTTGATCCTTGACAAAGGGGCAGAAAACATCCAATGGAAAAAAGATAGCCTTTTCAACAAATGGTGCTGGTTCAACTGGAGGTCAGCATGCAGAAGAATGTGAATTGATCCATCCTTGTCTCCTTGTACTAAGCTCAACTCCAAATGGATCAAAGACCTCCACATAAAGCCAGACACTCTGAAGCTAATAGAAAAGAAAGTGGGGAAGACCCTTGAGGACATTGGTGCAGGGGGAAAGTTCCTGAACAGAACACCAATAGCTTATGCTCTAAGATCAAGAATTGACAAATGGGACCTCATAAAATTACAAAGTTTCTGTAAGGCAAAGGACACCATCAAAAGGACAAATTGGCAACCAACAAATTGGGAAAAGATCTTCACCAACCCTACATCAGATAGAGGGCTAATATCCAAGATATATAAAGAACTCAAGAAGTTACACTCCAGAAAAGCAAATAACCCTATTAAAAAATGGAGTACAGAGTTAAACAAAGAATTTTTACCTGAAGAACTTCGGATGGCGGAGAAGCATCTTAAAAAATGCTCAACTTCATTAGTCATTAGGGAAATGCAAATCAAAACAACCCTGAGATTTCACCTTACACCAGTCAGAATGGCTAAGATTAAAAATTCAGGAGACAACAGATGTTGGCGAGGATGTAGAGAAAGAGGAACACTCCTCCACTGCTGGTGGGGTTGCAAATTGGTGCAACCACTCTGGAAATCAGTCTGGCGGTTCCTCAGAAAACTGGGCACCTCACTTCCAGAAGATCCTGCTATACCACTCCTGGGCATATACCGAAAAGATTCCCCAGCATGTAATGAGGATACATGTTCTACTATGTTCATAGCAGCCATATTTATAATTGCCAGGAGCTGGAAAGAACCCAGGTATCCCTCAACAGAAGAGTGGATGCAAAAAATGTGGTATATCTACACAATGGAGTACTATTCAGCCATTAGAAACAATGAATTCATGAAATTCTTAAGCAAATGGATGGAGCTGGAGAACATCATACTAAGTGAGGTAACCCAGACTCAAAAGATGAATCATGGTATGCACTCACTAACAAGTGGATATTAACCTAGAAAACTGGAATACCCAAAACATAATCCACACATCAAATGAGGTACAAGAAGAGCGGAGGAGTGGCCCCTGGTTCTGGAAAGACTCAGTGAAGCAATATAGGGCAAAACCAGAACAGGGAAGTGGGAAGGGTTGGGTGGAAAAACAGGGAAGGGGGCTGATGGGACTTTCGGGGAGTGGGGGTATAATCCACACATCAAATGAGGTACAAGAAGAAAGGAGGAGTGGCCCCTGGTTCTGGAAAGACTCAGTGAAACAGTATTCAGCAAAACCAGAACGGGGAAGTGGGAAGGGGTGGGAGGGAGGACAGGGGAAGAGAAGGGGGCTTACGGGACTTTCGGGGAGTGGGGGGGCTAGAAAAGGGGAAATAATTTGAAATGTAAATAAATTATATCGAATAAAAAAAATTAAAAAAAAAGAAAATGGGAAATCATTTGAAATGTAAATAAAAAATATATTGAATAAAAAAATTTTAAAAAATGTAAATAAAGCAAATATCTAATAAAATAAAAATTAAAAAAGAAATATCTGATGAGAAAATCCATAGGGAAGAGATGAATAAAAACCAGTTCATTATTTGGCAGGTAATTTTTATCACTCCCTAGCTGTGCAGACCCTGATAAACTTCTAAATCTTTGATTCTCAGCTTATGTCTGTGCTAGACAGTAGCTACAGGACCTATTCAATATGGCATATGAAGATTAGGAAATGCTATGAATATAAGTCTTTAGTAATGACCAGTCCACAAGAGAAGACAATACATGGGAGCTGTCATATGGTATTCTCAGGTCAGAAGCAAAAACAGAGGAAATGAGGTTCATGAGGGAGGACAGTACTGGGAGGAGCATCAATCTGTTATTTCCCATATACTGGATCTCTTTGGGAAAACAGAAGGCTGAAGATAACAGGAAAGGGAGCAAATCTCTCATTATTGCCAAAAGTCACTGTGGTAATTAGGAAAGCCCCTGATTCAATTCAGTCACTGCTCAAGAGATAATCCCTTGAGATGTTTAATGTCAAGCTCAGGGTTGCAGGGAGAAAGCAGCAAGGAGCACTAACCAATGGAGACACTGATTTTTTAGACAGTCTTATTCTGGGGATTCTCTCAGATTTTTAGAGCATCTAGAAGGACCTCATAGGGTGGACCTAATTGAGAGACAGTTTCCCATCCACCTTGCCCCTGTTTATCTTTCTTCTGTCATTGGGGCAAAATTCCAACTTTCCTATTTGATTAACTGCTTAGAATCTGTGGTTTAAAAATAGGCTCTGGAAATCCCATTGTGAGACTTTCATTATGAGTACTTAATGGTCCCTAATAAGGCCATCTTTTAGGAGAAGAGAATTCTTACAAATCAGATTGAAAAAGATGTCCACAGACTAGATAAAATCATAGTAAAAATGAGAATCTGGAGATGTTTGAGCTACTCAGTAAAATTTTCTGGTTTCAGGTTTATAAATGAAAGCATAAATGAGCAGTCAGACAGGATGTGGTTCATGATAATGATAATGTTTTTTCCACATTAAAAGAGTAGTCCAGCTATTCAAAGAAAGAAACCTTTGAAAAATATATTTTTGAGTAATTTCAGGCAGACATTCTGTATTAAATAGCTACAAATTACCAATAACTGCTCAGTTACGACTCGTCTGATCATGACAGGTTGACTGTGGAACACTCATCACCAATATCTCTCCAGTTACAAATCAGGTCTGTAGTGAAGGGTGACACCCAGGTTCCAGGAAAAAGTTTGAGCATGTTTGTTCTTCTTTAAAGACCATAAAGACAGGGAATGAATAAAGGCAAAGGAGAATGACAGTGTTAACGCTGTTTTCCAGATTCTCCCTAACAGTCAACCATGAAGAATGCTCAGGATGTTTTGCTCAAACAAGGTGTAGAGGAATACTAATTTTTATTATTATTCTAGGCAAGGATTGGCATGAGAGTTCAAGTTTATTGCATGGAGACTTGTCATAACCTAGAAGTGCATTTTTTGTGTGTATTACTACAGGAAAGATTGATTCTTCTACAAAAGGTTCCAACAGATACAGTGACAGATGCTCTTGCCTTTTAAGTCTCGAGCTGCCTTCCATACCTCTTTAAGAGCCATCAGAGTTTCTATAGGAGTTTTTAGTGGTAATACTGGTTGCAAGTATGCAGAGTAGCCAGTCAAGCACTAGACAAACCAGGCCCATGGGGGACTATCTGGGGTATTATTAACAATCTTTGTTCAGGAATAAAATCAGAGGAAGAAATGTTTACTGTATAAGAAACAAAATAAATGTACTATATCTCTAGTTGTGTTGACTAAATTATTTTCTTTGATAGAAACTTCAATAACTACAGTGAGTTTGAAAAATAAATAGAGTGAATATGGAGAAAGTCTTCATTTTTGCAGAGGAGAAAAATGATTCATTGCATATCAAAGTAATTCTGTAAAGTATAAGGCATTATTTGTGTATGCACAATGCACCTGGCTTGAAATATGGACAGTCTCTTGGCCTTTACACTGCTCAACTGAATCCACTTAGCCACTCTTTAAAAAACTCCTTATTCTAGCAAATACAAACTGAGGTGCTATTATGTTAGATGCATTATTTTTGGCAATTGGGGCTATATCACAGAATAAAATCAGCATAAATCCATGCCTTTGAAGCTAAGGTAGATGGAAATATCTTCCTAAATGTAATGTCTCCTACACAGTACTACCTTGGACACCACAGTTTCTTAGTTAGGGCTCACCGACTTGAACAGTGGTCCTGAGATAATAACCATGATGCTATATGAAAGATAGCAAATTACATAGAAGAGAATGCAGGGTAAACAAAATCAGAAGTTTGAAGCAGACTAGCAAGAAAGATGTTCCTAGATCTTCTTTGAGAGGTTACTTACAGCTTAAATGAGAGATGTTGGTGCTTTTGTTAAGCCAAAGAGCATGGACTGGACCCAGGCCCCCTGTACATATGCTGCAGATCTTAAGCTTGGTCTTCATGTGGACCCCTCAGCAATTGGAGTGGATGCTGTCTCTGACCCAGACTCTGTCGTCTGCCTTTGGATCCCTTACCCCTTGTTGGGCTGCCTTCTCTGGCCTCAGTAGGGGAGGATGTACTTAGTTCTGATGAGAATTCATGTACCAGTGCCTGTTGCTATCCAGTGGGAGAGATTCTCCTACTCTGGGAAAGGAGGTAGGAATGTGGTAGAAGAGAGGAGATAGGTAGCTGCAATCATGATGTAATGTGAATAAATAAATAAATAAATAAATAATAAAGAACAAAACAAACAACAACAAAACACTGGAGGAAACAACTTAATTGAGAGAGATTTACATTATTCAAATTCACTGAGCAAGGGACTCCATTCCTCTAAAATGACATTTAACTTTGTGTTTCTGGGTCTGGGGTATGGCTGAGCACCTTGCCAGGGTGGTTATATTGGAGCAGAGATGCTCACTGCACACTTTCCAAGAAACAGAGAACATAAGAGACACAGATAACATATACATTTTAAAAGTACACACAGTGACCTCTTCCTTTAATTAGGCCCCACATCTTTTTTTTATTGAATATATTCTTCATATACATTTCAAATATTATTCCATTTACCGGTTTGTCCCCCTCCCAGAAAAGCCCTATCCCATCTGCCCTCCCCCTGCTTCTATGAGGATGTTACTCTACTCAACCCATTCTCGACCTACCCTCCCTCGATTTCCCTGTTCTTGGACATCTATAGAGCCTTCATAGGACCAAGGACCTCTCCTCCCATTAATGCCTGACATGGCATTCCTCTGATACAAGGGCAGCTGGAGCCATGTGTACCCCTTGGTTGATGGTTTAGTCCATGGGAGCTCTGGGGGTGTGTGTCTGATTGGTTGATATTGTTGTTCTTTCTATGAGGTTGCAAACACCTT
Source organism: Apodemus sylvaticus (assembly GCF_947179515.1). NCBI lineage: Eukaryota > Metazoa > Chordata > Mammalia > Rodentia > Muridae > Apodemus > Apodemus sylvaticus. The sequence goes on from NC_067474.1 coordinate 75,913,780, forward strand.
CAGCTCCTTTAGTTCTTTCTCTAAGTCCTCTACTAGGGACCCCATGCTCAGTCCAATAGTTGACTGCTAGCATCTGCCTTTGTATTTGTAAGGCTCTGGCAAGAGGCCCTGAAATCTTAATATCCAACATAATACAAACACATTAATGTATGGACCAGTCCTTGATATCCAGTCATATCTACCACTACCAGGAACTTTGAAATATGCATCATTTATGGGAGTATCTTATATTAGAATTATTATTAACAGGGTTCAGCAAAAACATTCCATGTTGTCCTTGCTGATAAAACAGAGGGGAGGGCTCCAGGGAGCCTGGCATGGCTGGAACACAGGAATTCATCTAGACAGCTGTGGTATATACTGGTGTTATTAAAGTAATGGTACCAAGTCATGTAGGGCCCTACAGGTAATTGTGATCACTTTAGCTGCTACTTTGAGAGATCTATAGATCCATTGCTGAGTTGTGAGTATAGTAGCAGCATTATCTACTTTTGTTTGTTTCCTTCCCCCATTGGATTGAGATCGGTTTGATGTATATGATGGTAGAATAAAGAAATCCTAAATCAGTATATAACAGAACGCAAATAAAGTTTATGAAATCTTTTGAGTTTATCTTGGGTAACATAAAAACTTTCTATATCCTCTTTTTTTAAAAAAAAATTAATAGAACATAATATGACTGAAGATTTCTCAGAAGTGAGTGAAGACTTTGATACCTAACACTGCAACCAGACTTATAATATTTTCAACTCTTTCCCTTCATAAGCAACCCTAAATATCCCACATAGAGGAAGGAAATGTAAGATTGAGCATGGTCACTTATTCCTAGGCCAATCACACTATGCTGTGGTTTGTGCAGTCTTCAAAAGTGTGTAAAAGAATAAGAAGCATCGTTTCTGAAAACTCCCAGTGTGGCTATGTGGCTTTAAACTTTGTGAGTAGACATTGTCGAGATTCACTTACAATTTTATTTTTCAAAGAAAGATGGGAAAAAACACAGATGGAACATATCTCTTTTTCCATCTCCTTAAGTCATATTTTCATGCTATTAACCATTTCAACATCCCAATGTGCATTGGTGGCCCAAGATGCAAGGGATCTCCAAGTCACTGTGACAGAGGATATGGAAGACCAGGGAAAAGACTAACAACAACGGACATGATAACAAACACAGGTTTCTTTTTTTTTTATTTCTGAAAAGACATAAAATATTTCTGAGCATCCAAGAAATATTACTACTGATTGAAATTCTCTTAAAATTATATCATCATTCACTGCACCAATTCCTGAACATTTGTAAAGATCAAAAAAGAAAAAAGATCTTTTCCTTTTATCTTCTACCAATTCTGTGATGTTTCAGCAAACATGTGTCATTAGTGTTCCAAGGTTAAAAGGTGAACTATTCCCAAAGACACTTGCATAATTGTCCTCAGACAGTCTTGGAGACAGGAGAGGGCGATTTTATGTGTGTTATATGTTAGCTTTATTAATTTTAGAGGTCACAGCCTGTTTACCAAGCCGGGTTCAGCCATCTGTCCTCAATAAGCTCATCAAGAATGACACATTAATGTTGGAAAATAGAACAAGTAGCTTTACTTACAGTTACAACATGTGGAAGAGAGACAAAGAGTTCCAGTGACTCTGCCACCTTTAGGACCCTGAAGTGAGAATAAAGTTTGAATGGAGAGTTCAGGCTATGCATATGGAAGCAGTCACTGTGGAGATATGGTCCTGCCCACCAGTGACACATCCATTGTTTGGTCTCCAGTCTTATAGTGTAAGATAGTCTGACAAGTTGTTAGAACTATATATTTTAAAAAAAATCTCTTTCAAGGATATAAAATACTCCTCTGACTTGTTTGTTTCTTTTGTTCCAAGAATGAGATCACTGGGACATTACCATTTCTTTTGAGTCTATTGTTCCACTGTTCTCATAGTCATATTGAGAGGCACAAATGTCTCTTTAGAATGTGTTTACTTATATGAGGTCAGTTACCCCAAGAACTGTTATAGGAATACTATATAAAATAATAGACTATATTATTAATCTCTATTATATAGATTATATTATATAGACTTTAGATGATGGCTAATTAAGCTAAGGATGTCAGTATTATATTCTTCTGTAACATGGGGGAATAGAACAAAAGAGGGTACTGTCATTATGCCATGCTGTTAATGGAGTGTTTTTTCTGGGTAATTGGAACAAGGTGTGTAGCAGTTCCGTAGAGGAAAGGTTTCCATCACATATAGTCTGACAGTCAGTAATAAAGAAAGCATGGCTGTAAAAGTCGGAGGCAATGGTCACATGATTTATAGTCAGGAGTCAGATATCTGAAAGTGAGGAAGTACTATAAATCATTATGGCCAACTTCACAGTGACCCACTTTCTCCAGTTAGATCACCTCCTAAAAGTGCCACCACCTTCAAAAACAGTGTCACAAGATAGGTATCATTCATTCAAACACATGATCCTAAGAGGCTGGAGCTGATCACATTTAATCACTGCTATGTGTTTAAAAGAACAGCCAGATATTGAAGATTTGGCGACTCTCTTGTTCTAGAGACAGAACAGGTGGAGTTATACTGTAGTGCCAACCCATACTAAACTGACACAGATGATCCAACTTATACAGCAATCAGATTTAGGGACTTTCTGAGAACCCATGGAGATCTTGATTTGTGAATGTTCTTTCTTTTAAGTTCATTGCATGAGAGCTTCATATATGAGTATGTGTTTTGATAAAATTCACCCCGTTTCCTCATCTAGAGTAACTGTCTTTTTTCATCCACATCTTTTCCCTTTTAATTTCATTTTCTCTTGCTTCCACCCACTGGAATTCACTTACTACTTCCATTCAGTATGTATGTATACATCCATCCCCTGAATTGTGAACAACCTGTTAGGGATACATGAAACGGACTGCCTTTCCTCAGAAACCATAAATGACCAATGATAGAGGTGGCCTGGGATAAACCTTCCCACTCCCATCCAACTAGAAATACTGGGATTTGGTTTGGCTTGTTCTTGCTCAGGTCTTGTGTATTTAGTCATAGCTGAGACAGATATCCTTAAGTACTAGTGCTTGTATCACACTGATGACATTATTATGGACAAGAGAATATTTAAATAGCCACAAAACTGATTATTACAGTACCACTAAATGTTTTCCACTGAGAGATTTTTTTTCCAGTTAATTTCCAAATCTGTAACACATCAAATATACCTTTCTTTCACTTATCAAGTTCTCTCAATAGTTATTGGCAAGGAGACCGTCTTCCTATAGGCCAGAACTAAACTAAGTTCAAAGACTTCTTCTAGAGGAGAAAAGAGAGACAGTTCCCCCAAAGACAGAAGGCCACATGGCTATTCTGTCTGCTGCTCTTTCTCCTAACTGGGGGCCCTGGAAGTGGGAGGAAACAATAGCCTTTGTCATCACTTTAAATCCAGCCAGTTCCTCCAGGACAGATATGTAAACCAGGAACAAAAAGGAAGAGAGAAAGGGGGTATGACTGATAACATGTATGGCTTAACAGAAACAACACAGCGATGTACATCACAGTACCAAAACAAAACAAGCAAAAACCAAAATGAAAACAAACAGGCAAAACAGTTTTTTCCCAATCTCTCTGTACTCATCATGGCAAAGTTCTTAGGATGCACTTGAGTGAAAAAAATATATTTACAACATTTCTTACAAGAACAGAATGGTTCTGTGGGATCTGCTATATAGGACAAAGGACTGATGGATACAAGGACTGATGGATATGCTTTATGTCCTGAACTAGAAACTTAGTTTATTTCACTGACTCTTTCAAACAGTAGTTAGCTCCTTTCTAGAGATTGAAAATTTATAACAACAAAAGTAATATATTTAGATTTAAAAGCCAGGATTCTAGCTGGATAGGTCTCCTCCTGTCTCCTAACTGGGGTCTCACATCTCAATTACATTTACATATTTGAAATAAAGGCTGAGGCATGTGATCTCACCCTTTTTGGGACTTACTGCTTGCTATTCTGAAAGAGCACCCCGTCCAGGAGAGCTGATGTCTGGTCTCAGACTGTGCATGGGGAGAAAGCTCACATCTGTTAGTATTTAGCGTACATCATTGAAATTCTTGCAGGGATTCAGGGTGTAGCTGTTGTTCTTCCCTGAGTTCGACCAAAGGCTAGCCTATGGCAGGCTAGGAAGACACAGGAAAGTTCCCAGGCAGGCTTTCGATGATTATAATTTTTCCAGGAATGGCTCTTCTTGGGTAGCCTTCCTACTCAAAGCACAACTTGTGGGCCCAGGAAAACAGGCTCCAGAGTTGCTTTACCTCCTTACTAGGGATGCCTATAAGTTCCTAGGCTGATTTCTATGACAATGGAGAAGGAAAGAGGCTTGTTTGTTCTCTATTGCATTGGATCTATGACTAAACAAGGTCTTGGTGGTATATTTTAGACAGGAACATTTTAAATAGTTAAAAGCTTTAGAACACATTTATTTTCACAGCAACATTGAGGAAAGGTTCAGAAACTTCTACATGCCCTCTGCCATCAGACCCCAGGGGCAAAATGTATTCCATTCTCAGCATCTTTCAGCAGAGTTTATTGCAGCTAGAAAATCTACATGGAAATATTATCATTTCTCATACCCTAGTGTCCATTTTGCTAATTGGTAATGACATTTGTCTCCCATATATAATGGGAGACATTATATTATAAAAATATATATTATAAAATATATTTATATTATAAATATAAAAACCAATGTCCTAAAGCATTCTCTCTGTTCTTCTTCATTTTCCCCTACTACCCAGTCCCAGAAGGCTAAGGATACCTCTGCCGTCTCCCACATGGTGGTATTCTTTTTGTTAGTATATAATAGCTTTGTGTGATGATGATTCTCCTGACGACATTTTCATATATGTTAGAAGATATTTTGATCATATTCACAGTGCACACATTTTCTGCATCACTTTATCTTGCCCCCTTTACTCATTGTTATTCTCACCCTTCCCTGGTCGACTGTCTATAGATGCTGAGAGAGGGATGTCATCTCCAGAGCCTCACCGCTCTCCATCCCAGGATAATTATGGGCTCAATCCTGTTTTACCATGAATTGCTTTTTTATGTTCTGAAATGTATACAATCATCTTCATTCTATGCATGATAAGAGATAGAACTGGAATCCAGAGATGCCTGTTGATACGTTCCTCGAATATTTTAGACTAGACTCCAGACTTCCTGGCTTCTTGGTCAGTGTCTATTCTAATATGGAATCGCAAGCATAAAAATGCTAATTACTTTTGAAAAAGTTTGCTTCTGTATATACAAGTGGTTGCCTCTCTCCTCTCTCTCTCTCTCTCTCTCTCTCTCTCTCTCTCTCTCTCTCTCTCTCTCTCTCTCTCTTCTCTCTCTCTCTCTCATCTCCCTCCTCCACTCCTCTCTGTTTGTATATATGAGTGTAAATGCATGTGCATGTGCTTGGATATGTGATACAGAAACCAGAGCCTGACATGGGAGATATTTTCCATTTTTTTCTGTACATTACTTCCTGAAGCAGAATCCCTTTATGAACCTGGAGTTTACCATTTTGGCCAGTCCAGCTAAACAGGTTTTCCAAGGAATTCTTTATTTCCTCCAAAATGCTTGGATCACAGGCTAATAACTATACCCAGCCAGCTTTCACTGGGTGCTAGGAATCGGAACCCAGGTCCTCATATTTGCAAGGCAAGCAATTCTCCCATCTCCCTAGCTTCAGTAATTCTTATCCTGGCATGGCCTGACAAAGGCTTTGGGCAAGCAAGGACTTTGAGTTATGTGGAAAGTACTTCTGAGATAGTATTTTGAAAGATTTAAAATTACTGTTAGTTTATGAATCTTCTTACACTGTGTTCTAAGATGAGAATTAAAACCCCAGGCTTATGTACTTTGAGGGCAAGATCAAAACAGACAGTTACGAGCACTGATATTGTCAGAGATGCAGAGATCACACATCAATGAGCACCACTGTCGGTAATTACATAAATCTTCAGAGGTCAAATGTTTCTTTTGTTTTACACTCATAATTTAGCTATGAATGCAGACATTTTAAAAGGTTCCTGAAAACAGAAACAGACATTTTAAAGGCAACAGCTTCTAAAACTCAATGTGTCATTGTCTGTGACAAGCTATATAGCCCATGAATGATACCAAAGTTTTGCACAAAGAAATATCAGTGAATATCTGTGGACAAAGTTCAATGAATGAAGGCATAATCCCTCGGGATACTTTGCTGGACCTCATAAAATTGTATTAAAGCTGTATTATTTAGCAAGCTTAGCTATTTCCTATATTTTTATTACCTTTAACAGGCTAAATATAAGTGATTAAGAAAAGGAATACACACTATTAAAATCAGCAGGGATATCAAAAGAAGACTTGAGAACAGGAGAGGAAAGGGGCGAAGCAAGCATACACATGCATTCTCTCTGACTGTGTGTCTGTGTCTGTGTCTGTGTCTGTGTCATGTCTGTCTGTCTGTCTGCCTGCCTCTCTCTCTCTCTCTCTCTCTCTCTCTCTCTCTCTCTCTCTCTCTCTCCTCTCTCTCTCTCTCTCTCTCTCTCTCTCTCTCTCTCTCTCTCTCTCTCTCTCTCTCACACACACACACACACACACACACACTTCTACCATAATAGTCCAAAAGTGTTGATCACACTCTTCACAAGCTCATCACAGCTTGCATGGGCTGCCCGGGGAGGCTTTTTCTTACAAGGTTTAATTAAGTTTTCAGCAGTAAGGGTTCCAGTAAGGGAGAAAGTTACAAAATGTTTTTCCCATAAGAAATTACATTTGAATTTCCTTTTGACTATCTGAGGGGGCTACTGGATCTAGAGAGCTAGGAGCTATGGGACTCCATCACCTGGGAGAGCTGTGCTTCCTACAGAAAGTTGTGCAGTCTCTCTCCCAGCATATTTCTATGTGACTCTGTTTTATACCATGTGGTCTGGTAAATTTGCTGCCAACAGGAATGTAAACAGCATTCCTGCTTATCTTCGTGTTTATAAGCACTGTTTAAGGTAAAGCCGTAGCAAAGCTTTTGCTATGATGACCCTCTTATCAGCAATGATTGCTGCAGTTAGGGCAGGTAGGCCTGTTTCCCCACATTCAACATCTGTTCTTATATATTTTTTCGTATGTAAGCAAACAAAAGATAAAATAAAACAAACAGGCAAAATAGAAACATTGATACACATACACAGAGACAGGCACAAACACACACGAATACAGACAGACACACATGCACACAAATATATATGTATATATTATATATACATATATGCATACATATATAAAAGTAACAGGGATAGATAGATAGATGTAAGATGATAGGTAGATGGAAGAAAATAGATAGATAGAAAATTGCTCTATCTATTGGGGGTGTGTGGAGAGATGGATCAGTGATTAAGAGCACTGGTTGCTCTTCCAGTGGCCCCTGGATCAATTTCCAACACATTACAGCTCACAACTTCTGTAACTCTAATTCCACAAGACCCAAGACCCTCACACAGACATACATATAAGCAAAACACAATGTACATAAAAATAAAAGGAATCACTAAAATATTAAAAAGAGCATAGTTCTCAATATAGACACATAAATATAAGTTTAAAATATTAGTGGTGAATTGTTAGGAAATTATTTGAAGAATGCAAACAAGAAGAAGAGGCTTTTTCTGTCAGATGACTGCACCTTCTGTCAGTTGGCATACAACTGTCCAGCACAGTCCATAATTTCTCCCCTATGGTGCCATTACAAGTTATGGTTATTGGAGGAGAAAGAGTCAATGTTTTATAGGGCTGTGGTTCCCAAGAGGACATTTATGCTCCATTAGATGGTCTCCATTGATGAACATGCAGACAGCAATAAGTTGGCTTAATGTATTTAAAGAGATAAGAGAGCATTCCCATAACTGAAGGTGAATAGTAGTGAAGGAGAAAAGGGAGGGGACGCGAAGTGGATTTTCTTAAAACATATTATACACAGGTATGAAAGTCTAAAAAACTGTGTGTAAAGTTATTAGTTGATTTGAGAGAATCATTACTATGAGCTATAGTTTTGAGGCTAAAGGATACACATATTATGTGATTGCCTTTGTGTGTGCTATAAAAAAATTAACAATAGGTTAGGCATGCTGCTACATACCTTTAATTCCAGAATTCTAAAGGTCAAAGGCAGGTAGAACTTTATGAGATCAAGAGTAGCCTGAACTTCACATTGAGTTCCAGGACAATCAGGGCTGAATTGAGGGATCCTATCTCAAAAATAATAACTAACAATAACAAGAATAACAGTAGTAAAGGAAAAGATATACAATTCATTAATAATAAATTAGTAAAATACTATTTAATATAATAAAACGCAGTCATTAAAATAGTGGCATATGTTCGTGTTTATTGATAATAAAGTTCATAAATAAATATATAGTCAAGTTAAAAAGTATTTCAAAACTAGCACATGTCTATAATCCAAGGACTTGAGATTCTAAGGAAGGAGGACCATGGGTTTAGGTCTAGCCTGCACCACATAGTGAGATATGTCTCAACACTAAGAAAACAGGAGCAACAGCACAAAAGCAGAAAGTCTATCTCCTAGCTACTAAAACAGACACTGTGACCAAGGCAACTCTTGTAAGGACAACATTTAATTGGGGCTGGCTTACAAGTTCAGAGGTTCAGTCCATTATCACCAAGTCGAGAGTATGGCAGCATCAGGCAGGCACGGTGCAGGCAGAGCTGAGAGTTCTACATCTTCATCTGAAGGCTGGTAGCAGAATACTGACTTCCATGCAACTAGGATGAGGGTCTTAAAGCCCGTACTCACAGTAAAACACCTTCTTCAACAAGACCACACCTACTCCAACAGGGCCGCCCCCTCTAATAGTGTCACTCCCTGGGCTGAGAATATACAAACCATCACAACACATTTACCCTGTGAAAAAATATTAAGCTTTGAATTTTAATGTCTTCCTTTAATTCTCAGAATTTTCTGAACTTTAATTTGCAATAATAGCAATGTAAATGCACCTTTTACTATTACAGTAGCCTCCATTTAACCCTTCTGCAAGCTGCTGCTTAAGAAGAAAATAATTTGTCCAAAGGAATGACTAATTTAAATTTAAATATTTTTTACAAACAAATAATGTTCCTTCTTTTCTATCTTAAAGCCATATTATAAATTTAATTGATAAAGAAAATAGATTTATATATTTCTCTCATACAAATTTACAATTTTGAGTATGTTTTTCACAATACAAGTAAGCCAAACTTCAACTATTATCTGAAGTTTTGAGCTGCTTTTGTTTCCTCATTTCTGACAGTGTGCCTTTCAATAGACACTTAAATAAGATATTTTGTTATATCTTTTCATCTAGAGGTTGCTTGATAACTGTTATTTAGTATGCAAGTAGATCTTTCTGGCAATTTGGGGATATAGGGCATCTATTTTAGTGGGGTGGTTTTTTATTTTGGGAGGAATTCCTGAGTTTCCAAGCATCAAAACTCCAGAGGTTTAAACAGAGTCTAGCCTCCATAGGGGGCTTTCAAAAACATTAGTTGCTGTATAAGATACAGCATTGTTTTGTTTAGAACCCAGGACTCTGTGGGTTATGCTTTTGGGACAATCTTACTTATTGTGGCTGCCAAAAGAGCTTAGCTTTTTGTCTGGGTGTCTCCTTAGATTGTAGTATGCCTCTGTTTTACTGTAAACTCATCTAGCCTCAGAATTTAAGTAGTCAGCTTTACAAGTCACAAAGCCCAGTTCATGCTGATAATGGATTCGAGGTCTCTCTCATGCCTTGCTCTTTCCTACAGCCTTCCTTAAGATTGAATCAAACGAGTGTAGCTCATATGTAGATTGTGTGCTTAAAGGTGAGAGTCCCAGGGTTTGGTCCTAGGAGTGAGTGTGAGATAGTGGAAACAAGGGAAGGAAGTGGGAGGAGTTGGGAGGGAGGAAGCAAGGAAGGGAGGAAGACAGAGGAGGAAGGGAGGGAGAGAGGGAGAAGAAAGGGAAGAAGAAAGAAGATGCACGTGGTTTGTGCATACTGATAACATACCTTTCATTAGACAATGTCTTGGGGAGGGTATGAAATTGGGCAGCTCTTGGAACAATTTGGTTACACCTTTGTTGTCATTGGAAATGTAGAAAGATTTTTGTTTACATCGATGTAGTGGTCATAGTGCTTGTGATGTCCGAACACTTCAGAAGCTAAGACAAGAAGCTGAGATTTTGAAAGAAAGGTGGAGAGAGGTAGGGAAAGGAGTGAAGAGGCAGAGACTAGGCAGACAGGGAGAGGTGGGGAAGAAATGTCTGGTTTATGATTTCAGGAAAGTTTGGAACCAAAGTGAAGGGCTTGTCTTTAGACTAGAATGTAAGACTTAAACAAATCAAGTGTTTTTCTTTAAGGGATGATGATCATGTTAATACATTTTGGGTTTGTCTTTACTCTGTGGAGTTAAGGGAGTGAAAGCGGAGGTCTTTGATTCATAAAAAGGTTACTTGAGGAAGAAATGTAAAAGAAAAAAGAAAAACAAAGAGAGAAAAAAGAATGAAAGAAAAATAAAAGAATGAAGTAAGGAAAAAAGAAAAGAAAAAAGAGAAAAGGGAGGGAAGGAAGGAAGAAGATAGAAGAAAGAGAGAGGAAGGAAGGAAGTAATCAAGGAAGGAAGCTAACTGATAGGGGAATGTGACCATAATATATCTTGAAGGGAACATGTGTCTGATATCTAAGCTTTCATTGTTTTTTTTAATTGAATATATTCATTTACATTTCAAATGTTACACCCTTTCCCAGTTTCCCCCCTCTCAGAAAATCCCCAAACCATCTTCCGATCCTCTGCCTCCAAGAATATGGCCCTCCACCCAACCTAGGTGCACCTTCTCTCCCTCAATTTCCCCACACTGGGGCATCTATCAAGCCTTCACAGAACCAAGGACCTCTCCTCCCACTGATGCCTGACAAGGCATTCCTCTGCCACATTTTTGACTGGAAACATGGTTACCCCTTGGTTGAAGTCTCTAGGAGTCCCGGGGCTTCTGGTTGGCCGACATCATCATTCTTCCCATGGGGCTGCAAACCCCTTTAACTCCTCCAGTCCATCCTCCAACTCCTCCATTGGGGACCCTGCACTCAGTCTAATGTTTGGCTGCTAGCCTCTGCCTGTAAGGCTCTGGCAGGGCCCCTCTTGAGACAACCATAGCATGTTCTTTTCTGCACACACTTCTTGTCATCCATAATAGTGTCTGGGTTTGGTGACTATAGGATGAATCCCCAGGTAGGACTATCTTTGGGTGGCCTTTCCTTCAGTCTCTGCTCCATACGTTGTCTCCATTATTGTTCCTGTATTTTTTCCCTTTCTTAGAAAAACCAAAGCATCCCCACTTTGGTCTTCCTTCTTCTTGAGTTTCCAGTGGTCTGTGAATTGTAACTTGTTTATTTTGAGATTTTGGGCTAATATCCACTTATTATTGAGTACATACCATATGTGGTCCTTTGTGATTGGGTTACATCACTCAAGATGACACTTTCTAGTTCCTTCCATTTGCCAAAGAATTTCATGAATTCATTGTTTTTAATAGCTGAATAGTACTCCATTGGGTAGATATACCACTATTTCTCTATCCATTCCTCTGTTGAAGGGCATCTGAGTTCTTTCCAGCTTCTGGCTATTATAAATAAGGCTGCGGCAGCTATGAACGTAGTGGAGATGTATCCTTATTACATGTTGAAGCATCTTCTGGGTATATGCCCAAGAATGGTATATAGCTGGGTCCTATGTCTAATTTTCTGAGGAATGGCCAAAGTGATTTCCAGTGTGGTTCTACCAGCTTGCAATCTCATCAGCAATGGAGAAATGTTCCTCTTTCTCCACATCTTCTCCAGCATCTTCTGTCCCCTGAGCTTCTCATCTAAGCCAGTCTGACTGGTATGAGGTGGAATCTCAGTGTTGTTTTGATTTGCATTTCTCTGATAATTAAGAATGCTGAACATTTCTTTAGGTGCTTCAGAGCCATTTGAGTTTCCCCAGTTGAGAACTCCCTGTTTAGCTCTGTACCCCATTTTTAATAGGATTATTTGACTCTGGTGTCTAACTTCTTGAGTTCTTTGTATACATTGGATATTAGCCTTCTATCACATGGAGCATTGGTAAAGCTCTTTTCCCAACCTGTTGTTTGCTGTTTTGTCCTATTGATAGTGTCCTTTGCCTTACAGAAGCTTTGAAGTTTTATGAGGTCCCATTTGTCAATTCGTATTCTTAGAGCATAAGCCATTGTTGTTTTATTAAGGAAAATTTCTCTTGTGCCCATGTGTTCAGGGCTATTCCCCACTTTCTCCTCTATAAACTTCAGTGTATTTGGTTTTAAGTGGAGGTCCTTGATCCATTTGGACTTGAGCTTTGTACAAGGAGATAAGAATTGGTTGATTTGCATTTTCTCCATGCTAACCTCCATTTGATCCAGCACCATTTGTTAAAAATGCTGTCTTTTTTCCACTGGATGTTTTTAGCTCCTTTGTCAAATATCAAGTGACCATAGGTGTGTGGGTTCATTTCTGGGTCTTCAATTCTATTCCATTGATCTTACTTCCTATCTCTTTACCAATATCATACAATTTTTATCACTATTGCTCTGTAGTAGAGCTTGAGATCAGAGATGGTGATTCACCCAGAAGATTATTGTTGTGGAGAATAGTTTTTGCTGTCCTGGGTTTTTTGTTATTCCAAATGAATTTTCACATTGCTCTTTCTAGCTCTATGAAGAATTAATTTGGAATTTTGATGGGTATTGCATTGAATCTGTAGATTGCTTTCAGCAAGATAACCATTGTTACTATATTAATCCTGCCAATCCATGAGCATGGGAGATCTTTCCATCTTCTGAAGAGGCTTGAAGTTCTTGTCATACAGATCTTTCACTTGCTTGGTTAGAGTCACAGCAATGTATGTAATATTATTTGTGACTATTATGAAGGGTGTCATTTCCCTAACTTATTTCTCAGATGGTTTATCCTTTGAATAGAGGAAAGCTACTGGTTTGCTTGAGTTAATTTTATATCCAGCCACTCTGCTGAAGTTGTTCATCAGCTTTAGGAGGTCTCTGGTGGAATTTTATGAGGCCAATTAATCATATCATCTGCAAATAGTGATAATTTGACTTCTTCATTTCCAATTTGTATAACTTTGACCACCTTTGGTTGTCTAATTGTTCTGGATAGGACTTCAAGTACTATATTGAATAGATATAGAGAGAGTGGGCAGCATTGTCTGGTCCCCGATTTTAGTGGGATTGCTTCAAGTTTCTCTCTATTTAGTTTGATGTTGGCTGCTGGTTTGCTGTATATTGCTTTTACTATGTTTAGGTATAGGCCTTGAATTCCTGACCTTTCCAAGATTTTTAACATGAAAGGATATTGAATATTGTTAAATTCTTTTCAGCATCTAATGAAATGACCATGTTTTTTTTTTTCTTGTTTATGCAGTGGATTACATTGATGGATTTACATATATTGAACCATCCCTGCATCCATGCATCTCTGCATAGTTTTCATGTGTTCTTGGATTCGGTTGGCAAGAATTTTATTGAGTATTTTTGCATGGATATTCATAAGGGAAATTGGTCTGAAGTTCTCTTTCTTTATTGGATCTTTGTATGGTTTTGGTATCAGCATAGAACAAGTTGAATAGTGATCCCTCTGTTTCTACTTTGTGGAATAGTTTGAAGAGTATTGGTGTTAGGTATTCTTTGAAGGGCTGATAGAATTTTTCACTAAAACCATCTTGTCCTTGGTTTTTATTTTATTTTATTTTATTTATTTTATTTTATTTTTTTTTTGACTGGAAGACTTTCAATGACTGCTTCTATTTCTTTAGGGGTTATGGGACTGTTTAGATGGTCTATTTGATCCTGATTTAATTTTAGTATTTGCTATCTGTCTAGGATATTGGCCATTTCATCCAGATTTTCCAGTTGTGTTGAATATAGACTTTTGTAGTAGGACTGATGATTTTTTGAATTTCCTCAGTTTCTGTTGTTATATCTCCATTTCATTTCTGATTTTGTTAATTTGTATACTGTCTCTGTGCCCTCTGGTTAGTCTGGCTAAGGGTTTATCTATCTTGTTGATTTTTACAAGTAAGCAACTCCTGCTTTTGTTGATTGTTTGTATAGTTCTTTTTGTTTCTACTTGGTTGATTTCAGCCCTGAGTTTGATGATTTCCTGCTTTCTATTCCTCTTGGATATTAGCTTCTTGTATTAGCTTCTTTCTGTTCTAGAGCTTTCAGGTGTGCTGTTAAGCTGCTAGTGTATGCTCTCTCCAGCTTCTTTTAGAGGCACTCAGAGCTATTAGTTTTCCTCTTAGCACTGCTTTCATTGTGTCCCATATGTTTGGGTATGTTGTGCCTTCATTTTCATTAAATTCTAAAAAGTCTTTGATTTCTTTCCTTATTTCTTCCTTGACTAAGTTATCGTTGAGTAGAGAATTGTTCAGCTTCCATGTGTATTTGGGCTTTCTGTTGTTTTTGTTGCTATTCAAGGGCACCCTTACTCCATACTAATCTGATAGTTGGCACGGGATTAAATTGATACTTTATTTGTTGAGGTCTGTTTTGTGACCCATTATATGATCAATTTTGGAGAAGGTACCATGAGGTGCTGAGAAGAAGGTATATTCTTTTGATTTAGGATGAAATGTTCTATAAATATCTCTTAAATCAATTAGGTCAAAAACTTCTGTTAGTTTCACTGTGTCTCTGTTTAGTTTGTGTTTCCCTGATCTGTCCATTGAGGAGAGTAGGGTGATGAGGTCACCCACAATTATTGAATGAGGTGTAATGTGTGCTTTGAACTTTAATAAAGTTTCTTTTACAAATGAGGGTGCGCTTGCATTTGGAGCATAGATGTTCAGAATTGGGAGTTCTTCTTGGTAGATTTTTCCTTTGATGAGAACAAAGTGTCCTTCCATGTCTTTTTTGATGACTTTTGGTTGGAAGTCAATTTTATCAGGTATTAGAATGGCTACTCCAGCTTGTTTTCTGGAACCATTTGCTTGGAAAATTGTTTTCCAGCCTTTTACTCTGTGATAGTGTTTGTCTTTGACACTGAGGTGAGTTTACTGTATGCAGAAAAATGCTGGGTCCTATTTACATATATACTGTATTGACTATGTCTTTTTATTGGGGAATTGTGTCCATTGATGTTAAGAGATATTAAGGAATAGTGATTGTTCCTTCCTGTTATTTTTGATGTTATTTTTATTTTTGTGTGATTATTTTCTTTTGGGTTTGTTGAAAGAAGATTACTATCCTGCTGTTTCTAGGGTGTAGTTGCCTTTCTTATATTTGGCATTTTCCATCTATTATCCTTTGTAAGACTCTATTCATGGAGAAATACTGTGTAAATTTAGTTTTATCATAGAATATCTCGATCTGTGATGATTGAGAGTTTTGCTGGGTATAGTAGTCTGGGCTGGCATTTGTGTTCTTTTAGAGTCTGTATGGGATCTGCCCAGGATCTTGCTTTCATGGTCTCTGGCGAGAAGTCTGGTGCAATTCTAATAGGTCTTCCTTTATATGTTACTTGGCCTTTTCCTTTTACTGCTTTTAATATTCTCTCTTTGTTTAGTACATTTGTTGTGTTTATTATTATGTAACAGGAAGAATTTCTGTTATGGTCCAGTCTGTTTGGAGTGCTGTAGGCTTCTTTTATGTTCATGGGCATCTCTTTCTTTAAGTTAGGGAAGTTTTCTTCTACAGTTTTGTTGAGGATATTTACTGGCCCTTTAAGTTGTAAATATTCTCTATCTTCTATAACTATAATCCTTAGGTTTTGTCTTCTCATTGTGTCCTGGATTTCCTGGATGTTTTGGGTTACAAGCTTTTTGCATTTTGCATTTTCTTTGACTGTTGATTCAATGTTTTCTATGGTACCTTGAGCACCTGAGATTCTTTCTTCTATTTCTTGTATTCTGTTTTTGATAATTGCATATATGTCTTCTGAATTCTTTCCAAGGTATTCTATCTCCAGAGATGTCTCACTTTGTGATTTCTTTATTGTTTCTATTTCTACTTTTAGATCCTGGATGCTTTTGTTCTGTTCATTCACTTGCTGGTTTGTGTCTTCCAGCATTTTAAAAGAGAATTTTGTTTTTCCTCTTTAAGGGTTTTTACCTGTTGACACATGTTCTCTTGTATTTCTTTAAGAGAGTTATTTTATTTATTTATTATATGTATTCTTAGTTTACATTCCGAATGCTTTCTGCTTTCCTGGTTCTCTCCACCCCATTGGTCTCATAAGCCCTCTTCCCTCTGCCCATTTCCTAATCACCCCCTCCCATTTCTCTGTCCTGGACTCCACTAAAATGATGAAGCAAGTCTTTTCAGAACCAGGCTCCTCTCCTTCCTTCTTCTTGGGAATCACAATATGCTAATTGTGCCTTGAGAATTCAGAGCTTCTGGGCTAATTAATATCCACTTATCGGAGATTGCATTCCATGTGTATTCTTTTGTGATTAGGTTACCTCACTTAGGATGATATTTCCCAGGTCCAATGATTTGCCTAAGAATTTCATGAACTCATTGTTTTTAATTGCTGAGTAGTATTCCATTGTGTAAATATACCACATTTTCTGTATCCATTCCTCCATTGAGGGACATATGGGTTCTTTCCAGCTTTTGGCTATTATAAATCAGGCTGCTATGAACATAATGGAGCACGTGTCCTTATTGCATGCCTGGGAATCCTCTGGGTATATGCCCAAGAACTGATTTGGGATTTTGATAGGGATTGCATTGAATCATTCCAGGGATGCAGGGATGGCTCAATATATGGAAACCCATCAATGCTATTCACTAGCCATTTTAACTATATTAATCCTGCCAATCCATGAGCATGGCAGATTTTTCCATTTTTGGAGATCTTCTTCCATTTCCTTCTTTAGAGACTTGAATTTCTTGTCATACAGATCTTTCACTTATTTGGTTAGAGTCACACCAAGATACTTTATATTGTTTGTTGCTATTGTGAAGGGTGTCATTTCCCTAATTTCCTACTCAGCCTGCTTATCCTTTGATTATAGGAAGGCTACTGATTTGCTTGAGTTGATCTTTAACCAGCCACTTTGCTGATGTTGTTTCTCAGCTGTAGGAGTTCTCTAGAGGAGGTTTTTGGGTCACTTAAGTATACTATCATATCATCTGCAAATAGTGATAGTTTGACCTCTTCCTTGTTTTCAGTGCAGAATTCTATCAGACCTTCAAAGAAGACCTAACACCAATAGTCTTCAAACTATTCCACAAAATAGAAAAAGAAGGAACACTACCCAACTCCTTCTATGAAACCACAATTACACTGATACCAAAACCACACAAAGATCCAACAAAGAAAGAGAACTTCAGACCAATTTCCCTTATGAACATCGATGCAAAATACTCAATGAAATTCTTGCCAACTGAATCCAAGAACACATCAAAATGATCATCCACCATAATCAAGTAGGCTTTATCCCAGGGATACAGGGTTGGTTCAATATACGGAAATCCATCAATGCAATCCAGTACATAAACAAACTCAAAGAAAAAAACCACATGGTCAATTCATTGGATGCTGAAAAAGCATTTGACAAAATTCAGCATACTTTCATGCTTAAAGTCTTGGAAAGAACAGGAATTTAAGGCCCATACCTAAATATAGTAAAAGCAATATACAGCAAACCGGTAGCCAACATCAAACTAAATGGAGAGAAACTTGAAGCAATCCCACTAAAATCAGGGACTAGACAAGGCTGCCCCCTCTCTTCAACTTTTCAATATTGTACTTGAGGTACTAGCTAGAGCAATTAGACAACATAAGGGAATTATTTATGTCCTTCTTGAAGTCCTCTACCAGCATCATGAGATGTGATTTTAAACCCAGCTCTTGCTTTTCCGGTGTGTTGGGGTATCCAGGATTTGTTGTTGTGGCGTCCTGGGTTCTGATACTGCCATGTTTCCTTGGTTTCTTTTGGTAATGATCTGTGTTTGCCTTTTGCCATCTAGTTATCACTGGTGTTAGCTGGTGTTGCTGTCTCTGACTGTGGCTTATCTGTCCTGCTAGACTGTATATCTGTACTCCTGGGATTCCTGTTCTCTCTGTGCACACAAGTGTATAGGCACTCTTAGGAGACCAACTGTCCTCTGTTCCGAGGCCTCTCCACACTCCAAATTTCCTGAGTGTATCTGGTTCTCAAATGCCCTGAATGTGGCTGGTTCTCTAGGAAGTATCAGGAGATGGTGTCTTCACTATGGCAGATCTGGCAAGAGTCTGCCACAGCAGAAAGGGCAGGTGGCAGCGGAGGGGGCAGGGCTTTCATTCTCATATAACTATAAAATTTTGTAACCTTATAAAAATGGTTTAATGTTATATACCCAAACATGAAGAGACAGACTTTGACTCAGCTCCATGATTTCTTTTAACATGCTTAAACCTTAGCGAAATACAGCAGGTTGAATGATATATTAAATCCATTTTCAGCTCAGTAATAGTTAAGGAAACACAATTAGATGTGTTATTTCCTTGGGAGGTAAAGTAAACACAGAAATAATAGAATGGATTGGTGGAAAAACAGACAATAAGATCCAGGAACACTGACATAAACAGAAATGAGAACCCCAATTAAAACACACTTGTTAGACTTAGCACCATATACTGGGGGTTAGGTTGGTGTAAGGCCTTTACCTGAGGTGTTCTTTATTCTGAGTTCTCAAAAATACAAGAAAGACAAGATAAACATCACGTGTTGTCAAAATCATGGCTTGGATTAAATTGAATTTGAAAGGAAAATTACTCTAAGAAAAATGAATAACTTTGGATCATTAGGCTTACATGTGATTTAGAATATTTAACTCTCCATAGGATAAACAAAACAAGACAAATATTTGTTAGTATCTAATAAACATAGTTAATTAGCTTTTTTCCCCAACCCATTATATAACTTTATAGAAATGGTTTGAATTTATGAATTTATATTTCCAAAAAAGAATTGGAAAGTATGTCACAGAAGTGGAATGACTTTAAGAAACCACTGGCTTTTGGGATCTTGGTCTTATGGAAATTTCATCAAAACACAAGGCAACTCCATACTGGAAAACTTAACACCATGATCAGAGGACAATTCTTGTGGATCAGGCCTGGTTCTTGCATCTTCAGTGTAACAAAACAATTTTCATGCATTTCTAAGAACAAATTGTAAACAGACACCACACAGAGACATTTCAACACATTACCAACTTCTTGGAAGCAAGGTTTGGAAATGTCAGCTGGGAAAACATTTTAGACCCGTGTTTTAGGATGTCCTAGCTGTAAGCGCAAGTCTCAAGACTAATATGCATAAATCCAGGGCTGGAGAGTTGGTGAAGGAACATGTCTAAGAGCCATTCCCCAGGGTCACATTGAGTTATCTCAGTGTACTCCTGACCTCCTGACTGGATGCAGTGTGCAGAAAGGTAAACATGTGATAGGAATAAGTGATGATGAATGAGAGGGCATAGAAGTTTTAGAGCAGAAGCTGCATCCTTCTGAATACTCTGTCTTCTTGACATCTTCTGTGGCTGCATCTCTTTGATTGATGGGAACACCAGAGGCTAGCACAGTCCTCACCAGGGAAAGCAATTTCCTCTCCCCAGCAACTTTGAGGACCTTACCATCTCTAACACCTCCACGTGTCTAGCCCTCACATGTACTTCCTCATCTGTGTGTGATCTGATGTGTTGTCTCCAGTGTGCCAAACTAGAGGTGATCCAAGATCAAACACTTTGAGGGGAGGAGTGAGGCCAGGGGACAAGGAGAATCCATTTCAGGAGTTTAGAATAATCACTTCTCAAGGCCCAGCCTGACCCAAGCCAGCTAATATCATTTGCATCTTGCCTGACTTCTGTTCATGGGGCTTGGTCAACTTAAAATTTTCTGATGTTTATTCTTTTACTTCTTTTAAATAAAACCATGACTATAGATGGGTTTGTTGTATAGAATACAGGCTACCTGAACGTGACCTTTAATATGTGTTGACTCTGCTTTTCAAGCACAAAAGAAAGATGCATGGGCAAGCTTAAATTTTTGTCACTTTTTCTATTTCTTCTGTCTGTCTGTCTGTCTTTTCTCCTTTATTTCTTTATTTTCTTTTCACTTACAAGAGTAGAAATATCCATATAAAACATAACACCATTCCTAAGGGTTTGATATGGATAAAGTTGTGAGATTCTATCTTGGATGTGATGTGTGCATCATTTTATCATGGAAAAAGCATTAGTAAAATAAGCATACAGATTTGGCCATTGTCAGGCTTGGAAATAACTGGCTATGGAAGTATGGTTTTTACTTCCATTGACACCAGAGTTTTGTAATGAAAACTTTTCAGTTTAGGAAAATCAGAATAAAATAATATGGTAACATCCCCCTCAAAGAACAAGGTAATTTCCATATTGGGAAATATCAAAAGGACGATGAGAGACCAGTTCCTGTTACCTTTAGGGAAGAAAAGAAAAAGGACAACTATCTCCATCTTGGAAAAGTATGATGTGCAAAGGAAAGTTTCAAATAGGGCAGTGCAGATAGATAGAACTCTGTGCTTATACGTAATGGTTCTTTCGGTGTGGCTAGAACATACAGTATGGTTGTGGATTTGGGTTAGTAGTATTAAGGTGGCTGAGAGTCACAGTAATGGTGAGATTCTGAAAAATTTATGTCTAAAGTATTTGGAAAAAATTTAGGACTGTGAGAATAGGATCAGCGATTAGGTAGGATTTCTTTATATATAATATACATATTCATCAGATGTTTGTCACAGAATTAGTAATTTTTTAATTGACAAGTATTTCTTGAATATTTATAGGTACTGGAGACCAAGCAGGAAAAATACCTTGTTTGTTTTATTAAGACAATGTTTTTTTCTTTAATAGAGTAAATGGTGATTTCAGATAGAATATGATACTTAAAGAATGTTTAGAGAAAGCCTTCTTAAGTAGATGACATCTGAAAACAGAAGGGGGTAAGGGAGAAAACCATGTGGACATTCAGGAGAAAAACATCTTAGGCAAAAGTCAAACTTAAGGCAAAAGACTAGAGATGAGGGAGTGCCCAGTGTGACAATGTCATCAAGACCCTGGTTCTTGAGAGGGTTATAGTCAGAGACTCTGGACTTTATAGTCTGCCCTGAGCTTTAGAGTTTACACAGATTAGAAGAGAATATACAAAATGTTTTTTTCTGAGCAGAGCAGAAATTGAAGTGATTGGATTTCTCTAGTTTAGGATGCTCTAGGGCTAAAATGAGGCAAACAGAAAAGCAGGAATTATATATAAGATGTTAAGAAGAAATACCGGAAGAGTGGCACTGATGAGTTTTATTAGGGGCACTGGATAACTTGAGAGGTTGCAGGGAAACCCAGCAACATTGGCTGGATAGTTGAATGAAGACATTAAACACATAATGTGCACCTGAGCTCCCACAAACTCATTCCGAACTGAAACTGTGAAGAAAGTTGGGATCGGGTTCTGGCAGAAGATAGATGCTGCAGTGTAATATGTTCTGCAAAGTTTATATGTTGAAGATTTGATATTTAATGCATCTGAGTGGCAAGACGGAACATTTATAGGCAAGTTTATTAAATCATCCATTGAAGAATGGATCAATGTGGGAGAAATGGTGACGCTGTTAAAAGTATTTGATGCTCTTGCAGAAGACCAGTGTTTGGTTTCTGACACCACTAAGATAGCTTATAGTAGTCTATAACTTCAATTCCAATGGCTCTGATACCCTATTCTGTTGTATGTATGGTGCATATACATTCATGCAGCCAAAGCACTCTTACACATAAAATAAAAGATTAATCATTTTAAGATTCTATAGATTAATATCATTAATTAGATGCATATAGTGTTTTGTAATGAAAAACATCTTGGTGACACATAGCAAACTGGTTTGGCCAATACCAGACTTGAAGATCTTACACTTATAAAATTATGTCTTCTGTCCTCAGCAAACTTCAGATTCTTGTGCTGGATAGTCTTGGGCTCAGAAAATCAGTGTAGATTAACATGATATGCGTATTAAGGAAGGAGTACGGGTCAGAAGAGACGTACAAAGGCTAGATTTTCCATCCATAGACAAAAAGCTATGCCAAGTAAGGTTTCTGATTGAACTGTGAAGACAGAAACAGTTTGTGTTAACTGTCAGTAGGAATTTCAGTGTGGTTGGCCATCAGAACCTGTAAGTGGGCATGAGTTTGCTTTAGGAGGCTGGGTTTGTTATTCAGTCAATCCAGTTTTCTCTTGTCATCTTTCTTGTGTGCTCTCTTGCCCTTCAAATTCTCTCATGGGATTATTCAGCATTATTCTTTATTCTCATAAGACACTAACCTTGAACTCTGAAGGCTCCAAAATTTGGAAAAAGAACTTTACTTTAGTGTCTAGTGCTCTCTTATAACATTTTCTGCCCCCAAAAGACTGAGCAATGAGTAATTCAATTTTTGTTAAGTTCAGTTTGGATACTGCTTACATTTCAAGATACAAAAAGAAAAATTGATGGACATTAAAATCAATATTCTCAATGAACCTATCATCTAGACTTAAGTGTTTGGTTCATTTTTGGCCACAGAGATATTTAGAAATGGAAGAAAAATCGAAAGCACAGAGGGGTCAAGTGTCAAACAGCATTAAGCAATAGGCATTCTTTTTCCAGTGAGAAACAAAATAAACCAAATTTTTGTCCTTGAAGAGCTCACAGTAAAATAAAATAAATAGAACAACACTACAAAATTATGAGGAAAGCTACGAGGTTCTGAATGCAAAGCAGAGGACAGAGTAGAAGGACAGACAGAGCAAGCCACAGAACATTGGGCTGTTTGCAGTTGACAGCAAATGACGTGCTGAGAGGTCGATGTTGGCAATACACCAGGAAAAGACTAGAGAGGCCTGTGAGGTTCTGATCTGCAGATGCAGGTGATGGTTTAAACCCAACATGCTTCAAGCAACAGACATACGTGGAAGCAGTTGTGGTCTTTAAAGTAAAAATGAGGTGAAGTGAGCATGCAAATTCTAGCTTGGTGTTCAGGTATAAGCTGAGTTTTGTTCCTTAACTACTTTGCAACATTTGGTGGCCATTTAATGTTTATGTATTCAGGTTCCTTGTCGGTGACAAGAGCTATATTACTGCAAAATGTCTCCAATAGAACTAAAGGAGAAGTTATATAGTGTTGCTCAGTTGAGTCAGTTTGGAACACAGCATTTGCTGAATATAAAACAACCATCCCTACTGCAGACCACAAAATGCATGTTGTTGGTTTGTTTGCTTGCTAGCTTATTTATTTGCTTTTCTTTACACAGTTCAGGTTCATTGAGAGGACTCCTGAAAATGAGACTAGCAAGCGTCATTGTTTTTACTTAATTTATTTGCATTTCAAGCATTATCCCCTTACCTGGTGGTTTTCCCCTCTCCCAGAATCCCCCTTTCCCCCCTTCTATCAGGGTGTTTCTCCACATACCTTCCACTCCCACCTCCTTGTTCTTGATTCCCCTTTACTGGGGCATCTATCAAACCTTTATAGGAACAAGGTCCTCTCCTCCCATTGATGCCTGACAAGGCTATCCTCTGTTATATGTTCAGCCAGAGCCATGTGTACTCCTTGGTTGGTAGCTTAGTTCCTGGGAGCTCTGGGGTGTCTGGTTGGTTGATATTGTTGCTGTTCCTATGGGGTTGCAAACCCCTTCAGCCAAAGAATATACCTTCTCATCACCTCATGGTATGAACTCTACTCAAATTTATTAATACATGGATTGCTTTCACAAATGAAATAGCTGAATTATGTACAACCAGAAAAGATGTTTACTATTAGCCTTAACCTAATACCATGTCAAAGAACAATAAATATGGGGAAAAGTGCACAAAAGAAAAGAACTCTGGGACTTATTGGTGACAGAGTATGGAAAATTGTAAGATAATGAGGCAATTAAAGTAAGAGCTAGAAGTATGATTTGTGATACAGATTCATCAAGTATCTTCTATGTTCCACACTGATAATCATTTGAAATGTTCTCAAATGACTACTGTGGCTTCTGCTGCAGAGAAGATGGCTGAACACCCTAGTATCCTTCTTTTAGCCTACATAAGGCAATCTCCTAGGTTTTCTTTTCTTTTTAAAAAAATCTCATTTCTCAGTTTTCTTCAGTTTAAAACAATACACTTGCCAATGTGAGCGAATCTATTAGACTCCACATATTCATACATCTTGCTTCATGTGATTAAGAATATTAAAATGCAAATAGGACTCACAAAGTTAAAATGATAATATTTAGTTCATAGATTAAAAACAAAATGATGGTATGTAGCTTAGCTTAGGCATAGTCAGATCCAGCCTAGTCAAAGCTTAGCATTCTCTTTCCTCTCACTCAACACAAATGGTAGCCAGATAAACAGAAATTAAATCAGTGAAGCAGTGCTCATGCTATAACTGCTATTTGTTTTCGCATCCGGGCTCCTTCTGTCTGATCTGAATCCTAGTATTTAGTGACTACTCCACCTGCATGTTCTGAAACTGAAATGAGGTGTTAATGTTAGGCCACCTCAGTGCTAAGACTGAAGAGTCAGACAAACCTCACAGATTAAGGTTAAGAGGGAACAGGAGACAAACTATTGTCCTCTGCACCACCTTCTTTTATTAGATTTTATTTAGAAGTGTATTGTTATTGCTGGTCATGAATCACATCTTTCTATTGATAGTTACTGAATTACACTATAATACTGCAAGGCATATGTCTCCACGCCAACACAACTGTCCACACTAGCTGATATACACACCATTTTTTAGACTTCATCTGTCTAGTGTTATCCATCAACACCATGTTACATTACAAAAGAAGACATATGCTTTAGTTCGACTCAACCTTTTAGCAACTAAAGATGAAACTCCTGGTAAGCATGGGATAAAGAAGGACATTGTTGAAGCCATAAGCACAGCATGACAAATTAGCAAGAATATGGCCCTAAGACAGAAGAGGCTTCCCACCCAGACTGAATCATCAGCTCACTGGTGGAAACAATTTATTTGATGCAAACGAAAACCCAAACATTTATAAATCTGCTAAACAGGGAGCTCAAGGAGAGAGCTTCTGAGACTTGAAAAACAGATTTTGTTCTCCACGGGAATTAGAGGATTGGAAGTCGGTCAGGGCTCGGGGCACACAGACATCTGGTGTGTGCGGCTGGGACACTTAGTCATTGCATTGAGCCTTGACCAGTGGGTGACTTTTGTTTATGGACCTTGATCCTGTGCTGCTGGAAGAAACCTCTCTTCTTATGTCAGAGGTTCATCTTTGGGTTGTCAATCATAATTCCAAAATAAAACTCTGATATACTCTCCTCTCTTTATCTTATAGCTCACTCTCACATTTAGTGACAGCTTCGTCTTGTTTCTCCACAAACTTTTAGGGACAGGAATAAGGGAAAGACTCCTCTCATAGGAGAGAGTCTTCAACCCAAAGTTCTTTTTGTCAGTGTTGTGAATCTAAGAAACATAGAAAAATCTGACTGAATGAGAAATAATGACATTCCAGTTTCCAGGTGTAGGGGAAGAGAAGGTTTTATTGGAGATATGAGGGAGAAAACATCCAGGGGTATCTGGAAGGATCCATACTGAACAGGAGCAGCAGAATGAACTGTGCCATGGGAAGAAATGTAACAGGGAGCAAGAGAGAAAGAGAAGAGAGGAGAGATGAGGAGGCAAAGAGAGGAGCCAGAAGTTAAGAGAACCAAGAGGCAAAGGGAATCAAGAAAGCGTATAGCAAGAATGGCTGAGTCACTTAGGAAAAAGAGAAGTTGGGGGAAGAAAAAATAAAACTCAGGGGCTGGAGAGGTTTGTGTAGGGGCTGGGGTGTGCTGGGTGGGTATGTTACAGATGACTCTGTAAAAGGTACTTGAAGTGCTGAGACCTGGTGGCCAGCATCTACTTTGAATTGTTAATAGGTACCTCAGTCATTTGTCCCAGGTTTCTTTGGGACATAACATTAAGAACCAGCAATATATCATGATTATTTTCTGACAACAGAGTAGAGAAGTTCAACCTCTAAAGCCATCTTGGGTAGGGGAAGACATTGATATTGGGTAAAAGAGATGAAAAGCAGGGATAGGTTAGTAACAAGTGGGGAATAGTGTCATTATTATCCAGAAGTTTGACCTCTTTAACTCTTTTCACAAAGGTCTTGTGTTTCTTGTCATGGCAGTTGATAAATGTGTGACAAGTGACAATTATATAATAATGAACTTGGAAGATATGTTGTGGTCACTCTGGCACTCATCTGGGATACTACTGATTTTACCTAGTCTCCTAAAGAAGTTCTGGCCTCTAGGCATTCTCATCTCAATGCATAACAGTATTAGTGTCAGAAGGAAGTAGTTCAGTCCACTGGCAATACAGTTGGTAACATTCTACTTTTGTTTTTATAGTAAACTTTTTAATTTTATAATAGTTTTACACTTATCGAGCAGCTGAAAAAACATTAAGGAGTTTCCTAAATTTCTTACCATTTATCTTTCATTTTGTTTCTTTGTTTTTGAGATAGGATGTTATCATGTATTCTGTACATCTTCAGATTCACCATATAGACTAGGCTGGCTTCATATTCAGATCTGCCTGCCTCTGTTTCTCGATTGTTAAAATTAAAGGGGTGTGCCACTATTGCCTAGTTTAACTGGTAATTCTTAGTGCTAACATTTTACATTACTGTAGACTATTTACCACAACAAAGAACTAGACTATTTTTAATGACTACACCCTCAATTTTGTTCTACTTTGGATGTTTGTCACACTTATATTTTTCTGTCATTTACCCCACTGCATTAATTTTCATGTCTGTTGAGTTCAAACAGGTCTGGAACACAGTCTATCTTTGCTTTTTGTTTCATGTGCACATGGTTGTACAGAGGATCTGAGGCCAAGCAAATTACTAGGTATAGATAATATTCAAAGTCAAATGATGAGTAGATAGTACAAATAATCATTGAGTTCTATTTTAGTTATAATGAAAATCCTTTGTATGCAATGAGTGAACTGTTGAAGAGAAGAAGAAAAAGAAAGAGGAAGAAAAAGAAGAAGAAGAACAGCAACAACAACAACAACAACAACAACAACCAGAAAGTGTGTGATCAGGAAGCTCTCTTATCTCACATTTTTCTGTTGTTTCCTGCTCTCCCCAGGAGAAATATATAATCTCACTTGTATTTTTTGCCTAACATCTATAACAAAGGCCATTTAATAAACCCAAGCACGTACAAACAATACAACAACATCTGACCTCTGTCTTCCCTGTCTTCCACTTGTGTTTAGGTCTCTATAGCTATATCCTCTTTAGAGATGCTGCAGAAGAGGGGAACTGGAACTGAGTAGAGTATACCTCAATGTCTTGATTAAGCATATAAAACACTGATATTAGGATATTACTATATACTCTGCTTTTGGAAATCATGGTTCTAAAAATATTGTGCTTAGCCTTCAATCTCTAAAAAAACATACTGAAGCCATGTTCCTAATCTGGGATGATGGGATTCCCTGACCCTTGTTCATGTACTTGCAGATACTCTGGAGAGAAAATTATACACACACACACACACACACACACACACACACTCACTCGCACACACAATTTATAATGTTATCTGAAAACAAAATAAACTAGGTTTTCTATATTTTATCTGACTACTGAAGGAAACAGGGAGGAAGGAAAGAATGGATGGATGGATGGATAGATCAGGTTAAGTTTGTTCTGTTAGAGTTTTGATTCATTTAAGGCCAGATTTCCCAAAGAAACATCTGACTACAATTTGACATTTCACAGGAAACTAGCCACTGGAAGGAATAAGTTGTTCAGACTGCCCGGAATTTCTCACTATTAGCTGACAAATTGGCAATTCACTGAGATGTGGATACCCTGAAGCTTGGTACAAGGAAGGAATGTCCAGAGTGCAGGAATAGCCATTTCCCGGTCCACATGATAGATCTATTTTGCAACATAAATTAATAAAATAAATTTCAAATTTTATGCCCTCTTCTTAAGAACGCAAAAGCTATGACTCTGTCACAGGGTGTGTCCTCAGGAGCAAGGCTCTTCAGTTCTGCTTTTGTTGCTTGGTTCTAAGTAGGACACTACTTATATGGCTGCTTATGATTGCATTCCTTCAAGTCATTATGAATCTGAATAACAATTTTATAATGATCTTTCAAATGAGACACAATGGAGAGAAGGGTGTGTGGCTGAGGTGAGAGTGAGTGTGCAGAAGACATTTGTCCAAGCCCTGAGTTGACAGCCTCACCTTCATCTATTTTGTTGAATTAGTTGGGTGAATACTCATGCTCTTGCTCTCCCTGTATAGTTTTACTTTTAGTGCTGGCGCCTTATGCTTGCTTAGCCTTCAGACATCTTCACTATGTTAGAGGAAACCCATAACCCTTAATAAGGCAGGTTTGTTGTTGTTGTTGTTTTGGTTGTTGTTTTGTTTTGTGGGTTTTTCTTTCCTTGGTGCTGGCTACCCATCTCCTCCCCTCTCTCCCTCTCCTTTGCTGAAGGAGTCTCTACCCCAATCCTTGCAACTCTGCTTAGCCTTCGGCTGCCCTCACACTTCATATTTTAGTCCATCTTTTCCCAATTGAATGTTCTTTTAGGGAAGAATTGAGCCTGTCATTCACCTTACAATATGCCCAGTGTTTACACAGATTAACCCAAAAATACTTATCTGTAAACCTTGGTTAAGTCCTTTGTAAATTTATTATTCAAATGCAAATGAACCCCCATGTGCATGCACCCATACTTATATAGACATACACACGGTGTGCTTAGAGAAACCCTGAGGCCACTAAAAGAAAATCTGATCCCTCAGTATTCCCAAAGCATTGGTGTTAACTCCCATCTTTTGCTAGTGAGAAGATTATAGCCTATAGAAGGAAATAACCTGCCCCAAACCGCACAGGGTAAGGGAGCCATTCAGGGCCAGAACTAAAGCCTTTCCAGTGGTGTTTGCTGACAGTGATTAAAGCCAATTGTCATTCCTAGCAGCTGCCCTAACACTTCAGGGAAGCCAGGTGGAAGCCGCTCTCATTGGCAGAGCACTTTTGCTAAGCCAGGTCAGTGAAGGAAGATCAACATGGAGAAGATATATTAACTGTGGCCACAGGCACAGTGCTTTCTCTTGCACTTGCCAATACTGATTCTTGCCTGGCAAACCTGCTTCCTTTTGCTTAACTGTCTCACTGGCAGATGCAGTTGGTAATCTTTGTGAACCCTTTGATGAGCTTTCCCCTGGAGCCTGATTGTCATAGGGTTTGGAAGCTTTGGTTGAGTGTCCCTTCCATATTCGACTGACCTGAGGCCATTCTGTGTGAGTGGAAACAAAAGAATTTGCTCTCTGGAAATGCTTATTACAAAAATTTCTTTTCAAACTGCAAATTCCATTAACTAACTGGAATGATCTTTATGTGCTTGGCATCACATAGTCTTGTCCTCCCTCTGCCCCTGCAGAAGTTTGGAGGTAAGAATGTTTGTTGTACCATGAGGCACTTCCAACGACACTCTAGAGAAGTGATTCTCAGCCTTCCTAATTCCATGACCCTTTATTTTAGTTCCTTATATTGAGGTGAACCCCGAGATGCCCAACTATAGTTTTTGTTTGTTTGTTTCAACTTCCTAATTATAATTTTGCTACTGTTATGAACCATAATGTCAATATCTAATATACAGGATATCTGATATGTGATCCCTGTGAAAGAGTCTTTTGACTCTCACAAGGGGTTAAGACCCATTTGGTTTGAAAAGTCCTGCTCTAGAGAAATCGTTTCATCATAGATTTCCAGGATTGGTTTTCCTCTTTGTGGAAAGTGTCTTGTACTTATTCCTCATTAACAGTAATATTTTTGAGGCATTGCACACCCTTCCTCGAGGTAACATACCACACCCTTCCTCAAGGTAACATACCACACCATTCCTACTTTAGCTCCTAAGGAGAAATTTCTAGTGGTCCTGGTTTGTGACAGGTACATGAGAATATCAACTTCATCCATGCTAGAAGAACCTGGACCTGGGTGCTATTTCATCTCAACAAGAGAGAAAAAAGTTTTGGAGGATAAAATTTGACTATATAGGTGTACATAGTTGTAGTAGTAGTAGTAGTAGTAGTAGTAGTAATAATAATAATAATAATAAACAATGACGCCCCAATTTAGGTTTTCCTCCTTTCTATCCCGGTTTTGTGATTCCACATTTTTTCTTTTAAGTAACGAGTTGAAGTTTTAAATGGTTCAAACAGCAGAAAATATTTATCCAAGTTTTTCTACCAGTTCAGGTTTTCAGATTTCCTCTTCCTTCCCATGGTTGGTTCTTTGGCTCATTGGTTTACTTTTTGTTTGCTTATATTTGCTTTGACAAAAATTCTGCTTCATTCCTACAACACATCTTTCAAACTCCAGCTCTTAGAGAACCGTGATTCTCTCCTCTTCGTAGCTTGTGTGTGAACTCTCCAAACCACATTTGTACCAGAATTCTGGAGCAATGTGAAACTAAATGAAAAAGAAATTCTTAGTGTCTGGAAATTCTTAAAAAAAGAGAATAAATATAGGGATTTTCAATCTTAAAATGCACTCCTGAATCTTTTAATGTATTAAGTGGAAAACAGCCACATCTGAAGATCCAGTAAACACATTCAACATTTGAAGATTGTTCTTTTCTTGACAGACTTGACAGCATATTCCATTGGCTGGCTAGAGCACTTTGTGTAGACAAAGAAGCCTAGAATTTGTGGTGATTATTCTGCTTCTAACTCCAACATATTGATATTCTAAACTCTTGATATTATACCCTGGTGCATGCACAGCCTGTAAGGGTGAACTTCTACGAAATCAAGGAAGACTCACATTCTCAGTTGTTCATCTTGACTGAAGCAAATTATTTGTGTCTCAAGTCCAATAAGCATTTTGGACTTGAGACACAAACTTGGCAACAGTAACAACAACAAAAAGAAAATAAATACCTGTAGAAATATGTATATATAAAGAGACCAGCAACTCACATTTTATAAATGTTTATTATAAATTTTCATAAAATGGGTCTCCCTTCAAAGTTTAAAGGTTTTGATGATATCTTCTACTATTTACCTATGCGTCTACAGGTGATGACTTGACTCTCATTTGTCAAACGAGTAAGCCAAGGAATGAATGAATGGGTGAGTTGTTGAATGCTGTCTCTGCTGATCTGTGAGTTTAGAGATGGGACTCTGGTATTCCAGCACCCATCAGTTCCTGCGTTGAGGTCAGATATTAGTATCTCTTTAACAGAAACATTCTCTCCTTCAGAGTCATTGAAATGGCAGCAGGATTTAACTAGAGGCATCCCACCTAGTGTGAGGATTTCCCTCCCCACTTCCTCCCTGAGCTCCTCCCCCCCACCCGTTTTAGTTTTCCTACTGAGTTACTCTCTGAATTGCAGATTTAGTAAAGCATGCCTTTTAGTTCAGATATAAGATATAAGTAATTGCTTATAAGTAGTTTCGTGGGAGAAGTAGGGTAAGAAATAAATACCCAGACACACAATTCAAAGCACTGCAAGGGGGGAAAAACAATAAAGCTGTGATGTTATGCTGGTGTTAGATGTCCAGAATGACAAGCTTAAACAATATTTGTAGCTATCACTCCACCATCAACAAACACAGTTGAAGAATTAGAATCAGTTAAGTATGAAGACAGCAAGGGAGAAATCACTCTGGTTCTATTAAAAGGGAACTCAGACATATTATCTTCAGAGAGGTATAAAGAAAATGACCAAGAAATACTGAACTACATGTGATTTTGTAACAGTCACTAGAGGTGATATTGGAGATCTGAACTAGCTTACAGAAATAGGCTTGGGGTAGAAGAGATGATTCTGAGAAGAAAACTCGGGATTTCCTCAATCTTGATGGAAAGTGTCTGTTAAGTTGATCGTTCTTCATCTTTGTTATGCTTTAGCAGTACTAGACATTCACACAAAGCCTCTGCTCCAAGGAGGAGTATACTCCCTACCCCAACTCCAAAGGTGGATGCTGACTTGTCATGTACCTTCAATTCCTTTCTACTGCTGTTATACAATACCCTGGACACAGAACCTTGGGACAGAAAGATGTATTGGCTGGTAGTTTCAGACAGTTCAGAGGTTTTAAGGGTGCAGACGGTATAGCAGCAGGCAAAAACGGCATCGGGAAGGAGTAGGAGGCTGGCTTGCTATCTGCATTCTTAGGAAATGGAGAAGGAACAGGAAGTGGAACCTGTCTATAAAGCCTTAAGGCCCACCCTCCAGGAGTCGCTTCCTCTAGTGAAGCAATGACTTCCAAAGTTTCAAAATCTTCCCAAATGGTGACATTAGCTGGGTACCAAGAGCATATGGGCAGCATTTCACGTTTGTAATATCCTGTCAGGAGAAGTTACTGGCGTGATGCAAATGGGTGAGAAATGCTCCCAGCATCTTCGGCTTGCTTTCACTTTCCTATCACCATGAGTACAGAGCCTTAGTCCCCACTATCTCTTCAGCATTCAGGAGTAAAGAATGAGACATGAAGAACAGCTTGTAAAGAGCAAAGTCTGCTAGACTCCAGCTGTTGTATCAAGGCATGTCTAGAAGCTTCATGGCAGAACCCCTGCCTCAAAAGAGGAAAAAAGAACATAATTAGGGATAAAAAGAAATGCATATGTAAACATATAACCCCAAATAAAATATGCCTCAGTATTTATTAATTCATACATTTATTTTTTATTCAATGAATAATTATTAAGAACTATGATAGTATTTAAGTTTACAGCTCTAAACTTCCTGAAACCATATGTGAAGGCATGCACTTTAAACAGGTGGCCACAAGTGTGCAAACTTCAAAGAGGAAGAATCAGAATGGTAAACATTTGACATGACCAGTGATATGTATATTGCATATTTTATTATAATTCTATGGTACTAGTTGTTAATCCTCATACATATAGAATTTTCTATGACCTTACTGAACCAATCAAATGAGTCTTTTTAAGTGTATTATTTGATTTTGTTTTTTGCCGAGAGTAATAGTTTCATACATTTTTGAGGTCTTCTGTGGTTTTTTTTAAATACATGTACATATTATAGAAGGAGTATTCAAATTTGTAAAAGAAATGAATCCCAACCAAAAATCCTCTGCTCAGCAATTCTACCTTACAGTAAGGAAGAGGTAGCAAAGGCTTTCTTAGATCAAGCAGAGAGAAGTCCTCAACACTGGACATCTCTGACAACAAATGCTTTGTTCAGACTGATGGAATTAAATGTTCACAAGTAACCAGAAAGCACGGGGAAGAATAAAATTACCTGGTAAAAGTAAATACTTTGTCAAAGCCTAAAACACTCTTATACTGCAGTAGTAGTGGGTAAATCAATCATATAGCTTCAGAACAAAGGTTAAAAGGCAAAACTATTACACATAATTGAAGATATACTCATTTGTTGGATGGGTCTTCAAGCCATAATAAATGTTTAAAGGTTCCTGGTTTAATGATTCGTTTGGAGATTTGATTTAGTTGACCATAAAAGGTCACCTTTGCATACTAGTGTTATATGGCTGCTAGGCTGAGCAGAGAATATACATTATGTGGGCCTTGCTCATCTAACTGTTTCCAGAAGGTTTGATCATTACAGCTAGACTTCAGTATGCCAATTACTAAATAAATAAGTCATAAAGAAAGTCCTCAGCAAAAACTAACCATTCTGTATCTTAGACCTCTTTAGATCTGTGAGAGGATTAATGCCTACTATTTTAGTCATCCAGAATTTTGTTATGACAGCATGAACCAACATAGCCACTTCCATTCCTACTACTTGTACAGTATCTTAGACTGGTGTTCAGCTTCCAAGGAGTCATTTAGTAACTTGTTCCCAGGTTGCCAGCCCAAAGAGACCATTCTTGGTTTGCCCGGAACTGACATGCACTGATGAGTCCAACAGATCCCCTGACTTTATTCCAGATTCTTTCATTGCTGGTCTGGATTTCTGGGTTTCCAGTACTTGCCTAACAATGCCAGCCATGGAAAGCCAACGGCTCTTTGGGGGAAGACACTATACACATGACACACATCGGCATTGGCAGCAAGGAATAGAAGAATTTTCCTAGGGATGAGGCCAAGGCTGGCAGTCTTCCTGTCTCCATTCAGCTCCTGGAGGCCCAGAAACTTCTACTGCCCCAGGATTGACTGGTTGGGGAGATGAAGAGACCACTGGAATAATACTCACCTCTGTAGTTTCTCAGTATCCCACACATCTCAGCCATCCTAGGGCCTTTTGGAAGGACTAATAAATACTTGACATTGCACCAAAGGGCTGAGCAAAAGACTGAAAGGTACTTCTTCCCCACCATTCCACTTCTTCTCTAATATATTACATCCTAACTGCAGTTTCCCCTCCCCTCTCTCCCTCCAGTCCTTCCCACCTCTACTTCTCTCCCGAGTTCTACTCCTTCCATTGAATACAGGGCAGGCCTCCCAGAGACATCAATGAAATATGGCAAATCACGTTGCAATAAGACTAGGCACCTCCCCTCATAATAAGGCTAGATGTGGCAACCCACATGGAGAAAAAGAGGTTTCAAAAGCAGGAAAAAGAGTCAGAGAGAGCCTTAGCTGCCAATGCTGGAGGGCACTTTAAATAATGTATGTCTTTGGCAAAGTGGAGGTCTGGGTCATACAAGTAGACAACACCTATGTTCACTACAGGAATAAGTAGTAAGTGCATATATATTCTATACAGGACAAATGACCCTACCACCACTGGGTACTGCTCTAATAATCTTCAGTGTGCCATTTCCTATAAGCTGTGCAATGCCAGAGGCTTAACTGAGATACCCATATAATAAATAAGTGCTGGGTCTGGCATGGCCTTGGTAGGGACAGAATGACATGGTTCCTGTCCTTGGGACAGGGTCAGTAGGTGTGGGCCTCCACGAGTGTTGGTTGCTGCCATAGGCATAAGGCTTGTTTGTATAATAATGTGCATATTTTCATGTTCTTTCAAAGAATGTCCTCCCTGTTAATGTTAATGAGTCCATGATTATCAGAGATATCACAAGTCCTAGAGGCAAAGGTGTGGCTTATGTTTCAGCCAAACTATAAATGCTGGGACCTTCACCTTCTGGACAGCCCTTACCTAAACATAGTTAAAGCAATATACAGCAAACCGGTAGCCAACATCAAACTAAATGGAGAGAAACTTGAAACAATCCCACTGAAATCAGGGACTAGAAAAGGCTGCCCTCTCTATATATATCTTTTCAATATACTACTTGAAGTTCTAGGCAGAGCAATTAGACAACATAAGGAAGTCAAAGGGATCCAAATTGG
The DNA here is from genome assembly GCF_947179515.1 of Apodemus sylvaticus. Lineage (NCBI taxonomy): Eukaryota > Metazoa > Chordata > Mammalia > Rodentia > Muridae > Apodemus > Apodemus sylvaticus. The sequence continues at coordinate 75,949,191 of NC_067474.1, forward strand.
AAAGGAAGAAGTAAAATTATCACTATTTGCAGATGACATGATAGTCTACTTAAATGACCCAAAAAACTCCACCAGAGAACTCCTACAGCTGATAAACAACTTCAGCAAAGTGGCAGGTTATAAAATCAATTCAAGCAAATCAGTTGCCTTGCTATACTCAAAGAATAAGCAGGCTGAGAAAGAAGTTAGGGAAATGACACCCTTCACAGTAGCCACAAACAATATGAAGTATCTTGGTGTCACTCTAACCAAACAAGTGAAAGATCTATAGGTCAAGAACTTCAGGTGACTGAAGAAGGAAATTGAAGAAGACCTCAGAAAATGGAAAAATCTTCCATGCTCGTGGATTGGCAGGATTAATATAGTTAAAATGGCCATCTTGCCAAAAGCAATATATAGATTCAATGCAATCCCCATCAAAATCCCAACTCAGTTCTTCAGAGAGTTAGAAATAGCAATGCTCAAATTTATCTGGAATAACAAAAAACCTAGGATAGCTAAAACTCTTCTCCACAGTAAAAGAACTTCTGGGGGAATTAGTATCCCAGACCTCAAGCAATACTACAGAGCAATAGTGTTAAAAACTGCATGGTATTTGCACAGTGACAGGCAAGTGGACCAATGGAAGAGAATTGAAGACCCAGAAATGAATCCACACACCTTTGGTCACTTGATCTTCGACAAAGGAGCTGAAAACATCCAGTGGAAAAAAGAAAGCCTTTTCAACAAATGGTGCTGGTTCAACTGGAGGTCAGCATGAAGGAGAATGTGAATTGATCCATTCTTGTTGCCTTGTACTTAGCTCAACTACAAGTGGATCAAGGACCTCCACATAAAACAAGTCACACTGAAGCTAATAGAAAAGAAACTGGGGAAAACCCTTGAGGACATTGGCACAGGGGAAAAGTTCCTGAACAGAACACCATTAGCTTATACTCTAAGATCAAGAATTGACAAATGGGATCTCATAAAATTACAAAGTTTCTGTAAGACAAAGGACACCATCAAAAGGACAAAACAGCAACCAACAAATTGGGAAAAGATCTTCACAAATCCTACATCTGACAGAGGGCTAATATCCAATATATACAAAGAACTCAAGAAGTTAGACCCCAGGGAACCAAATAACCCTATTAAAATGGGGTAGAGAGCTAAACAAAGAATTTTCACCTGAAGAAATTCGGATGGCCTAGAAGCACCTTAAGAAATGCTCAACATCATTAGCCATCAGGGAAATGCAAATCAAAGCAACCCTGAGATTTCACCTCACACCAGTCAGAATGGCTAAGGTTAAAAATTCAGGAGACAGGAGGTGTTGGAGAGGATGTGGAGAAAGAGGAACACTCCTTCACTGCTGGTGGGATTGTAAGATGCTACAACCACTATGGAAATCAGTCTGGCGGTTCCTAAGAAAACTGGACATGACACTTCTGGAGGACCCTGGTATACCTCTCCTGGGCATATACCCAGAGGATTCCCCAGCATGCAATAGGGACACATGCTCCACTATGTTCATAGCAGCCTTATTTATAATAGCCAGAAGCTGGAAAGAATCCAGATATCCCTCAGTGGAGGAATGGATACAGAAAATGTGGTATATATACACAATGCAGTACTATCCAGCAATTAAAAACAATGAATTCATGAGTTTTTTAGGCAAATGGTGGAACTGGAAAATATCATCCTAAGGGAGGTAACGCAACCACAAAAGAATACACATGGAATGCAATCATTGATAAGTGGATATTAATTAGCCCTGAAGCTCTGAATACTGAAGATACAATTAGCATATCAAATGATTCCCATGAAGAAGGAAGAAGAGGGCCCTAATCCTGGAAAGGCTTGATCCAGCATTGTAGGGGAGTACCAGGACAGAGAAAAGGGGGAGGGGGGAAAGATAGGAGAATGGATGGAGAGAAGAGGACTTATGGGACATATGGAGAGGGGGGAACTGGGAAAGAGGAAAGCTTTTGGATTGTAAACAAAGAATATAGAAAATAAAAATGTATATTAAAAAAGAACTCTAAAACATGGGTTGAAAATATATAATTTCTCAAAAAATTGGGCTGCAATATGATTTATTGGAGGGGCTTCATGAATCCAAAGGAACAAAAGTAGCTGTGCAATGAGCCAACGTGTCAGAAAATTACTAAAGAGATTTAGGGAGTGGTGATCACAGGAGATCCAACACAGCTAAGGATTTTTGTTTGTTTGCTTGTTTGTTTATGCTTACAAAGGCAGACAGATTCCTGAGTTCAGTGTCAGCCTGAGACAGAGCAAGTTTAGACCCAGGTGTGGTGGAACTGATCATTTCAGGACAGGGTCCCACCCAGCTAGTTTACAGTCTGTGCTTAACAGAGGCAGGGAGATCTCTGAATTCTTTTGCAATGTTAAAGGAAAATGTGTGCTTGCTGTTTCCTGAGAATTAAGGGCTTGGGTCACAGGATTCTGATTCATAGGATAATCAAAAGGAAACCTGGAGTAAATGACTGGGAGGTTATGTAAAATAAAAGACTGGGCTTATGATCTGCAGGAGAATTGCTATCCAGACAATTTTAATAACAGCAAGAGAAAACTGCTTGGAGAACTGTCTGGAGTGGAGCATGGAGAGAGAGCAGTCTGGAGATGTCCAGAGAAAGCAGATCAGAGAGAAAGCAGGATGGAGAGGAACACTGATTGTCAGCTTAAACCCAGGATTTGAATTCAAGGTGTTTGCTTTTGCTACTCCTAGACACTCCTTCCTTAGAACCCATCTCCATGTTGAGACTGGTCCTTGGTAAATGAGCTGATTGAAACATTGAGAATTTGTTGACTTTCATGGGTTCACAAGGCAAATGAATATAGAATTTCCTTCATTGACTTGCTGAATGATTTTAAATAGAATGACTACCATTATTAGGGTTTTATTATTTTATTTGTTTTAATGTTATTATATCTTAAATAGTGTCATGTTGTATAATCCAGGCAGACCTAGAACTAACTGTATAATAGTTTAGGGTGGTCCTGATATTAGAATCCTCTTGTTTCAATATTCTGAGTGATGAGATAACATATGCACACTGTGATACCTGGCTATGTGGGGTTTTAACTCAAATTGACTCCAAGCCCATGTCTCTAACACCTGAGCTATAGGGTTTTCCTATTCCCTTTTTAACTAAACTGATGAACGATGTTCACCTGTAGCAATTCATTTATATTTGGGGACTGATATGCTTCCCCAGTAATTTATCCTGTAAGTTGAACCGAAATGGATCTCTTGGCCCCACACTGTTCACTTTCATACCTTGTGTGGGCTTCAGATCTAGTGTAGGTCTTCTTCTGGGCAGCTGGACAGAAGAACTGTCAGTGCTGTCACTGCACTTGGGCTTTCTGTCCTGCACAGGAGAGAGGGAATCAGGACAGAAGAGCATTCATTCAAAGAGACGACATATAGTCATTCAAGATGGAATGCTGGTGGGGTAAACATGTTAGTCCAGTCACATTACATCATGAAGCAGGAGTTTTTATTATTCTCATTTGCAGTGAAAATCTGAGAATATTTGTCTACTACTGCATGCATGTCTCTATATTTCTTGGAAAGGCATTCTTCTAAAAATATAATATTTTATTAAATTTGCTAAAGTTTCATATAAAGTGCTTTGGCCATATTCACCCATTCACTCCTCCCCTATCACCTTCTCGATCCACCCCTCACTTGTGTATCCCCTCCTAAATTCATATCCACTTTTTATAAACTACTGTGCTCAGCTTGTCCTGCCTATACACTCATGAGTATGCGGCCATCCACTAGAGTATGGTCAGCCCAAGCTCTCTCCCTCAGAAGACTTCAAGTGTCCAGTAGTTTCTCAGCTAGAGGATGGGCTTTTTAAAGCCTGCCCCTCTGTGGCAGTTTGAATAGGGAATGTCAGGACAGGGAAGCAGGAGTGGGTGAGTTGGTGAGCAGGGGGAGGGAGGATAGGATAGAGGGTTTTCAAAGGGGAAACCAGTAAAGAGGATAACATTTGAAATGTAAATAAAGAAAATATCTAATAAAAATAGTTTGAATGAGAATGGCCACTAGGATAAAGTAAAAAAGAAGTTGGTTAGATTACACCAGTCAGAATGGCTAAGATTAAAAACTCAGGAGACAGCAGGTGTTGGTGAGGATGTGGAGAAAGAGGAACACTTCTCCACTGCTGGTGGGGTTTCAAATTGGTACAACCACTATGGAAATCAGTCTGGTGGTTTCTCAGAAAACTGGGCACATCACTTCCGAAAGATCCTGCTATACCACTCCTGGGCATATACCCAGAGGATTCTCCAGCATGTAATAAGGATATATGCTCCACTATGTTCCTAACAGCCCTATTTATAATAGCCAGAAGCTGGAAAGAACCCAGGTATCCCTCAACAGAAGAATGGATGCAAAAAATGTGGTATATCTACACAATGGAGTACTATTCAGCCATTAGAAACAATGAATTCATGAAATTTGCGGAGCTGGAGAACATCATACTAAGTGAGGTAAACCAGTCTCAAAAGATCAATCATTGTATGCACTCACTAATAAGTGGATATTAGCCTGGAAAACTGGAATACCCAAAACATAATCCACACATCAAATGAGGTACAAGAAAAATGGAGGAGTGGCCCCTGGTTCTCGAAAGACTTGGTGTAGCAGTATAGAGCAAAACCAGAACAGGGAAGTGGGAAAGGTGGGTGGGAGAACAGGGGGAGAGAAGGGGGCTTATGTGACTTTCGGGGAGTGAGGGACCAGAAAAGGGGAAATCATTTGAAATGTAAATAAAAATATATCGAATAAGATTAAAAAAAAGAAATTGGTTAGAAATTGGCCACAAAATATTTGTCTTAGAACACAGAAATCACACACAGTATCTGGACTAACCTCCACGTGGGAATGGGATACTAACCTTACATCACCACACAGAACTAGCACTTAAGTGTAACTTACTCCAAGGCACTTTGGTGGTTACTGGCTGAGATAACTTAATGGGCCACACAGATCTAGGACATAAAAATGCTCTACACCATTCAGTCAACAAAATTGAGTACCTGGTTCTAAGTAGGCATCACAGTGTAATAATGAGGGGTATCTCTCATGGGGTCTCCAGACCTTATCTTATAAGAACCAAGAAAGATCAAAATAGGTTTAAAATTATAATTACAATGGTTTTTGTGATGCTTTGAGAAGAATCCTCAAGAAACATAGTACAATGAGGACAAGTTATTGCTGAGAGATTATAAAAGATATTAGGATACACTTAGGGTCAGGGAGGTTCTGTGAAGAGCATTCTGGGTCTGGAGGCTTGGTGGACAGGAGGTAAAGAGAGAGGGCTGAGACTGGGATCCTATCAATACCTGGAACCCTTGTGATTTTCACACTAAATGATGTAATCTGCAATGGTAATAAAAGCTTTTCTCTTTTGAAAACAAACAAACAAACAAACAAACAAACAAACAAAACGAATGGCCACCAGATACTCAGGTGTATGGATGTAGTCATAGGGAGTGGCACTATTAGGAAATGTGGCCTTGAAGTAGGCGTGGCTTTGTTGGAGGAAGTGTATTGCTAGTGGTGGGTCTGAGGACTTAAAAGGTCAAGTGTGGCCAGTGTGACAGTCTCCGGATGCCTGTGGATCAAGGTGTAGAACTCTCAGCTCCTTCTCCAGCATCATGTCTGCCTGTGTGCTCCCATCTCCCCTCCATGATAATAATGTCTTAAATCTTTGAAACTGTAAGGCGGCATCAATGTCTTCTTTTTTAAGATTTGCCATGGTCATAGTGTCTATTCACAATAATAAAACCCTAACTAAGACATCTTCATGTTAGAACATTGAGTGGCCTGATATTGTGTAGCTCTTTTGCAGGGAATACTACAGCATGAATTCTTACAAGAAGTGGTCCTAGCATGTTCAGAAGACATGGGTTTGCTCTCATCTTCCCTGATTTCTCTTATAGTCTCTTACCTCTCCTTGACAATGGTCTGCAAGCCTTGGTGGATATGTGATATAGATGTCTCATTTGTGGCTCAACATTCCCACTGATACTAATTAAACAGTTCTTAAAGCATTTTCTCTGACATGAAAGCCAATGTGAGCCCTGACACAGTGGATCGAGAGCATTTTGATCTTAAGTCTCAGTTTACTCACTCTTGAAAACAGTGACAATTATTATATAATAATATGTGTCAAGGCTATAAAACCTAACCTACTAATGACTGTAAGGTGTGATTTGTCTAGCAAAGAATCAATGTTTAATAAGTAATTATCATTAACATTTGTATCCACATGCACTTACGAATCAAAACTAACTCAGGCATCAAATTCTCTGCTCAAATATGAGTGAGAGTCTGTGAGTTTTTTTCCAGAAGAAAGGTCACTGCCATCTTGATTGGATAGGTGGTGGCTGTGACCATTGGAATGCAGAGCTTGGGGATCTATGATTATAAAGTTATTCTTTTACTTGGGGGCCTGAGGCTAAATGGGGACAGAGAAACAAATGCATATCTCACTTTCTCAGGGTTTGTATGGAGGTAATCTCTCCTCAAGGATTTCCTGAGTGTTGCTTCAAAGGTCTTGATGACATTTGGTCCATTCACTGTTTAAAGGGTTTTCTCACCAGCAAGATTTCACTCACATGGATCCTTCTCCAACCTTGTGAGATGCATTTGCTTTAAAACCATCTATTTGCTCACTGGAATGGAAAGTGATGGAGTAAAGGTTCAACCTCTGATTTTTTTTTTCATGGAATATCCAGAGGTCTATTACCTCCTAATATGTTATAATATCTCTGTGGAGATTGGATGGTTTCCAGAGAATAGGATGGGCTCTGACCTTGACAAATGGATGTATGATGAACAGAACCTCATTAAGGTGACCAAAGAGTCATGGATCCAGAGGCTCTACCACAAACCAAGGGCAAGCACTTGCAAGTCTCTTTTCTTTGTGAATGCCCTGAATACCAGATACTTTGGTCCTGCTTTGATACATCATAGCTGGTTGGGAAGAAGACAGGCTTCGTAATCAGACATGCAATTTCTCCTTTTCTTTTGTGGAACTAGGGATTGAAACCAGAACATTCTGCACGTCAGACAGGGATTCTACCATTGAGGAGCACCCCAAGCCTCAGAGACATGATTTATGAAAAGAGACATGACATTTAATTGTCATGTCACCTGAAAATTATCATTAAGGTACAAGTAGTATCTGTCTCCTCATCTAGGTAGTGGGGAAAATAATCCCTACTTACAGAACTGAAGCTTAGCCCACTTGTATGTGCTCATTGTGCCTTTCACTGTGGACTCATGAAATTTTTCATAGACTTATTATTATCTTTACATTAACAAAATATAGTACCAAAGATATTGGCTCACAATTTAGTGACCTTCATACATGCTTCTTTATGCTTTGCTTAGCTTTAACTTTTTTTTAAAAAAAAAAAGATTTATTTATTTATTTATTTATTTATTTATTTATTTATTTTATAATATGAGTACACAATCATTGCTCTCTTTGGACACATCAGAAGAGGGCATCAGATCCCATTACAGATGATTATGAGCCACCATATGGTTGCTGGGAATTGAACTCAGCATCTCTGGAAGAATAGTCAGTGATCTTAACCTCTGAGCCATATCTCCAGCCCCTAGTTTCAACTTTTAAATTATTATTATCATTACTGTTTTTGCAGTGATGAGAATAAAACCCTACAGTTTCATACATGTCAAACTTGTATATTATTGCAGACCTACATCCTCATCTGCCCTCACAGTTTCAGTGTCAGAGAAAACCAGGAAATTAATTTGATTCTTCTCTTCCAAAGGAAGGTGGTTTGGTGGTTGTCAACAAGAGACATTCACTCCCCAGGCCATTGTAAAGTGAGTCAATATAGTCATGAGAGGGTATTTGGATCAGAGAAGCAAGTTTCCTAGTCATCTGACCACATATGAACACTGAAGTAATTTTGCATGGTTCTTGAGCAACTTGAAATGGTCACAGAAGCAAGACATTTATCTCAGCAATTTGGCATTTGTGTATCAAATAAATTGTTGGACATTTATTTTGTGCATATGTGGATTGCTGAGACTGAAAGCTCATGTCATCCACAGTGATTTCAAACAGGCAGACACTCCATTTTCTCCAGTCATAGATTGTATTGTAGACTTTACCCTAGGCCGTCCTGTTGTGCAAAACTCTGAGGACTCAGAGGTTTCTCACACCATATGAAGTGAAACATCTGTTAAAGCATCCCAGGAGTTGAAATTTACGTTGTGATACAGGAGGTGACCATGCTATGCTGTAACAACATGTAAGACACTTGGGGGGTGTCACTTTTAGATACACAAATGCCTAGTGCAGTGCTTGCAGATAATGCATTATAAATATACCCATAGGAAGTGACATTGTGGGTGATAATGAAACAACAGTGAAATAACCAATGGAGATAGTGAAGGAGGGAGGTAAGATGAAGACAAAGGGGCAGTTTGTACAACTATGAATACAGAGGATGGCTTTGCATACTTGGGCACTAGAAATATATTTGACAGTCAATGCCTCATCATAGATATTGAGAGGTTGGAATTGCAGCAAACATTGTACAACCTAGTTATTGATAACATAGAGAGAACAGCTCAGAGGAGAAGCCATGAGCTTATTATGGTCATAATAAATATTAAATACATGAAAAATAATAAAATCAAAATATAAATCAAATAGTAACAATTGATGTTTTCTTCTGAATTCATCAGTTGTGCTTTTGACTGTACCTATGACCTTATCATGACCTTTTCTGTCAGTGAGTGTCAGGTAGTTTCTTCTGACAATCTACTACCTGTGGTAACATGTAGGATGCATTACTAATAAATAATGCTAACTGGTTTTCATGTATGTGTATTGAGGAAGGGGTTATGAGGTTGAGTGGGGATGTTCTAGCTTCTCATCTCTTTGGGATGATTAAATGTCTCTTTCTTCATTACAAGAGGTTTAGGATATTTCAATAAACCAATACAACTTTGAAAATTCTATAGGAGAATTTCTACTTTTCTTCAGTGCTGAATATATGAGACTGACATGTTATTTTGCATATGTCCATCAGATTGACTTATTCAGTATCTTTAGGGCTGATATTATAACTTTATATTTTCATTTTTTTCTTTTTTTAATTTATTGATATATTTATTTACATTTCAAATGATTTCCCCTTTTCTAGCCCCCCCACTCCCTGAAAGTCCCATCAGTCCCCTTCCCTCCCCTTGTTTTCCCACCCAACCCTTCCCATTTCCCCATTCTGCTTTTGCTCTATACTGCTTCACTGAATCTTTTCAGAACAAGGGGCCACTCCTCCGTTCTTCTTGTACCTCATTTGATGTGTGGATTATGTTTTGGGTATTCCAGTTTTCTAGGTTAATATCCACTTATTAGTGAGTGCATACCATGAGTCATCTTTTGAGTCTGGGTTACCTCACTTAGTATGATGTTCTCTAGCTCCATCCATTTGCCTAAGAATTTCATGAATTCATTGTTTCTAATGGCTGAATAGTATTCCATTGTGTATATATACCACATTTTTTGCATCCACTCTTCTGTTGAGGGATACCTGGGTTCTTTCCAGCATCTGCCAATTATAAATAGGGCTGCTATGAACATAGTAGAGCATGTATCCTTATTAAATGGTGGGGAATCCTCTGGGTATATGCCCAGGAGTGCTATAGCAGGATCTTCTGGAAGTGAGGTGCCCAGTTTTCGGAGGAACTGCCAGACTGATTTCCAGAGTGGTTGTACCAATTTGCAACCCCACCAGCAGTGGAGGAGTGCCCCTCTTTCTCCACATCCTAGCCAACACCTGCTGTCTCTTGAATTTTTAATCTTAGCCATTCTGACTGGTGTAAGGTGAAATCTCAGGGTTGTTTTGATTTGCATTTCCCTAATGACTAATGAGGTTGAGCATTTTTTAAGGTGTTTCTCTGCCATCCGAAGTTCTTCAGGTGAGAATTCTTTGTTTAACTCTGTACCCCATTTTTTAATAGGGTTGTTTGGTTTTCTGGAGTCTAACTAGTTGAGTTCTTTATATATATTGGATATTAGCCCTCTATCTGATGTAGGATTGGTGAAGATTTTTTCCCAATTTGTTGGTTGCTGACAAGAACTTCAAGACTCTGAAGAAGGAAATGGAAGCAGACCTCAAAAAATGGGAAAACCTCCCATCCTCATGGATCAGCAGGATCAATATAGTTAAAATGGCTATTTTGCCAAAAGCAATATACAGATTCAATGCAATACCCATCAAAATCCCAACTCAATTCTTCACAGAGTTAGAAAGAGCAATTCTCAAATTCATCTGGAATAACAAAAAACCCAGGATAGCTAAAACTATTCTCAGCAACAAAAGAAATTCTGGGGGAATCAGTATCCCTGACCTCAAGCAATACTACAGAGCAATAGTGTTAATATCATACTAAATGAGGTAACCCAGACTCAAAAGGTGAATCATGGTATACACTCAATAATAAGTGGATATTAATCTAGAAAGCTGGAATACCCAAAACATAATCCACACATCAAATGAGGTACAAGAAGAAAGGAGGAGTTGCCCCTGGTTCTGGAAAGACTCTGAAGCAGTATTCGGCAAAACCAGAACGGGGAAGTGGGAAGGGGTGGGTGGGAGGACAGGGAAAGAGAAGGGGGCTTACGGGACTTTCGGGGAGTGGGGGGCTAGAAAAGGGGAAATCATTTGAAATGTAAATAAATTATATCGAAAAAAAAAAAACAAACTGCATGGTATTGGTACAGTGACCGGCAGGCAGATCAATGGAACAGGATTGAAGATCCAAAAATGAACCCACACACCTATGGCCACTTGATCCTTGACAAAGGGGCTGAAAACATCCAATGGAAAAAAGATAGCCTTTTCAACAAATGGTGCTGGTTCAACTGGAGGGCAGCATGCAGAAGAATGCGAATTGATCCATCCTTGTCTCCTTGTACTAAGCTCAAATCCAAATGGATCAAGGACCTCCACATAAAGCCAGACACTCTGAAGCTAATAGAAAAGAAACTGGGGAAGACCCTTGAGGACATTGGTATAGAGAGAAAGTTTCTGAACAGAACACCAATAGCATTTGCTCTAAGATCAAGAATTGACAAATGGGACCTCATAAAATTGCAAAGTTTCTGTAAGGCAAAGGACACCATCAAAAGGACAAATCGGAAACTTTATATTTTCTAATAGTCTCTGGGGCTTTATTTGTTTCATTTAAGTGTTTATCACTAGTAATTTAATCAGCTGTTCTTGAAGTTAATCTGTATGCTTCAGATGGATAATACAGTTCAGATCCTGAATAAAACTCAGCAGCTTCTACCAGACTTGAAAATTTTTCAATGTATTTTTTAAAAAAATTGGCAATATCTGTCATCTTCAGTTGGATTGCTCCTCTTGTGACATCAATCTCCTGCCTCCATTATAACCTCTCATTTCCAGGTGACATCAGAGTAAAATTTTTGATATCAGTAAATGAAGATTCAAGTGAAATTCAGTGACGTGAGGTACAACAAATGCAAATAGCCCTGTGGAGGAGATTATTAGATGAGATCATCATCCAGGCACAGCCCAGGTGAGGAAAACTGAAAAGCAAAAACCATTTGTGAACATGCATTTTCACAGACAGAGATGTGCACTGAGTTATAAGTGACAGATTGGATCTGATGTAGCTGACATATACTTTATAGATCATTAGGAAATGTAATTTTTCCTAAGACAAAGAAGAAACTTTTAGAATTTTGCCAAACTTTATCCATTGGGAAACGATTGAACCTCAAGAGTAACAGATACTCAAATAAGTCTTCAGTTCATTTTGCAGAAGTATTATGACACTGGCAATAATACCATTTGTCTAATGGAGTGTTTCTCACCCTGTGGTTTTGGGATGTTTTGTATCAGATATATGATTCATAACAGTAGGCATGATTACAGTTTTGAAGTACCAATGAAGTAATTTTATGGGTGGAGGTCACCACAACATTAGAAACTGTATTAAAGGGCCACAGCATTAGGAAGGTTGAGAGCCACTGCTCTAAGGGCTCAAGCTATCTCAAGTTTAAATTTTAGAGTATTTTGAGTTTTTAGATTTTTGATACCCACAAATTATGAAAATGCAGATGCTTCATAATAACATTGCACTCTTTAAAAGTAGCACCGAATTATGCCTATCCTTAGACTGTGTCATTTAAAATTGTTTCCATTTAAAAATAATTTAAAAAATAATTTTCCCCACAATTTTATTTTCTTCCTCTTGCCAAGTTAACACATCTGAATGAGATTTTTAAAGACTATAAAAAGAGGAAAAACTGAAACATATGATCTTAATTATGTCTGAATGCGTGTTTTTCCAACTTGGAACTGCAGTTAAGAAATTCAGTATTTTATTTAAGAGGGAGAAAGTGGAAGTTTACAAGTCTATTCTTGCTCATTTAAGTCAAAACAAATCTTTCTCAATCCCAGTCATTTGTCTAAGTAAGAGTTCTTTGCCTGACACTGGTCCCAGGGCACTTGTTTGTGAGGTCTGCAGAGATAGCTTCCAGTTTAAGCAAAATACTCAGGAGTGTAGCTTCACCATCATTAAATTCATTATAAAATTTTAAATGCAAAAACTGGTTATCTATTCCCCAGCAGCAATTTACTGCTTATTATATATATATATATATATATATATATATATATATATATATATATATATATATATATATATATATATATATATATATATATATATAACATACACATACACATATGTATAAATATATATACTTGTATATAATGAAAATATCTAATATCCTACCATATATATATGGTACGAACTTGTGACATTTGACTCATCCTTGGTGGCAAGTCAACTAGAATTGTCATTGTTGTAGTCTTATTTAGACAGCCATATTGAAATTTCATTGGTTCATCATTACTTTTATCTAAAAGTCTAAAAGACACTCATTGTAGACATCCTGGGCCTCGAACTCATAGTCACTCTCCCTCCTCTTCATCAAGGCTCCCAAGCTATAGGTGTAGAGTTTGTGTTGAAGAGGTACTAACTGGACTCTTACATACTTACTTTCTGCATTTTGACAAGTTATGGACCTCTACAGTAGTTTCCATCTGGTACTAAAATAAAATGTTTTTTTTTTTAATGAACATGTGAAAGCAAGACTTACCTGTTGTTATAAGCATATTTAGTATTCAGTAAGAAGATATTTTGATTTAGAAAAATGAAAGTAGTAAGGTCTCCTCTACTGTCAATGACTTCTCCAGTTATGGCTAGTTGGTTAGGTTTATAATACCAGGAATGAGGTCCGTTGTTCTGCTTACTTACTTGTTTCTACCCATCTCTTTCTCTAATCTTCTTACCTTCTATGACCTCCCAAGTCCCTTTATGTGTGTGTGTATATATAAAATCAACAGGGATGAGCCTGCTGGTCCCTTTGCTCTGTTTGTTTTCTCTAATCCAAAATGAACATTGTATGAGTGTTATCATTCATTAATACATCATAGAGTATCATAGAGATTTTGGGATCATCAATCAAATTAACACTTTCATAAGATTTGAGAGAATTCTATAATAAAGGCTTTAAAACATGAGTGATCAATACTATTTTAGATGTAAGTGTTCTATTTCCCAGAATATTAATCATGAAGTGAAATGTCAATATCCGGATAGAGTGCAGTGGCATAGAAAAGGTTCTGAGTTCTATTCCTAACTGAATTTTTTTTCTGAAAAGGTAATTAGATAAGTATAATAACTGTGATTTGAGTAGAGTCTAAATCTTATTTGAGTCTTCCTCATACAACAGTCCAGAGAGTCCCTATATGAAGGGAAAAAAATTCAGACTTTTGACTCCTAAGTACTATGTTGTCCCAGGGTCATAATTGTACTTTGGCCTTCAGCACAAGACACAGTTGAATCAAATCCCATAAACAGACTCCAAGTAGATAAACTGTAATCTTATGCTCAAGTGTTGTCCATCCATTTCTTCTCCATCAGCTTTAAGAGAGTCAGTATAGTGGTGACTTACTCAGAGGTCAATGATGACTGAATCAGAGCTGAGCATCTGATGAGCTTCATTGGAGAATATTCATGAGCATTTACAAAGTGAGCAAGAGAAAGAGGCAGATCCTTTCCCAAGCATTGATTTACTTAAGGTTATAAGAAGTTTGGGGGAAGAAAGCAAGGAGGGCAAATGAGACAGTGAGTGTGAGGTGAGTCAAGACATTGTGACCATCCATAATACTGGGTTCCCTCCGTGGTCTTAGATTTCAGGCTACCCACCTCTCTACTTATCATAATTTTCTCCTTCATTGGTTTAAACAGTAGTAATTTTTATTCTTGACTTACTTGTTAGTTATATCTGAAAGGATTTAAAATGTTGTCTATTTACTCTTTTTTAGATTTTGTTTCTTTTTTTAAAATGTAAATATCTGAGACTCAGCCTGGAAAATTAGATTGTGTGTGTGTGTGTGTGTGTGTGTGTGTGTGTGTGAAGCATGCAGCTTTAAGTCTGAAACAACATTTTCCCTGGCAGTGCCCCCTCCTCCCAAACCTCTCTTTCTTCCTTAATACCCCTGTATTGTTGTCATGGTATTTATGCTTTGATATAAAGACAAACAAAACAAAAAAAGAAACCACAAATAACTGAATTTTTAGTTGGAACACGAGAGAAACATTTTAATTTAGGAATAAATATGTAGAGACACAATTTTGTCAACCCTCCAAAGCTTAATAAATCCATGGATATTTTGATAGTGTTTTTTTCCTTAAGAATTTCAGCTAGGATTAAGATATCAAAGCATTTAGCAAGTGATGTTTTGTCTACATTAGTCCAAATAAACAGATGTCCCTAAGTTGTTTTTCTGAAATTGTTTGGATATGCCTCCACACCCTTGGCTGCTAGGTTCTGATTCATTCGTCCAGTTGAGTTCAATATCTAGTCTTTCAGTCAAATTATCCATTGAACTGTCACTAGCCCTCCTGATGAACCAAATTAACTTATTTGATTATATTGTTGTTTTTGTTGCTGCTGTTGTTTCTAATTCAGTGTTTTTGGGTTTTCTGTTAAGTAGAAATGTTAACTATTCCAATAAAAATTGGGTATGCTTCCCATGTTGATGAGTGCAACTTTAGCCGAACTAGACACTGGGTGGCTATTTCTACAGGATTTGTGCTAACATTGCACTAGCCATACACCATCATAGATAAAGTTTGTGGCTGGATTTTTGCTCATGGTTTCCATTGGTAGCCTGCTGAATACCTTGTTATATCAACGATGCTAGAATATAGGAGTAAAGGCTTAATGTAGGCAAGAGCTCAACTTGTCTGTGTTCAATACTTTGTGTAGTTATTATGTTAACAATGAGGACTTGCTGTAAGTTTGTAGAGAGTAATTTACAGTCTTGGTAATAAATAGTGTGGGTTGTTTGGAGGTTTCCATGGGACACCAGTTAGATGTAGACCAATCCTAGTACTGAAAGCTTCATGTGGTAATAAGAGATGCCCAGCTGTGGCTCTGTCTCCCCCATTATTTGACAATTTCACTTAGATCCTTTTAAGTATGTATGCATTTTAAAAAACTTTCCTGTATTGGAGTTCCATACTACATTCAAACGGCCCTCGAATTTAGGTATCTCAGTTCTTCCTCTCTCATCCTCTCTTCCTGCCTCCACTCTATCTTGACGCTGACTGGATATGCAAGAACCTGAGACTAGATAGCCAAGGGACCTAAGGTAAAACCAAATAGTACTGTTCTAAACATCAAATAAAAACAAACAAGCAAACACAAAACAGCAATAAAATGACTACCAATAACATTCTGCTATATGCATAGAACAGTGCTTTGCTCAGCCATCATCAGAGAGGCTTCCTCTTGCAGCAAATGGGAACAAATACCCAGAGCCAGACATTATATAGAACACTCAGCCCTAAATGGGATGTCAAATCCCTCCCCTAAAGGCTTGCTGGAACCTTGTGGAAGAGAAACCAGAAAGAGTGTAAGAGCCAGAGGACTTGGAAGATATAGAATTCAAAGTCTTTTAAAACAACAATGCACATATAAACTCACAGTGACTGAGGCAACATGCACAGGACCTGCATGGATCTGTGTCATATGAAGTCCTAGAGATCAAAGAAGTAGACACATGTACTCATTACTATCCCTGAATCAATCTCCAATTGATAACCATGGGCAAATAAAAATTTAATTCTCACCAAGGGAGTCTTACTAAGAAAACAAACCACTCTAAGGGTAGGCTGCATGCCCAGCATTGAATGGTCAAAAGAAAAATGACCCAACAGCAACAGTTTCCTTGTCTCCTAATATTTTGTCAGGGCTTTCCCTCCCCATCCTTTAAAAATTATCTTAATTTTATAATAGTAGAAAGCCAGGATTTAACTGAAGTATTTTACTTTTACCTCACATATCTCTCGTTGCTTCTCCCCACTTCTCACACACACACAAACACACATAGAGAGAAAGGGAGACAGAGAGACAGAAACAGAGACAGACAGACAGATAGAAAGTCAGACAGATGACCTACCTCTATCTTTAAGTCTATCAAGGGTTTGGCACTTTTGGATGGAGAAGCTGGAGGTGAGGAAGATACAACTCTTTTGATGTTACAGAGTATTAGCCCAAAAGTTTTCCCAAGGCATCAGACTATAAATCACATGATATGGATTCTCAATTCAATTTTTAAATGGCAGAAGCCTTGTATAGTTTATGGTCAAACAAGACGTGGGAAGCTTAGTGGAGGGAGTGGTTAGCACAATGGTCCAAGCATGAAGTAGGAGGAGCAGAGGGAAGGCAAAAAGAGCTGAATGAGACTGGCTCAGCCCGGACCCAGAGAAAGTCAACACAATACACAATTGTCCAAGGCCTTGTAAACGTCCTCAGCTGACTCTTTTCCTTTATTTCTGGCTATTGTATCAAATTAATATTTCTCTAATGACTTTTATGCCCAGTAGAGTCTGTCAATCAAAAACTATGTGTTCATTAAGTCCCCTGGGTCTAGCAAAGAGCACCAGAAATGTTTGTAAGATGCCAAATGGAGTTTTATTATGGCACCTACGCTTCAGTTTATAGTTTTTTTTCCTCCTCCTCACTCTAACAAGACCTTGTCTATGAATCATCTCCCTAGTTCAAGAGCCCTTATCTATTCCCCCTCCTCCTCTCTCTAATATCAAGGCCATCACTTCCTATGGCCATTGCATTTATGTTTGTTTTTATGTTTTCCTTTAGTAAGACCTGTTTTCCTTAAGTATTATGCCAAAGCGTATGAAACAAGCTACCTCATCAGCTGTATGGTTATAGAAAGTTTGGCTTTCTTTTATCTAGTACCAAGAAGAGTGCTTTCTCCCAGAAGGGGCAAGTTTCATACATAAGGAAGGCCATATAAATTTGAGTATTGTGGGCATTGGACAGGCCCAGATAAAAGTTAGGAAAGTTTGCTCTTGGTGATTTACCCTAAACACTTGGAATTTATGGCTTTTCTTTACTCCTAGATAAACATTCTCTCATCTCCATCTATGAGATTTTTTTACGAGATTTCACAAGCAGGACCATACTATACGGAAGAGAGCTTCAAACAGACCAAAGAAGTTTCATTCTGTCTTAGAAAAGGTGTAACATTGAAAAATTCTAAGGTGTAAGGCTGATAAAAACTATTTTATTTAGAAGAGTACATAAAGATTCTGAAGCTTCTCATGTTGCTATAGATATGCATTTTAAATACTTTTTTCCTCATAGGAGATGTAGACATGACAATTTGTCATTGAAAATGAGATAACCAGAATCTTTAGAATTTGCATTAGTTTTAGATGAATCAATATAGAGCTTCATATTACATAAAATATGTATCATTAGAATCCCCCAATGATAAGAATTCTGAAGTCTTCCAAGTTTTTTCTATTCAGTACAGTGTCTGTGGGGGGTGTGTTATATGTGTGTTGAAAGTTTCTGGGGGGTGTTCAAAAAGATGATAGAGATTGATTACTGGGGGAAATGAGTTTATTAGAAGAGATATTGATTCCATGAATAGAAAGATGAAAAGGGATGTGTAGACTCCTTGGTTTAGCTCATATTCCTGCCTCAGAGACAGATAGCATAGTAATGCCTCTATGGAGAGAGGAATCATAGCCAAGCTCTTGAATTTCTTTGTATACTTTTCTGAGAATGCAGAAGGTTTCAGAGCTTAATTCTGCATCCAGACAGACTCTTGATTCCTGGGCAGAGGGTCTGGAAGAGGATGAAAAGTAGTCTGTGTGGTCACTAATCAACCCTTTAATAGAAATTCACTTCCCCAATGAGAGGTACTGGCATCAGGAAGTCTGTTTTGGGGACTCATAGGCAAGGTCTCACAGGGTGCCTATCATTTTCTTCAAAAGTAAGAATGCTCCTGGAAAATATTTTGGCAGCTAGGTTTTAAACATAGATTATGGAAAAAGGTACAAGTGGGTGAGGATGTGGAGAAAGAGGAGCACTCCTCCACTGCTGGTGAGAGTGCAAGCTGGTACAACCACTCTGGAAATCAGTCTGGTGGTTCCTCTGAAAACTGGCAATGACACTTCTGGAGTACCCTGTTATACCACTCCTGGGCATATACCCAGAGGATTCCCAGGCATGCAACAAGGACACATGCTCCACTATGTTTATAGCAGCCCTATTTATAATAGCCAGAAGCTGGAAAGAACCCAGATGTCCCTCAATGGAGGAATGGATACAGAAAATGTGGTATATTTACACAATGGAATACTACTCAGCAATTAAAAACAAAGGATTCATGAAATTTTTAGCAAATGTATGGAACTAGAAAATATCATCCTAAGTGAGGTAACCCAATCACAAAAGACTATTCATGGAATGCAATCACTGATAAGTGGATATTAATTAGCCCAGAAGCTCTGAATATTCAAGACACAATTAGCATATCAAATGATTCCAAAGAAGAAGGAAGGAGAGGGTCCTGGTCCTGGAACCATTGTAGGGGATTACTAGAACAGAGAAATGGGAGGGGGTGATTGGGGAATGGGTGGAGAGAAGAGGGCTTGTGGGTCATATGGGAGAGGGGGGAACCGGGAAAGGGGAAAGCATTTGGAATGTAAACAAAGAATATAGAAAATAAAAAAAAAAGAAAAAGGTACATGTGATGATTTATATATGCTTGGCCCAGAGAGTCGCACTATTAGGAGGTGTGGCATTGTTGGGGTTCGTGTGTCACTTTGGGCATAGGCTTTAATTTTTTTGTACTTTTTTATTAGATATTTTCTTTATTTACATTTCAAATGTTATACCTTTTCTTCGTTTCCCCTCCTAAAACCCCTATCCAAACTCCTTGCCTTCTTTTGAAAGATACTGGAGTGTCCACACATGATGGTTGACTCTCCTTGAGAACGTGACCTCAACACGGAAGCCATGGTGCCCTTCACAATAATCACCTAGAGGGTATATATCACCAATTCGACAATAACAGGCCAGCCAACCTGGTGTATTGGGTGTACCTTAAGGCTAACAAAACTTACAATATGAGAATTGCATACTGCTTAGAGATCTCTCAGAAGCATCAATACACATGTGCATAGTCTTTAAAGAATATATGTTCAGATTAGGACCAACCAAAACCAAACAACATCCTTGAAGATCAGAGGGTGACTTACCACAGCTCACAGGCAGTTTCGTGTAAAATAGGCCCAGAATCCGGGCCTCTGGACTTTTGTCTACCACAAGAAGAAGAAAAAAAAGAGATAAACATACATTCTTAAACTCCCTATCCAAATTTTTTTGAGCAGACTTTTTCGCTGAACCCAGAGACCACTGGGTTAGACAGAGTAGCTTGCCAGCCATCTGTGGGCATCCTTATGTTTCCACACTCTGCACTAGGTCACAGATGCGTGCCACAGTACACAGCTTTTATTTTGCATCTTCAGCATCCATCTGAGGTCCCTGTGCTTGTGGAGCAAGCACTCTACTCACTGAGCCACCTCCCTAGCCCATCTAGTCATCATTCATAAGATAACTAAAGCTAAATTCGTGGTTTCCTTTGAAAATTTGAGCTGAAATTGTAATCCAAGGGAAGCTAAATCAAACAATTATTTAGTTGAATGTTACATATTTTGTGTAAATTTACCCAAGGTTAAAGTAGTCATAAATATGAGTACAGGTCATTCATTATAAGGAAAAAAGAGAAGAAACAAGAAAGAAAAACAGTCAAGAGCTAACCTGTGCATATTGGCTACTATGCTATTAACTGTTGGAAAAATATACACATCCCACAAAACCCAAGTGCATAGTAACCGACATAAATATTTTCTACATGATCTCCTTCTGGGTTTCTGTCTGTTTATGATTGATGACAGCAAGTTTTGCTCCAAGAAGACAATCTTTTACTCACATCTCTTAGCTAAGCTGCTTTTAATTGCCCACATATAATTCAGCTTTTAGAGCCTGCAGTTCTAAACTAGGCAATGTCAATATTGGACTTGGCCAACTGAAAGCCATTGGTAAGACAACTACTTTCTCTCAAACTTTCTTTTAAGTTTATTTAGAACATTATATTTCCTTAAGATCTCAATTTCAGTTTTTTCTTCCAAGTGTATCTTAATCCATTTATGAAGAAGCCTTGGTATTAGCTGACACATATATCACTAAAACCCCTCCCCTAATTAGTCATCCATCATTAGGAGGAAACACTACTGCTTCCCCTTCCCACTGAAGAAATCTGGGAATACCCCAAATGAACCCAAGAATAAACACAATTAGGCTTCTTTAAACTATAAAGGGACATACTTTTCTCTTCAAGTAGTGGAAAACTTGACATTATATTTAGACTTAATCCAAGAGCAGTCAGATTTCTCAAATTGGGATCGAAAATGTCAGACAGGAAGCAAGTGTTGATCCTAAAGCTACTGTGCTCTGAGCAGAAGATGGCTCATAAAATGTGTGTGATGAGGGGGGAGGGGGAGGAGGCTTGTGTGTGTGTGTGTGTGTGTGTGTGTGTCCTTCAGATCCCTGATAGAGTATAAGACTAGCAGGAGAAACTGGAAGTTTTAAAGTGATTGACAATACAAGAAATGTAAACTAATTGGAGGTTTATGATTTCCTGGGATAGTTTCATAACTTTCTGAAACATGTAAAGAATAAAATAAGAAGCGTAAACAGGAGATACAAAATATAAAACCTCTCTCTCTCTCTCTCTCTCTCTCTCTCCTCTGTGTCTCTCTTTCTCTCTCCTCTCTGTCTGTCTGTCTCTCTGTTTCTCTCTCTCATCCTACAGGTATAAATGTATACTTTCTTTTCAGTTCTTGTGTTTGTACCTTATAGTAGTTAATATCCATACAGTTTAAAATTCAGAATTTAAAATTTGCAAGTAAGGTGAAGATCCTTTCCCAATCTGTAGATTGCTGTTTTGTCCTATTGACAGTGTCCTTTTGTCTTACAGAAGCTTTTAAGTTTCACAGGGTCCTATTTATCAATTGTTGATCTTAGATCCCAAGTCATTAGTGTCCTGTTTCAAGAAATTCAAAACTATTCCTTACTTTTTGTTCTATTAGATTTAGTGTATCTGGTTTTACATTGAGGTCTTTTATCTACTTGGACTTGACTTTTATACATGGTGATAGATATGGATCTATTTGTGTTCTTTTACATGCAGACATCCAGTAAGACCAGTACGGTTTGTTGAACATGCTTTTGCATCCTATTGTAATATGATTTTGCTTTCTTTGTCAAAAATAAAGTGACCATAGTCATCTTGGTTTATTTTACAGTCTTCCATTAGCTTCCATTGGTCAATGTATATCTTTCTATACTAATACCATACAGATTTTTATTACCATTGCTCTGTAGTAGAGTTTGAGGTCAAGGATGATGACACCTCTGGATGTTCTTTTATTGTTCAGGATTATTTTAGCCATCCTGGATTTTTTTTATTTTTCTGTATGAAGTTGACACTATGAATGATATTCTGCTATGCTTGCAGACAGGAGTCTAGCAATGCTGTCCTCTGAGAGTCTCCACAGCGCAGCTGACTCACAACCAACCAGTGTATGGAGCTTAGAAACTCTTATGGAAGAGTTGGGGTAATTCATGTTTGAGCACCCTGAAGGGGATAGGAACTCCACAGGAAGACCAACAGAATCAACCAACCTGGACACTCGATGATCTCAGATACTGAACCACTAACCAAAGAACATACACAGGCTGGACATAGGCCCTCCTGCTCGGATGTGAAGCTCAGTCTTCATTTGAGTCCCGAAGAGTTAGAATGGGAGTTATCCCAAGAGCTTTTGCCTGCCTGTGGGATATGTTCTCCTAGCTGGGCTGCCTTATCTGGCATCAGTGAGAGAGGATGAGCTTATTATTACAGAGACTAAATATGCCAGAGCTTGGGGAACTCCACCATCTCAGAGAAGAAGGGAAGGGGAAGGAGGGAGAGATTGTGGTAAGGGGTGGCCAGGGGTGGAGGTAGCAATCAGGATATAAAGGGAATTTAAAAAAATGCTAGTAAATAAAGTTTATTTTTTAGTTCAAGATAGGTATTGATAACAGATATTTTCCCATGTTAAAGACATAATGTATAAAATTAAGACATTTGGTAAAATGATTTCTTTCAACATATACAAACTATTTACTCACTCTTTTTCTCACTGTATTGGGTTTTCCTTTCTCTTTTTTTTTTTTTCAACATATACATCTACTTCTAAAGTATACTATGGAAAATCATTTTCAATAATTTCCTATAAGTGTTAGTGTTAGTCCAAGAAATAGAGTCCTCTCAATTTTGCCAATGAGCAGTTGATGAAGCTGTGTGCTAAGAAGTATGAGGTGTCACACTGAGGATAACAAGCAGGGAAGGGAGGAGTCTGACTCTCTGGAGAATGTGAGCAAGCAGAGTCCTTGTTGCATTCTGAAGAAGGGGTTGGGCACTCCAGCAGACAGCGCTTGTGAATAAGAGCACCATAGACTACAGATGCTAGGGGAAAGGGGTGATTGCGACACTGGGTAGTATTAGATGTTCTAGTTGGTGAGATTGTAGGAACAAGCATTGAAGAGATGTTAGGCCTTATAGACAAAGGTTTTCTTGTGATTATCAGTGTCTTTTTATTGCCTTCTAACCCATAAAATTATGGTAATATGTATTGGGTACATATTAAGACAAGAGAGTTGAATACATTAATATGGCATATCTATTGAGCTTTCAAAAGGTACATGATTTGATGGTGAGAAATGTTGTGGCTACCCAGAGAGTTTCCATCAGATCATTAAGTGCAATGTTTTCCTAAACTCTGGAAATTGTGTCCTACCTACAGAATAAGCACAGAGTCCCAAGTTGTAGAAAAAAAATATGAAATGCCAAGTAAACTTTATTCAAGGAAATACCAGTTTGCACCACTAAGGCTATGCTAGACACATAGTGTACAAAGATCAAAGACACACTGTCTTTTCTTAAGACATTTATTATCCAGGGTATATAGAAGATAGAATGGCTCCAATTGCTTCATTCTTCCCTACTGTGTGATTCATTTCTACCATATATCCAAACTGTTTTGTATGAAGCAGGACAAAGCTACATTTGATATATAAAGGACCGTTCTCCTCCTTCCCCCAATCTGCCTCTAAAAATTTCATATTTCACTGCCTAAGTAGGATCTCCAATTCAGTAGGGGGAAATCATATACAAATAGTTAGCAGAGAATTTCCATGGTGACAGTTCAGAAACAGGCAAGGAGCTTGATTATTGAGCATCTATAAGTCTCTATAGTCATTTTATATTAATACATTTTCAGTATATTCACTGTTGCACCAGCAGATATATTTGCCTTCATTTGATAACTAGCAATGCATTAAAGAGGTTAAGGTGATCTGTCTAAAATAGAATTGCTGCTAAGCAGATGAAATGGAAACATCCAAACTTAGCATATTGAGATAATTGTCTGTGTAGTGACTGTGGTATCAAGATATATATATATATACATATATATATATATATATATATATACATATATTCTCATTTTCTTGAAATATTGTGGTACTAGCTACATTGTTGGAATACACTTTAAATTCCCAAGATTTGCATTTTGAACATTTATGATAGCATTGAATAAAACATATAATCCCATGAATATTATTTTCTACTAGACATTCATTCAGAGAACCCTTCCTACACCTCTAAGTACAATTTTGGTTCCAATCAATTATATTCTGTGTTTGAAGTAGTTAAGAGATGAAAAGCTTCATGTGATGGACCAGGATGCATGATTTAGGTCTAAGACCTGTTGATTAAAATCTGGATAGAAACATGAGTGCTTTTAGAGAAATAAAATAACTTGTGATTGTAAATAACGCATGTCCTAACATTTCCCTTTTGGGGACTTCAATAATGAGATCCAGTTACCAAACGTGATGCTCCACTGAGTTGTAAGGCGAAACAAGATTCTCAAAAACTGATATTCTGGGTTGAGATCCACGGCTGAATGCCATTTGTTTTTGTACTTTACAACAATTCAAACCAGATTATTTAATACTGAAACCGCAAGAAAACAGCCCCAACTGCCAGCCCTCTTCCCTCCTCCTTCCTGATAGATTTTCTCTCTTGTTCTCAAAATACAGGTTGGAAACAGGGGATGTTTACTGAATTCTTCTGAGGTTGTATGATGAAAAGCTTTCCTAACAGATCCTCAGGCTTTGGGGTAATTTTAATCAGCATGTAGGATTTTCACTGATTTCCAGAGTGACCCCTCTTCCAAAAGGTTCACATGATGTCTCCTTCCTTCTAGTTTATATTAAACAAAATGCAGACTAAGAACACATTCTGATCCCTAGCCTGGGACCTTAAAGAAGTTTGTGTTGGAAGACAGAAGACCTGAATTCGATTTTGCTAATTTAATTCTGGGTTTGTTGCTCAATCTGAAAACAATTGGGTGATTTGAAAAAGGACTTCAGGGCCACTGGTCCATGATTCAGGATATGGAAAATATATTCAGTGATGTGAATTTATCATTGTGTAATCTGCAATAACAGATTAGGGTCAGTTTTTGAAACACTAGCCAATGTAGATGAGCAGTTCTCAACCTGTAGGTCACAACCCTTTTTGGTGTTGAAAGACTCTTTCACAGACCTCGCCTAAAACCCTGGGAAGATACAGATATTTATATTACCATTCATAACAGTAATACAACAACTGCTAGCAAAGTAGCAAAAAAAAAAGTGTCTTTACGGTCGGGGGTCACCACAGCATGAGGATCTGTTATTAAAGGGTCACAGCATTGGGAAGGCAAGAACTACTGATCTTTATGGTCACAACAGTTAGTCCTCTTCTGTTGTCCTTAGTGGCAGAATAAAAGCAGAGAAGTGGGTAGAGATTATGTCACTTCTGAAATGAAATTCAACTTTCTAGGTTCATATCACAGCACATTTAGGATCATACCACTTGATAGGTCTCCCTAGATCTAGCTCTTCCAGGCACTCTGAGCATTGCTATGTCCTCAGTCTCCACTCCCCAAATCTATTCTATCTTTTCACAACTGCCTTTCCTTAGTATGTTCCTCACTTGCATGTTATTTAATATAGAGCACTAAATATCATGTTCAGGTAACACCTCAGTCCCTTCAATGAATTCCACAAAATTACAGACTCATTTTTTTTTCCTGTAGTTTCTGGCATCTGTTTTGGAGAAAAGAGAAATAAAGTTTTCAGATTCAAGAAATTATAAAGAGTTGTATTTACCCTACTTCTCATTCGAAGAACCAGAAGATAGAGAAACAAAATAAATGAAAATCAAAGGAGATCTTTAAGCTGACATTTCTTAAGTGCCCGTGGTATTGGATGTTTCATAGAAGTTAGAAGCATCCTCTAGAGTGCCATTGAAATCATCTATTCAAGAAACACAGAATGTATTACACACAGGTTAAAGAATTATAAGCAACTATAGTATGTTTTATTTGCATTGATGTAATTAAAATTTTATTGTGAGAAAATAATAGTGGCCATGTAGAGTTGTCAAATGAAATGGAAACTGACCCCTCAGTTCCCTTTACCCAGTTCCCACAAGTATCACCTCTTGACAATAGGTCAAGATCACAGCCATGATATTGACATAGTAAAAATACAGAGCTCTCCTGTCAATGCTGAGCTCACCAGAGTGGAGTGATCATAGCTACAACTACTTCATTCCTGCCCCACCCATCCCTCACACTGGGTAACCACTTCTCTAACTGTGTCATTTAAAACAGTTTTCAAAGAGGAAAAATGTTCTACAGAATCCTTTGGAATTGGAGCTTTATAATTTGCCGTTATTTAAGAGCTTTTAAGTCTTGAGTTGTATTTTCGAGTATGGATGCCCACAATGGCTTGTCTTCCACCTATTGATGGATATCTGGACTTTCTCCAGATGTAGGCTAAAAGGGGTCAAGTTTCTGTAAACATTACTAGCATTTCCTTTCAATGTTAATTCTTTGTTTCTCTGGATTAATGGCTAGTTTATATGCTAGCTGATTGTTGTGTTTCAAGACCCCTCAAATTTTTCACACACAATTGGAACACTATTTGTTCTGAACAGCAAGGCCCAGGTTTCACCTCATCTTATCCAGAATTTGACGTAGACATTATTTTTTACTTGAGGCCTGTGATATATATGTAGTAATATTTTGTTACTTCAACGTGGACTCCTTTACTTCCAAATGTTGAATTCTTTCCATGCATGCTATGAATGCCATCATCTATGAGACTATTTACATATCTCATCCTTACTTTATAAGGTCTCATACTTAAGCTTCTATGCATCTCTCCCTCACAAATACACAAATGATTTCTCAGTACTATTTCTGTGTAAAAAGCTTTCCTTCCTCTTCAAGGACAACATAAACTACAGACATGAACTGTGTGTCTTCATCCTTTCTTTTTTACAGAGATTATATAGAATCCATTATTTCCTAAAGTGTCTATAGAATTCTCTAGTGAAATAATAGGTATCTAGGCTCTTCTTTTCTTCTAAGATTTTAATTATTAATTCAAATTTCTAAGTAAATGCAAGCTCAAGCAGGTTATCAATCCCATATTAAGTAATTATTAGCATTTTCAAGGAAGTGTTTCCATTGGGTTCAGATGTCATATTTGTGTGTCTAAGATTATTTGATATTTTCTAAGTGTCTTTTTTATGTCAGTGGATTCAGTACTAATATTCTAATTCTTCTTTTATGGCAACAATACTTTTTTCTTTGTTTACCCCATTTACTATCTACATTATAGGTTTCTGACTTCCTTTCTTTTCTAATTATGCATGCAATGAATTCTTTTTTTAAGAAATGAACTCACTTTAATAGCTATACTGTTTCTCTATCCAGAATGTTGGTTTACCTTTACAATTCATATTTTATAAAGTAAGGCTGATTGGTTATAGTATAAATCATTTTCTTCAGGAAAAAAAAGAGAGATTCAGGAGTTAAAATATGTGAAGAATAAATGAAGGAAACTAAATATTGGACATTCAAGACAGTTTTCCCACAGTTGAATGACTCTTAATATAAAAAATGAGACATTTGAACTGTTTTCAAGGTTTTAAGAGAATATGGCCAGGTCTAATGATCAAAAATTACAAAGAGATGGAGCTCTGCTTTTATTATGGGCAAAGCAGTTACAGATGTGTGAAATGAAGATAGTCTGTGATGCTTATGAACCCTAGTTCCTGTATCTGAGCAGCAATAGGAAGAATGTCCCACTGCTGAAAAGTATAGTAAGGCCAGACAGAGATGACCACAAAGCTCTCTCTAACTTTTAAAATTCCTAGGATGTAGATATTTTCCATCTACCTTCTGCGTGCCATTGACTCAATTTTTTTTCTTAACCTTCACTTTTCTATTGATAGAGGTAATAATAGTATGAGTCTCATAAAATGTCTGGTTTATGTGGAATAATGGGCAACAAGACATTTATCACTATGTTTGCCACTTAATAAAGAATGAAATAGCCACTATCCATGATAGTGATAATGGTAATACTGTGGGCTCCAAAGATGCTGCAGCATCTTTGAGTGATTATGCCTGTTGAAAGTATGAAACCCAATTCAGGAATGGTCTAGGAGTCATGTATAATAAAGGCAAACTAATAAATCATAAGAAAATTTACTTCTCCAACTTGCATTACAGTAGAACTGAGCTGAACTTATTGAAACCATGCGTTTTGGATGCATCCTTGAATAAAACAAGTGAACACATGCTATTCATTTATAAATACTCCTTTCCATTTGAGCTCAAGTTCTTTAACATATTTTCTATCACACGAGTACATCGGTTGTGACCTTCTAATCATTGTTTAATCTTCTGCAAGTTTCCTCAAGTCTCCTAGACTTCAATATTAACTTTTACAAGAGGACCTTACAGAGGTTCACACTGGAGCTGTGGCGTTGTTCTGGGATTTGGATATGTTTCATTGGAAAATGAATTCACAGGCCTGAAGGGAATGCTAAGCTTGTATCCTTTCACTTCGCTAGCCACTCCCCCCCCCCTTGTGTGTATCAGGGTCATCAATCAGGGCAGTTCATAGTATTAGGGCAACGGGAGGCTCTGATCCATCAAGCCCCATTTCAGTGCTGTTCTGCCTTCAGGAGCACTCTTCCACGGATTACTGCTTACTCTCGTTTTCTTAGATGAATTAGCTTTTCCCAGCATTGCTTCTCACAAAATTCCTGACCCCATGTGTGTGTTGGGGCAGGGGGGGAGGGGGAGGGGGAGTTAACATTGCTTACTTTACTTTTCTCTCTCGGGAGGAAAAGCCTTTAAGAAGTTTGAGAGTTGGGGCTGGTTCCAAATAGACACTTTCACAGTTAGGTCACTTCTAATGATGAAATATTTTCCAGACATTTTGAGTACTTCCATCCATTTAAACATTGCAGGCTTCAAGGGGGTGCTTACCTCCTACATAGGAGTCCTTTACAGAGACCCAGACATTCAATAAGTATGGGATATGTCCAGGCATACAAAGCAGCTCTGTAAGAGAAAAGTAGATGTCTTTGGAGAAACTCCCCATTCTAATGCCTTTTATGTAGTTGGCGATGTGTTTCTGTGTTTCTGTGTGTTCATACAAAAGAGTTTGGCTTTGCCTTGCTATCCCCAAATCTCTGACCTCTCCTACAAATAATTGGGTTCCATATCCAGTCCACCCCCTTTCCATTTTTGTATATTACACTCAGCTTCTTCCTATTGCTAACATAGCCACAGTCTGGTTTATTACATGAGTTTTGAATTCTCTTGGCTCCACTCCTTGAGCTCACTATGTTCTTCAGTGTACCACGCACTTCTGGACTACACTGCTTCTTTTGTGAACTAATATGACTCCAGACATATATTTCACAAAGTCTTCGGTGACTTTCCTCATCTACAGAGTGAGATTTAAATACCACAAATGCGTGCAACAGTGTTCGTGGTCTCATCCTGTCTCTGTTCTCTTATGGCTTTTTGCTCAGAACCCTTCTACATTTGAGTTCTAATGGTGAACTATTGATATTTTATAAATCACTCATACTCTTCGCAACTATTTGTAATTATTTCATTATCTTATCAGTTTATTTTCTCCAGAATGCTATACCTTGCCCTCTTTAATTCTTTACCATGAATAATTCCATTAGGCACATTCTGGTTTCAATACCTTTCCTAGTTATGCTGTTTTGTTTTTCCCGTTGTCTAGGTATTTTCTTATTATGCATGCTAGAAGAAAAGCAACTATCTCTCTTTTTTTTATTTTAGACGTTGACCAAGTGTTTTATCAATGTATCAAGAACATGTATGCATGTTCCCTTTTCATGAGAACTGCCTGTCTTGCTTTTGGATATATGAGCATTGTGAGGGACATATCTTTTGTCTCGAAAGGAAACACAGTCCTTAACTATTGTCTATGTTCATAGTCAGGGCATAAAACGATAACAGGTTGTAAATGACTTAGTCAGTAATTGATTTCATGATACATGTGGGTTGTGGTTGTTAGTCAATCTTGATCTGACGATAGGAATTAGTTTAGCATTTAAAATGAACATGTTTTTACCCAAGAAAGCCTTGAAATGAATATAATGGTTGCCATGGAAAGTAATCATGTATGAGTTTGCAATATTTGTCATTCTATTCTATGCTGATCTCAGAGAAAACATGTATATGAAATCTCAACAGTTCATTTCTCCTATCCTATAATCTAAGATATGGCAATCCCTACCAACCTAAGGTTGAAAGCTGACTGGATCCTTAGCAGTAGGAAATTAAGAGTTTGTGTTAATAACCTTCATGTTGTGAGAAAGAGGGTGCAAAGAATCATTCTCATTGGCACAGGTCAGTCAATCTATGCACCCTCAGTACCATCAATCACTGTGACTTACTGGAAAGCATAAGCAGCCCTTATTTTTAACTTTAAAATGATGAAACTGTAAAGATATATGCAGTGAAACAAGAGAGGTTAAAAGATAGGTTCTAAGATTAGCTGACCAGGAAAAGGAGTAATGACTAATGTTTCATTTTTCACCATGGAGGAAGCAATGTGCATTCTGGTTGTCTTGTGTTTAAGCCCTTGGGCAAAGCCACATGCCATATTAAGATCTCGTTCCTTTATACTCCTGTGACATTCATACACTCTTTCACTGGAACTTGTTGATATCTTCTCTAGACTTTCTTTGAACCCATGTCTTTCATGTTAGTTACCTGATAGCTCTGACCAGTCCTAGTCCACAAGGTATTAGGGCTAGGACACAAGTGTCCTGTGGGACACATGTGTCATGTTGTAAGTTTCTGACTACTCTGTCACAAAACACCACTCCCTTGCCAGTTTTAAGAAACTAAAACTGACGTCTGCTCTGTTTTTCCTTATTCATATCAATGAGCAAAACTCTGACCCACATTTCCTGAGTACAGGGATTTCGTGTCACACAACAGTGTGGTAGCTTTAAACAGTTTATATAAGGTCCTTTTTGTGGTGTTTCTTATGATGGAAAGGTCAAAGGAATATAGAAGTTGACATTTGTGAAACGTGGAAAGATTTTATTCTTAAATATAAAGTTAGATTCTCCAATAGACAAAATTGGTTTCCATTTTTGTTTTTGTTTGTTTAATTTAAAGTCGAGATTTTTTAATGAAAAGTGAGCCAGGATACAAAGCTCTATTTTCCCCACGTTCAGTACTTTTTCAGAAGGATTTCCTCTCAATAAATGTTCTGTAAACATCATATTCATTCCCTACTTCTTTCACTTTGGGCATCCTTTTTGTTTCCTTACCTTCACTCTTATATTTGCTTTTAACTTAAAACTTTTGAGAATTTCATATATGAATATACTATAACATCATTTCTAATCCATTTGCCCTTACCATTGACTCTCAAGTCCATTACATCTCTATAATTGCTATTGTTACATAACCATATAAGCATGCATATACCTACAGTGCCTGAGTCCCATTAGTGTTGCCCTGTTGTATGTGGAGCTAGAGCTGACCATTTAGAATTAGGAAGCAAACCAAGAGGCTTGTCCCTAAAGAACACCGACTCACTATCTATCAGCAGCCATCTGACCTGCAGGCCTTTACTGAGGTCTGACTGCTTTTTACATTTTCTCACATCCAGACTGGCATGTCTACTGGTGTGGGTGAATTTTTAAAAAATATTTATTTAATACATTTTTATGTATAGATGTATGTGTACATTCTATATATGTGGTAGTGCCCCAGGAGGCAAGAATCCCTTGGAGTTGGAGTCTGAGGCAGTTGTGAGCCAATAGAGATGTACTGAGATCTGAACTCAGGTCCTCTGGAAGAACAGTACGTGGTGCTAAATGTTTCTATCCCTTGTGAGTGAGTTGTTTTGTTTTTGAGAAATAAATGTGATATGGATGGGGGGAAAGGGAGGAAAGATACTGAAATGGATTTCTGAAATGAGAAGTTCAGGTAGCAAAGTAGAAGGAAGATTACTGAATATGGTTTGGTGACATGAATTATTAAGACAAGATACACATTGTGTGTGTGTGTGTGTGTGTTTGTATCTGCACACATACACGTGTGTGTGTGCTTTGTAGACAGTACATCATATAGCTAGACTTATTTCAAACCCACTAAGTAATTAGGGATAATATTGACCTTCCCCCACAACCCCCTTTTGAGACAGGACTTTTCTGTGTCTTTGTACTTCTTATTTTCTTACCTCTCCCTACGGAGATCTGGAATTACAGGCATGTGCTAACACATCCAGAATGAGGTTAATTTTTTTCTTTAACAAATTTCAGGAAAGGATCTCTGATACCTTTCAAGAAAAAGAGTCCATTACAGATTGAAACTAGAGTAAAATTGTTCTAATATCTTAATTTTATTTTAGAAGAGGTCCTTTTTGCTCCATGGAAATTTAAATATCGTGGGTAGAAAATCATGAAGGAATGAGAGAGGTGCCATGGTTGGGGGTATAGTTAGCAGAGTTAAGTTTTCAAGTGTGTTTAGGATCTCATCCCTGTCATCTGTGAATGCGCTACCTTATTGTGCAGGAAGTACTCTGCAGATGTGATTAAGGTCAAGAATTCTGGTGGAGAAGATCACTGCACCTCATATGTCATGTCCCAAGAAAACCACAGGAGCCTCTGTGAGAGGGTTTCACAGAGAGTGAAGGAGACATGAACACTAGCAGAGACAAGACACAGGAATCTTAAAATCTCTGAAGATGTCTGCTGTTGACTTTGAAAATGAAAACACACTGGGGCCAAGTAACGAGAACATCCCTCAGAAGTTAAACATGAAAAGGACATAGATTCTCCAAAAGGATCAAAGCTTAGCACACATCTTGATTTTAGGCATGTATTTTCACTTCAGTCTTTTGATACCTAGAGCAGTACTATAAATACTTGTATTGTCATAAGCCACTCAAACTTTATTGTGTTCAGTCACTTTTACACCACCAGCAGAATGATAACAGAACTGCCCTCATCTTACCATTCTTCCCAGACACGGGATTGGATCTCAGGGACTGAACTGGCAGTGACTTGTGAAAACAGGAGCATCCAGGATCTGCTGGACAGTGTGTGCTGGAATTCATTTGTAGAAGCACGATTTCTTGGCAGACCAGGTACATGGTTGCTATTCAACTCTGAAGAATATGAGTGCACTTGCCGTATTGCTTGTGGTTTTGACATTAATATTTATGATCTTAATGCCAACACCATTTTATTATCTGATTGCATTTCCTTGGCGAATCCAGTCACTAACAAGCAAATTGACATTCAAAAGCAGGGTGAATGCTACCTTCCCTGGCTCTCTTCAACAAGAAAAAAGTTGGATAATTAGTACAAGCTGCTCATTTCTAAGCTATTTCAGTCATCTCTTACATCTGCCAATAATCTCTATTCCAAAAGTAATATTGGCTGGGACACTGGAAGAATGTATGTGTACTTTCAAGCAGATTGCAAATTACCAGTAAAATTTACAGAACCGTAATGTTACTAGAGAGACAGAAATGATAATTCATTTTCTCCTGGGAAATCATATGTTCTCCTTTACTGTTAGGTTGCCCTTCTCCAGGGGAGGTTACAGTGGTGACTGCAAGACATTAGGTTCTAGAAAAGAAGCCGTGTGTGGTTTATTGCCCCCCTCAGTCTCCAGTTGTGTTTTCCAGCACATCTCATTCCTTTACATTGATGCAACTTACTTTAGCAGCATATCCAGAAGCAATTAATCATTGATAATTACAGCTAAATGGGAATAGAGGGCATCATCTGTGCCAGGAAGTACTAAGTGTTTTCTGTTTATCTCACTTTTTCCACTTGTGTGTATCCAATGTGACATGAGTTAACATTGTTGAATTATTACTTGGGATCCTCTCAGCTTGGAAAGTGAGAAGCTACTACTGTTCCTGAAGGCTAGAGGGTCTTTAAGGTCAATAATGTTTACGTCTGCTCTAGCTGTCCTTAGAAATAGAGCAATTTGCTTATTAGAGATTCAGGGCACACCATCCTTGGTATGTGGAGGGATGATGCCAGCTGTTCATTACAGCATATATGTTCACATGGGTGCTCAGACATAGTTTTAATCAACTTTGGAGATCAGACTTATCAAAGCACATGGTACATGCACTCTTGGATAGCATTATTTTGCTGTGAGTGTCGCTTTCTTCTTTCAGATGTTGGTCTAGTTCATTACAATTCTTATCTGTGTTATTGCTCTCTCACATTTGAGGATTAGAGCTATAAAATCAAAGTCAATTCCAATCTGAAGCTTATATTTTAATGGAAGAACAAAGAATAGCACTAATAAAACAATAATAATAAAACTCACCTATAAATATAGGTTTAATGTTCCTGATCTGAAAATGTAGAACCTAAAATAGACCAAGAAAATGAAAGCTTTTTTTGAGTGTTTCCTGAACACTCATGGAATAATTCCACACCTGATTTAATGTAAAGTGCCAATACCAGAACACAAGCACAACTAAATCTGAGATACTCAGGCTCTGAGAATAAGGTATAAAATGAACAAAATAGCTTTTGGGTTTATATAAGAGGTTAGCTCCATCCCCAGAATATCTCAGCAAATCTATAGATATTTGAAAATCTGAAAATCTCTTAACTGAAACCCCTTCTCGTCTCAATCTTTTTGATTAAGAGACATACGGTAGTTTGAATGTGCTTGGCCCACAGGAACTGGCAATATTAGTAGGTGTGGCATCCTTCTTATGGTTGCCTTTGGATGAAGATGTAGAACTTGGCTACTCCAGCACTATGCCTGCCTGGACACTGCCATGCTTCTATTCCTTAATGCTAATGGACTGAGCCTCTGAACCTGTAAGCCATACTCAATTAAATGTTGGTTTTACATATATATGAAGTGACTTGATCATGGTCTCTTTTTATAGCAATAACACCTAAAATAAGACAGGATGCCCAACCTCTACTACATCAGATGGTGATAATTATCTTGTTGGGAAGTACATTTGGAGAAGGTATAAGGAGACAGTTACATGTTTCAGAGAAGGCTTTTCTTGGGGCCAATGATACTTCGACAGAGATACCAATTGATAGAATAGCTGGTCTCAGTAGCTCTAGGCTGAAGAGTAGCAATTGCAAAGGCAAATCAATTTGGGTCTAGTGGCACAAGTCTGTGATCCTAGCCATTACAGATGCTGGAATAAAAGAATATCACTGATTCAAGACCTGTCTGGGAAACTTAGCCCCTTATTTTAAGACCAAGACTATAAAACAGTGCTGGGTATGCAGACAAACAGGAGGAACTTGTGTAGCATGCCTAAATCCCTAGACCCTCTCTTAATTACCATCAAAACAAAACAGAAACAGACAGCAAAAACACCAAAGGTCAACTGACCAGATTAAGATTGTATAAAGCCTGGTAGGTTATGGTTAGTAGTTGGGTTGCCCATTTGCTTTTATAAGTCATTCATTAAAGAAATGCTTACAAAAGAAAACTATACAGTAAAGGAGACAGAAAAGAAAGGATAAGTATTTAGACAGATGTCTCCCAGAGCTTGTAGCATATCTCAGGGAGCTAGCAAGGAAGTCAACTCCCCTAGGCAATGTCCAGGGAAGTCCTGTAAAGGCGGTAGAGGGTCACTGCTAGAGAACTTGGCTTGCAGGGGCTAGGGGTGAGCCAAGACAAACAAAGGCATCCAAGGTGTCTTGGAGGAGCATCATCAATGTCCACTAGATTGGAGCCCAATACGTAGTAGGAGAGATAGACAGCTATGTTCAGAAAGTGACCATATGCCAAGGGAATGGATGCAATTTATATTAAAAATAATAAATATCTAATTTATAGATATTGGAAAACTGGAGCTATATGAGGCCAGAGAGCAGCATGATCCAATTCACCTTTACAAACACTATGAAACAAGACGAGGAACTCTGAGGCTTGTTCAGTGTGCACTGCAGAATGCTAGGAAGACTGGGGCTTTGGTCCCGCCCAGCCCATCATTATAGCCAGCCAGCCAAATACAATAACAGCTCATTTAAAATGTGAATTGTTGCAATTATAATGTGCTGCT
The DNA here is from genome assembly GCF_947179515.1 of Apodemus sylvaticus. Lineage (NCBI taxonomy): Eukaryota > Metazoa > Chordata > Mammalia > Rodentia > Muridae > Apodemus > Apodemus sylvaticus. The sequence continues at coordinate 75,985,217 of NC_067474.1, forward strand.
GGTTAAAGTATAAAAATGAGGTGCTGGAGAGATGAATCAGATATTAAGGGCATGCATTGCTCTTCCAAAGTGCCTGAGTTTGAATATCAATATTCATGTCAGGTAGCTCACAAATGCCTGTAACTCCAGCTCCATAAGATCCAACATCTTTAGCCTCCAAGCAAACATGCACTCATGTGCATAGCATACCCTACCATACACAAACGCATAAATAAATGAAAACAGTATGGATCAGAGTTAAAGATGTTAATAGAAAATAATGGAAAATTTTTTCATTAATGTTTATCTTGAACCAATTAAATGTCAAATTAACAAAATTTTGCTTAAATAACTGCTTATATTGTTTGAGGAAGGGTTTCCTAGATATGTTAATAGAATGTTTTTGGATATATTTCTCAATGATTTCTTCTTTCTTACATGTGAATATTGGAAATTTTTGAATCACACGTAAGGCTCACATGTTTTTATTGGGACACATTAGTGTAGGTTCAGATGTTCAAAATGCCTATGCTTTATGTATGTTCTGACATCAGAGAGGATAAAATTTCTTCTGAGTTGACTGTAAGATGTGAAAGGTGACTGCTGAGTGATGCTGACATTGCCCGAGATGCAAAATGCTGGCATGGAGCACGGTGGGAGTGAGATTTAATATTAGAGATAATTTGGGAATAGCGTGCCTGAATCTATCTTCTGGATTGGAATTTGTTAGAAGGCCTCAGAACAGAGGCAAATGCCTGTGGACATTTGTTATATATACAAATATGATTTAAATCTCTTGGTTAGGATGCTATCACCTGAGGGTCACCATAAAGAAGAGGTTCATGAACTAACTCCTGGAAAAATCAAGTTTATTAAAATTTTAAATTCTGGGCAATTATTTGCCAGCTTTCTGAACTTGGATATGTAATTTCATATATATCTTTGCACATATATATTCAACACTACAAAGAAAGAGCTCATGGTGGATATGATGCATAGCTGGGTTAATATATTTTGTATCCATGCTAACAAAATCTTTGACATAAAGTAAGAACTCAGCAAATGTTGTCTATTGTATTGTTTTTTTCTTTACACATGTCATATTAGATCAGTCCCTAGAAGTAAGGAACACCCTACATCAAAGAATTTGCCTATCTTTTTTAGGTTGGGAAAAATTAAAATTCTCTGTCTGCACTGGACCACGAAGAATGACCATGGTGCTTGCTCCCGTGGCCTTCTCCTATGGCCTTTCCCATGAGGCATACCATCCCACATGTAGATTCTGTGTCTTCATGCCTTTCAAGTATATTCTCACGAGGCAACTTAATTTGTAATAACTGGAAGGCAGATACTTAGGACAGAAATCTGTGCTAGAAGAGGGCAGGCTCATACATTTTTATGACTCGAGAGGTAGTAGATAAATCTTGGTAATTTCAGTAGAAATTCAGGGTAATTAGACCCAAGAGGCTGCTAGCTGCTGAGGTGGATAAATGGGCAGCAAAAAGGTCACTGGAATGGTCACAGCGAATGTCATTGTGTGTTGGTAATCGTGCTGAGAGAATTTAGTTCCCTTAAAGATATCCATGTCTTCAGTCTTGTAGCACGAGTAAAGCATGTCTTTCATGATGAGGGTTCTTAGCAGTTGTGATCACATTGAGCAGGTTGGTGGGAGATAATCCTGGTAAGAGTGTTATAACCTAAGAGAGGCTTAGCAACTGAGGTACAAAAGAGTTTTCAAATCAGTAAGAGTGTCCAAATCCTAATGAGACATGGTTGTAAAGCCCGAGGATAGAGAGGGAAGGAGAGGATGGAAGATAGAGAAGGATGTTGGGGTAGAAAAGAAGGAGGAGGAGTAGGGGAAGGGGAAAGAGGAGGAAGGAGAGGAGCGGAGGAGAGGGAGGAAGAGGGAGATGGAGGAGGAAAGCAGATGTGGGAGCCAGAGGAAGAGGATAGGAGAACCTATCCTCTATATAAGAGAGAGAAAATCATCCGAATATGTGTTCATGTTGCTGGGTTTGAAATGGGAGAAAAATGTCACAAGCTAGGGAATATGAGCAGCCCACAGAAGCTGAAAAGGGGGAAAGATAGATCTCTCCTCCAGATACCCAGAGGAGAACAGCGCATGCAAACACAGCAGCTTTAGCTCAGTCAATCCCATTTTGAATGTCTAAGTGCCCAAACTGTAAGATAATAATTTTGTAAATTTAGAGCTAAATAATGTCTGGTCATTTGTTACAGTAGCAATAGGAAACTAATATATTAACCCCTCTAAGTTGTAAGCACTTAGTAATAACTATGATAAAAGGTATCTATTTAGGAATGAGGTCATAAATCTGAAACCCTGTTAGGAGGAAAGCTTCAAGGCTACCTAAGCAAATCTGGTTCTAAGCTGCTACAACCTATATTCTTTCCTATATTCCTATTTTAGCAATGATGCAATCAAGTTGGCCTGCCACACATTAGCAGCATCATATTAAAATGAAGAGAGGAACTGTTCAAGGAAGGACTTTGATTGTAGCAAGAAGCATAACTTTCCCAGCAAGATAGCATGAGCTATATGTGATTGACTGACTTCAATAGAGTTCCATAAACAGGTATCTCAAAGTGATATAGAGTACAGTGCAAGTCCTCCAATGTCTGGGGCTCGCAGGTGTCAGGGAAAACTGCCCTGCAGCTGCTGTGTACATAGAATTATTTTATGTTTAAAAGAGGCCTTGACTATCCACCCTATCATTTTGGGAGGTAGAAGAGTTAAATCACAGATATTCTTACTTTGACTACTGAAAGGAGAACGCAGAATCTCAAGCTAGGGACTTAAAACTCAGTTTTTTGAGTTCAGTTCTTTGAGTAAGGCCCAGAATCTGTAGATTCAAGCAGGCTCCTGATTTAAGCACTCTCCCTCTTGGGCTGGAGGAGATGAATTTCTTATTCTCAAATTCAAGTTCTTCATTCCATAGGGGATGGGAATGCAGAAAACAGCCTGCTCTTATGGGAGGCACTTGTTTGCCTAGAGGGGTCTTTATTTTCCTTTGAACTTCTTTGGGGATTCTGCTTACATGTCAGGGAGAGCCAAGAGCCAATCAAAACAATAAAAGAGGACCCTGACAAGGGCTTTCAAATTGCATGCAGATGCCTCCATTTCTGAGAACTGGAAACAGAAATCTTGTTTGAATTGCTGTAGCAACAGCAGGGACAAAACAACACATTGCACGAAGCTGTCCTGTGGGTTCTGATAGCAATTTGGGGGGAGGAGAGCCCGGGGCATTCCGGAGTTGGAGCCAATGAGTGCTGAAGCCGGGAATCCCTCTGCACAGCATGGAGTGGGGCGTATGTTCCCCATGGAAACCACCAGTCTCTGGGGCACGTTCCCTTCAGTCTGAGCCCCAATGTGAGAATGTGAAAATGGGAGAGGCAGGGGCCAGACATAAGGCCCTGGCTGCCTTCTTGGCTCAAGACTCTATTGCTTGAAATCTTCCAGATCACAAGCAGCCATACCCAATAACCACACATATGCTGCTCTTCACCGTTTAGAAAACATTTCCCTCGTTTTATCGTCTGAGTCACTCAGTTTATCAGCTCAGTTTAGCAGCTTGCTTGCCAGGGCTCAGGGGCAGATACCCAGAGATGGAGGGTGTTAGTTCATCCTGTTCCTTTGCTGTTTGTTTTTGTGTGAATTGCCATTACTTATAGAATCATGGAGAATCATGCATCTAGGCACTTGACGTTTTAATTTCAATCCTCCGGCTATCAAATCCTGACCGGAACCGAGTGAAACAGAGTCCTTCAGTTACTTCAGTGTTCTGAGAAATTTTAATTACATTCATGGCTTTTGCCTTGTTCATCTTGAACAGTTCTCTGACGTGGCAAATTGGTGTTGGCCAAAGGGATCTTGCCTTTATTTCTCTGCCTGCCTTTGCTTCTGAAGTAGTAAAAAATTGGAGATGGACTTTTAAATTCTAGCAACACAGCAGTTAGACGTATGTTGGAATCAGTTTAGAAGGTTCTCTCATCACAGCTTCCAAAAGGGTCATTTAATGTCCTCCAGTTTGTCTAGTGGCCCATGACACTTAGGTCACATCCCAATTCTTCCAGTCATACTCTGAGTTTTGGTTAATTCTAAATAAGGCTAGAATGTTCAAACTGACTGCCTCCTGAGAGTTGGCCCAACTATTATATTTATGCTTTTGATATTGTGATGTGCCTCTTCTTTGGTTCAGATCACAGTGTCTGAGTTGATGGTCATAAAAGTACAGGACATATGAATTAGGAGGGAAATGCTTTGGCGACTTAAGGGGGTCAGTATACACAGCCCCTCACAAGGAGAACTGGGAATTAAACTACAACAATCAATATAGTTCTCTCTCTCTCTCTTTCTCTCTCTCGTCTTTTGTTAAGACAGATAATAATATAAATGCTTCTGATTGTATCTGATGACTTAACGTAGAACTGATAAATTGCTTAAGATGTAGGTTTGTGTATATGTTATCTGAAATCCATGTGGTTGTGTTTCTATTGCAAATATTAGTTACTATATAAATAACAATATTGTAAATAGGACTTTAATGAGGATCTGCTTTACTTAAGATAAAATTACAAGTGATTGAAACTTTAATTTCCAGCCTTACAACAACTTTGAGAGAGGAGTTTTACACTAAAGAGTGACTGCAATGGAGTTGAAGTAGAGACTTCCCCTCATAACTTGGGATGTTTCAAGGCAGAGAAGTAATTTCATATTTATTTGAATTTGATGAACTAGACCTTCCTACCTCAAAACAACACCTGGAAACAATATTGATCATGAAGCTCTTTGAAAAGAAAGAAGTTAGCAGGTAATTCCTTAAAAGTAAATGATCAGGAAGCAAATTAAATGAAAATAAAACATGAGGAAGTGTGTGTGTGTGTGTGTGTGTGTGTGTGTGTGTGTGGTGTGTGTGGTGTGTGTGTGTGGTGTGTGTGTGTATGTGTGTGTGTGTGTGTGTGTGTGTGTGAGAGAGAGAGAGAGAGAGAGAGAGAGAGAGAGAGAGAGAGAGAGAGAGAATGATACAGGTTGCTGAGAGTGAGAACAAGGGTAGCTGGTCTCCATTAGAGGGTTGTTTGGTTTTTCTCTCATTTCTTTGTATAATTCTTTGTATATTTAATGTATTCCAGTTACCAGTAATTTTACTAAAGGTTCAAGAGAAAAAACAATTTAGTGGTCAGATATGCCACATGATTTCCTCCCTGGGACAATTACACCTGTATTATCTTAATAAAGGTCTTATTTGGCTAAGAAGTGACACATTGTAGGTAATAATTGGTTCAACATAGTTTCAAAAATGAATTTGGCACATTTATTTTTCCATAAATATATCTTCTAGCATAGCATGTGGTGCTATTCTCAGAAGTCATTCTGGGAAATTGTGTATTACATACTAGAGAATCTTACTCTTGGTGTGCCAAGAGGCCCCAGTATAGAGAGAAGATCCTGAAAAAGTATTCCTTATAAATAGTTTTGGATCTTTCATTGCATAGTCACATAATCCAGGAAGTTCAAACATTTTTAGTGCTGTGACTGGTGAAGGAAGTGACTGTCTCTCATTTTTCTTGAGCAAGTCAAAGAGTGTTCTCATAAGAAACAAGATAAATTCTTTTCAAATAGTTGATAATTACTGACAACGCCTCGCTTACTTCTGACAAGTGAGGAAACTCATGGAACTTTTGATGCTAAAACATTTGAATCATAGAGATGAGACGGGATGTGAATGTAGGGCCTTGCGCTGTCTTTCCTTGAATCTTTCTCTGTCTTGTTCATGACAGCTGGCTGTAATTAAAAAGCAGATGTTGACAGTGATGGTTGAAGCAACTGTTGCTACATGAGAACTCTTCTGAGAATTGGATAGAGTGGATTATATGGGAACGTTCTTGTAGAATTTTTGTGGAATCCAGAATAAGTTTGAATTGACATGGGCATTTATAGATTTCAAAATGCCAGATCCACACTGTCCCTAAGATGGAAAGCTGGGGTTTGCATTTCAGACTATTGGATGTGAGACCTCTCAAAGATGGAGAACAAATGAGAATAATTTCATTTTCTGCCTTATATGAACATGTGCCCTGCTAGCCTGGTGCTTCAACTATGAATGATCAAAAGTCCAAATCCTTGAAACAGATCAGAACTTGGAAGATTTGTGTTTCAATATTGCTTTTTACCCCCTATCTTAAATATGATTTAGACTGATGACAGATAAAATTTAGCCCACATCTAGGGGACACTTATCAGGGACTTAAAGAGACTGTAGAAGTTGCCAACTGAATAAAACATAGCTCTTAGCATCCCAAGGACCACAATTTAGGGATCAGGAAAAGAAAACATATGATTAGTTGCTGAAGTGAAATATCACCCAGGCATTAGAGATAATGGCCCAGTTAACCCAATGAGTTATGGGAACAAGGTGCAGCATCTCCATTGCTCTTTAAAGGGTTGTATTCAACACTGTCTTCCAGGCCAAGGAGAGGGGCAAAGCCAAAGGCACAGTGGTTTGGCCCTGTGAGAAACCAGTAGGAATGTTGTGATTTGAAGGTAGGATGCTGGGTTTTAACTCAGTATGAATTATGGTAGCTTATGATTCCAGGGCTGGAGAGACAGGCGTGTGGTGACTGGCTCATGAAGGAACAGATAGCCCATGAAGATTCTTGACTATATATCATTGATATTTCATGGAAGTGAAGAAAGTAATGTCATAGCTCTAGTCCTAAAATGGTTGTCAAAATTACAGATTTTAGTTCAGACACTGACATATTCACAAACTGTGTTATTTCCAAGGTCATTTCTCCATTCCAGACTTTGGTCTGAAATGACAAAATATATTCCTGGGTTTTTTCCAGAAGCAATTAACAGAGATGTTCAGAGAAAGGCAGAATCAAGGAACTTATTTCTTCCTCACCAGAAATCCTGTCCCCATCCTCAGAAAGAAGCAGATTTATAATTTGAAGTGTGGGTTTAATAACCAAGAGAACTGGATCCACACCCACTGTGCCATTCTGTCCTGATGCCAAAGCAAAGTATTTCTGGGCATAAACCTCTCCGGGTTAGTATTATGTGATATCACTGACAGAAAAATACAACTTGCATTTTAGTGTGTCCTTGGGGACATGGTCTCATCTGGAGCCTTCACATTTAGTTTTGAGTTTTGGATTAAACAGTGTCTTTAAATTTTAATTGGGAATTAGGCTGGTGGGCATGTATAGGAACTTGATTTTCAAAAAGAGAAGGAATTTGTTTACAACATTTGTCTAAAATGTTACACCATGTTAAAGATTAGTCTTTTCAGGAATGTCACTATTTAACTGACTCTTCCAAGAATGAGAACATTAATTTAATTTTATAGAGTAAGTCTCATCCCAGGGGGTCAATAGGCTCAAAGGCTCATAAACATCCAGCAGTTTTACTTCTCATGCTATTTCATGACATATTTAAATTTTCAGACACAATTCTCAAAAAATGTAAATACAATATTGCATGCATTAAAGAACATACTTATTTGCCCCATTGCAAAGAACTATGGAAATCTCTTCTCTTACACACTCTGGGTTAGAATGCCAGGTTCCCTTGCAATTTGGACTTTTACTTGAAATTCAGTGAATGATTGAAATATGTATAGAGAAAATACTTGAAGATAGTACATATGCTAAAACTATTTTCAGAGATTTAGGATAAGTTTATTTATGTAGAGACTATAGAAAACAGAAGATAGATTAATTCAATCAAAGTCATGAAGCTAGTATGGCATATATATATATATGCCTGACCATTTGTATTGGATTAGCAATTGCCACATCTTTCCTAGGTGAGAGTTTTCCTCCTACTCTCAGTATTTCTTAGTTAACTGTAGCTCTTTCTATACATGTTGAGGCCTGTGGTCTTTCTGTCATCTACTGTAGCATGCCTATTGGTGTTATCCTTGTTTGGCTCACATTTAGGCAGTCTTGGTAGGACTTTGAGTTTGAGGTGTATGCCATTACCATGGGACACAATGTCACAGAAAACTCTCTGACCCTTTGGCTCTTAAGTATTTTTCTGACCCTACTTCCACAGTATTCCCTTCCTTAGGTGCTGTAGTTGTGTTGTAGATGCCCCATGTGTATTCATTGAGATTGAGTTCTACTACTTTGGATTTTGATTGGTTGTGGTTTGGTGTAATGGTCACCATCTATTGCAAAGAGAAGTTCCTTGTTGGAAACCGAGAAATACACTTATCTGTGTGTATAAGGACAAATACACACACACACACATATGTATATGTATATATATATATATATGTATATATATATGTATATATCATATATATGCGTGAGACAGATGGAGAAAGAAAGAGAGAGAGAGGTTAAAACGTATGCTGGTTTAGTAAAGTGCTGGTTTTAGGTTCTCCTCAAGAGCCATGACCTCATCATCCATGTTTGGTTGCCTAGCTTTCTTGTTTCAGGCATGGGTTCACTATTGTTGAGCAGATCACAAGCCCAATCTGAAAACTGTCAGTTTACTGCCCAAGTATGAATACAACCACCATTGCCCACTTAAGGATATTGTGATGTTTTAGTTATTGATGTGGATCACAAGTGCCATAGCTGGGGTATGACTGCTGCTTTCTTCCTTTCTTTGGAAGCTTGCATGATTCTTTCTGGCATCATAAAGGTTAAGCCTCAGAGAGGAAACACTCAAATAAGTTCCAGCATGTGTCCTCTGGTGTTTTGTTTGAAGTACATGGTGGTAGATTGTGGTGGCATACGCCAGTAGGATTTTCTGAAGGATTACATAGTGTCTTAAGCAGTAGGAACTTATTTTCCACTTCTGTGGGGGAATCAAAGGCAATAGCTATAACCTGTATGTTTTGGAAGCCCCTTGGGTAACTCTGAACAACAACTGGAAAGAGGGCTTCTATTTAGGGTTGGAGTTTTTGTTAAGTGAACTTTGGTGTTTGGAGGGGGTACTGTCAATCCAGATGTTAAACTTGTATTTAAACTATATATGCATATCATACATACACATATAAATATATATGTATATGTGTGTATATGTGTAAAAGATTTTAATTTTATGTAGATCATTAATAGTATGATTGTTTATGCTCTTTGAAGACATACTTTTATTTTACCTTCCTTCCTTTGTATTTATCTCCTTCTTCTCTCATTAGATCTTCCCTTTTCCACATTTCTCTAACAACTTGATATGCACATGCAAACGAGTAAAAGTAAATCTGTATTACATTTATAAAAACTAACTCCAAATGGACCAAAGATATAAGCATCAAACCTACCTGAAACTGTAAGAGAGAGAGAGAGAGAGAGAGAGAGAGAGAGAGAGAGAGAGAGAGAGAGAGAGAGAGAAGAGAGAGAGAGAGAGAAGTGATAGCTAGTAGTATGTTACACCACGTAGATGTAGGAAAGGACGCCAGTTGCTTAAGAATTAAGATCAACAATTGACAAGAGGGACTTAAAAACTAACGGGCTTCTCTGTAGCTAAAGAAACAATCAACCAGTTAAAAAGGAAGCCCCCTAGAGGCACTGAAAGTTTGGATATGGTGTCCCATGTGAATCCATAGGTGGCAGAGAAGAGACAGGTTTTATATATATACATATACATACATACATGTATGTATGTATATGTATATATATATGTGTGTGTATCCTGACATATGTCCCTCTGAATAATTATTAGTCTAACATTCCCTGAGAAAAGCAAGCCTGAGATGACTACCAGTGTGATGTGAGGGGGCCTGGACAGCGAGCTAGCCTGAGACAACCAACAGTCTGCACTGCAGAAACCCTGATGGACTCCCAGGATGGGGAACACGTGGGAAACTAGAAGAACCCTGCCTGGGACCATGGACCTAAGCAGAAGTGAGTCTGATATAGACAAACCTCACATGGAGCCACTCAGGTAATCTGGGTCAGGATTGAGCTTTAGATGACCACCAGAGAAGTGTCAAGGTGTCTGGACAGGGAGCTAACTTGAGATGACCACCAGACCAGTGCCCTGATGACCTGGGGAGGGAGACCATGCCTAAACTGACTCCTGACAGGTACCATAATGGCATAGCACCACTCCTGAGATCCCTCCAGATACTCAGAGACTTTGGGTGCCAGTAAGAGGAGCATGTAAGTGGTAAAGAAATAGAAGAGAAAGAGAAAAAAAGAAAGAAGTGAGCATAGGAGAGTTAGCCCTGTAACATGTCTGCTATGCAGCAGCATGGGTGAGGAGTAAATTCTCTCCCTAACCTCTCCCCCTTACCGTAACCTATGGAAGGTGAATAAGCTGGGCTTGGGGTCATGAGAGCAGGAGAGCTGTCTCTACCCTTCACCTGGGCAGAACAGTAGAGCTGGTCCTGGATATGCGGGTTGCTGGTGAGCCAGCTCTTAGGGCCTGAGATCAGAAGAGCTGGAGAATTGTATGGAGAGCTCAGTGGCTTTTCCACCCAAGAGCCTTACCCAAGAGACCACTGTGCAGCTCTGGCTTCTGCCTGCTGAGCTGAGTTCAAAGGCCCTGTTCCAGTCCTCAGCAGCAGGTCACCAGTCATGCTGTGCAGCAAGGGCTCTAAAAGAGCTCTGCAGTTTCCCCAACTCCCAACATTTGCTGACTCTTGTGGCTAGCTGGACTTCAGCTGCTCCACTTACCAGAGTAGAGCACAAAATTGTCATTCCTAGTGGTTTCTCAGGCTCTAATCCTGGATTATAGTCCTATGTTGGGCACCATTTATAATGGTGGCTTTTCTACCCAGCCTCTTTGTTCTCAGAAATTATGACTCTCAGACCTAATATTTCAGGAGTAAATGCCTAAACCAAAAGCTTTAGCCTGTTCTCCAACTAGCTTATAACGCAATTACCCATTAATTCCACTCTAAGTCTCACCACATGGTTGGTTACCCCTTCCTCCATTTCACACAGCTGTCTCCTTCAGCATTCAGGGCAACTCTCTTATACCTGACTATTTCTCAGAATCCTTTCTCTGTCTGCCAGATATCCCACCTTCTAATCCTGTTTCATCTCATTGGCCATCGGCTTTTTATTAAGAGGTAAAGCTTCCATGTATTTTGTAAAGATTCTTTCTATGGGACTGCCCTGCTCAGATACCTCTCAGGTTCAAATCCAGGGCGTTGAATTGGTTCACTCCAACATCTATCCCATCAATGATATGAACAGTTGGACTTTGTTAATAGGTTAGGCCCTTCATACATATCTAAAACCACCAAATTTCCATGACACAGGGCATCAGGATATTTGAGAAGAGTCCTAATCAAGTTTCAGTATTGAAAAAGTGGCCAAGGCCGAGGTAGTGAACACTTGCAAGCAAAGAAATGAATTAACGGCTGTACTTGGGGCGCACCATGACACAACACAGCTTTCACAATGAGACCTTTTTCTCTGTTGAGGTTTCAGGGATGGCAGGTAGGTATGAAGGGAAGGGGAAATGCTCTGAATTGGGGTGCATGATATGAAATTCACAAACAATCAATAAAAGAAAAAGAAGTTCAAAGAATGAGAATCTTTGCCAGTTATACAGTTATACATCTGACAGAGGATATATATTTGTAAAGTGGGCTTGAGAACTTAACAGAGAATTCTCCAAAGAAGAGAAACATTTCTAAGAAATACCTGAAAATGTGTATTGTCTGTAGCAATCAGAGAAATGAAAGTCAGGGCAACTTTGAAATTTTCATCTTAGTCAGAATGGCAAAAGTCAATGGAATAACTGCAAACCAATGCTGAAGAAGATGCTGAGGAATAGGAAACAGTCATTCACTCTCTATGGGATTGTAAGCTGATGCTGCTATTATGCAAGTAATTATGGAGAATTGTCAAAAATTTAAAATAAATATATTGTATGATTGAACTATACAACTTGTGGTGGTCTAAATAGAAATAGAAAGGCCCTGTTCCAGTCCTCAGCAGCAGGTCACCAGCCATGCTGTGCAGCAAGGGCTCTAAAAGAGCTCTGCAGTTTCCCCAACTCCCAACATTTTCTGCCTCTTGTGGCTAGCTGGACTTCAGCTGCTCCACTTAACGGAGTGGAGCACAAAATTGTCATTCCTAGTTATTTCTCAGGGTCTAAGCCTGGATTATAGTCCCATGTTGGGCACAAATATTTGAACGCTTAGTCATTATGGAGTGACTCTAAATCCAACCTTGTTGGATAGGGTGGCCTTGTTGGAAGAAGTGGGTCCCTGGCGGTGGGCTTTGTTGTTTCAGAAGCTCAAGCTAGGTCCAGTGGCTCTTTCTTTTCTTGCTGCATATGTCTCTGGATGGAGAACTCTCAGTTTCTCCTCCAGCACCATGTCTGCCTGCATACCACTATGCTTCCAGCCTTGCTCATAATGAGCTGAAACTGTAAGCAAGCCCCAATAAATTTTATTTAATTTTATTTTATAAGTGTTGCTGTGGTTTTGTTGTCTTTTCACAGTGGTAGAACACTGCCTAAGACACAACTCTGACATATCTTGATAGGATTCTACATCCTACTCCACAGATACATGCTTAGCCATGTTGTTCACTGCTGCTCTATTTACAATAGATAAGAAGGAAAAAAGCCAACAAAACAAAACCCACACATGCCCTTCATTCAAAGAATGAATGCTGAAAACAGAGGACATATAGATGAAGGAATACTATTCAGTGGTAAAGAACTATTAAATAATGAATTTTGCAGGTAAATGGATGAAACTAGAAAAAAAATCATACTGATTAAGGTAACCTAGCTCCTGAAGCCAAGTGTCACATGTTTTCTCTTTCCTTAAGTTGCTGTAACCCGTCCCGCGGGTCAGTTATTCCAGGGTTCCGAAGGGGTGCTACCTGCGGGTCAAAAGGGGGGGAGAAGGAGGGAGGCCAAGCGCCAAGAAAGACAGAGTCAATCTGGGTTTTGTCAAAGCCTCGTTTAATGTTCTGGGGTACACAGGTTATAAGGCTTTCAGGAGGGGCGTACCCCAAGGTAGGGACAAAGGAAGGAAGGGCAATTAGCAGTTTCAGCAGGAGGAGATAAGGGTCCTCCGGTGGAGACAACAGGTGTTTGCACAGGCCGGAGCCTGCCGCAGTTATCTCAGGACTTCCTTCCACCGCAATTACCGGAGTCGGCGGGAGATGATGCCGGCAGGACCATTCTGCAGTTATCTCGAGACAATGGCTAAACCAATGTCCACATGTCCACGGGAGAGGCTCTAGTTAATTGTTCTTATATTTTAGCAGCCACCACCTTAGGGCCATGAGTAAGCAATAGTCCGAATAGCTCAGGATGGCTTCCCACAAGTTGCTTGCTCTGAATCTTCAGATGTGAATACATGTACTAAAATAACCACAGAAGCCATGGAAGTCGATGGAGACCATTGATAGGGTAGGGTCATTGCTCTATGGTGGAGCAATATGGAGAAGAATAGCAGGGTAAACCTTGACTTTGGATTTTTTTTTAATTTATTGATATATTTATTTACATTTCAAATGATTTCCCCTTTTCTGGACCCCCACTCCCCGAAAGTCCCATCAGTCCCCTTCCCTCCCCCTGTTTTCCCACCCAACCCTTCCCACTTCCCTGTTCTGATTTTACCCTATACTGCTTCACTGAGACTTTTCAGAACAAGGGGCCACTCCTCCGTTCTTCTTGTACCTCATTTGATGTGTGGATTATGTTTTGGGTATTCCAGTTTTCTAGGTTAATATCCACTTATTACCATGATTCACCTTTTGAGTCTGGGTTACCTCACTTAGTATGATGTTCTCTAGCTCCATCCATTTGCCTAAGAATTTCATGAATTCATTGTTTCTAATGGCTGAATAGTACTCCATTGTGTAGATATACCACATTTTTTGCATCCACTCTTCTGTTGAAAGATACCTGGGTTCTTTCCAGCATCTGGCAATTATAAATATGGCTGCTATGAACATAGTAGAGCATGTATCCTTATTACATGGTGGGGACTCCTCTGGGTATATGCCCAGGAGTGGTATAGCTGGATCTTCTGGAAGTGAGGTGCCCAGTTTTCTGAGGAACCGCCAGACTGATTTCCAGAGTGGTTGTACCAATTTGCAACCTCAGAGTGTCTGGCTTTATGTGGAGGTCCTTGATCCATTTGGATTTGAGCTTAGTACAAGGAGACAAGGATGGATCAATTCGCATTCTTCTGCATGCTACCTCCAGTTGAACCAGCACCATTTGTTGAAAAGGCTATCTTTTTTCCATTGGATGTTTTCAGCCCCTTTGTCAAGGATCAAATGGCCATAGGTGTGTGGGTTCATTTCTGGATCTTCAATTTTAATCCATGATTAATTTCAACAAAAATTGGGACGTGAATAATTTTGTGCCTCTGGTAAAGACATATGCCCTCTCTGGGACAAAGGATTGTGTTTCTGGAATGAGCACTGGCTGAGTGGGGCTGGGGCAAAGGCTAAGGCTTTACTCCCCATGTGTCTGACCTTATGATCATCAAGTAGCTACCCTAAGTTCTGGTGTTAGTCATTTGACCGCATTCCAAATGTAACCAGACCTAGACACTGAAGGAACATGGAACCCTATAGAGGGCCAGGCAGAATATACCCAGTACTTTTTCTTTTGAACACAGACAGCATTATATGATGCCAGTAAAGACAGAAAAAGGAAATGAATACAGTCTCCAATTGGCCTTCATGAGGGTACTTGAATTTCTTGATCTTTGATATCCTAATATGATAATATGGAGTTGTGTGTAACTTAATTTGGACAAATGGTTTCAATTTATTTAGGAAAAAGAAAAAAACAACTATCTTTTAATATTTTATCCTTTTAGGGAAATATATTGGATGTCAGAATATAGAGTGACTAAATGTTAGCTTCTATTTTGGCTGCTTTTTTCTATTTTTATTTTTTCTCATTTTTATATTGATAATTTATATTGTACTAATATACTGTAACCATTAATACTGTATGGTTTGACTGTGTGTGCTTGTGGACATACAAGTTCATATTTGTGTGCATGTATGTGTGCATGTTTGTGCATGTGTGTGGAGGTGAGAGGTTGATGTCAGTGTCTTCTTTCATGATCGTCTAGCTAAACCTAGGGCTCACAGATTTAGCTAGATTTGGTATCCTGTCTCTGCATTCTGAAAACTGTGAGTGCAGGCAGGCTGTCATGATCACTATCTTTTATGTAGGTGCTGGCTTCAAGACACTGGTCCACATACTTGCTTGGCAATGGATGGCTTTATTTCTTAAGTGAGTCATCTCTACAAGGCCAGATTCCTTTTTCTTAGTCCAACAAAAAAGACAATTACATTTTAGCATGAACTTTGGATGACTATCTAAATAATAAGACCTTTTAACACATAATTGTATTTCTCAGAAAACAACTCAAAAGAAAATAGAAAGGCTAAAGAGGTGGCTTTATGGTCAAGGACAATTTCTGCCTTTCAAGAACCCAAGTTCCAGTACTGGAGCACACTGGGAAACTTACAACTAACTACAATTCCAAGGCATCTGACACACCCTTCTGTCCTTCATGGGTGCTCACACACATTGGCATTAACTCACACAGAAAAACACAGAAACCCATACATTTAAACTTTAAAAATTAAAATTAAAAATCAAAACATTTAAAATTAAATTTGTAAACAAGTGAAAATTTGATGCAAATTTAGATCAATGATAGTTGAAGGAGTTTATTGTTAGTGTTATTCAGATGAAGTGGAAAAGCACTAGGTGATAAAGACAAAATACACTTCTGTAAAGATAGCTAGATAGATCAATACATAAATAACCCACCATAAAGTTCCAATTTCTGTAAGGCTTCTATAGATGTATTTTTCATATTCTTCCATAAAACTAACTAGATCTTCTGCTTTTATTTATTTATTTTTACTCTGTTGGCTCTGTTGTTTATGCTGTCAAAAAGATATTTTGAATGTTATAACTATAATTTTGTACTTTTGTGTTTATATACACATGTAAGCTTGTCTGTGTATAGAGGAAAACAAAGAAGAAAGAGAGGGAAGGAGAGAGGAGGGAAGGGAGGGAGAAGTAGAGAGATATTCATTCATTCTCTATATAATTTTGTCATGCTAGGTAATCATATATGTGGGCTTTGGGGGGTCTGTACTTAGGTTCTTACACTGTACAGTAGGCCCTTTACCCACAAAGCCATTTATCTACATGTATAATAAGGAAGCAACTATTCACAAAAGAATGTTACCCTCACCTACAGAAAGATAGTCAACATTGGTCAGTGAGAGCTGCAAACGGTTTCATTTATTGATGATTATACCAACTATTTTAAAATATCTATTCTTTGACATATGTTATTGTTTAAAAGTCTTTCATTGTTACAATAATGAATTAATGACTTGTAGAGATTTTTCATAATTCTTTGGAATAAAAATATGACCATAATAAGAAAAATATACTTGTGATCTTTGAAGTTTGACTCTGAGTTGAAATATTGCTTCAGTGTGTTTCCAGTGTATCTATGGAAAAGTCCATAATTTTCTTTTATTTTCAAAATTTAGTGTCTGTCTTCAGAAAGTCCCTCCATTTGGGTGCATTCTGTGCTGGGTGCTAGAGTCTTGTGTTCACTGGTTTTGTTGGTTTTCTTGTTCTCAGAGCGTTCAGTGCTGTCAGTATTCACGCATCTTCAAGTGATCACCTTTAGATTTAGGGAACAAAGATCTCTCTGATGTGCTTCTGTGTGTGGAGAAGTACCCTTATCTATGCTTAATAACTTTGCCTTTGTTTTATAATAGACAATGACCAAAGTCACTTTCAAATCAACAAAATAGGCTGTGGTATATCAATATGATAACCTCTACCTGTAATGTAATGAAGAAAATATCTTGGCACTTACATAAAAATATTTCTAATATTCTTGCAAGAAAAATATTGGTAAGTGATGTTTGCCTTTAATTTCAGCACATGGGAGGAAGAGACAGATGAATCTCTGTGAGTTTGAGGCCAGTCTGGTCTACAGATCAAGTTCCATGACAGCCAAGGCTACAAAGAGAAACCTGGTTTGTGTGTGTGTGTGTGTGTGTGTGTGTGTGTGTGTGCTTGTGTGTGTACACATACAAAGTAAACAAAGTTTGACAGTTTCACACATGTATAGAATGAATTTTTAGTCATTTTAACCTTACCATAATTACCATCCTTCATCACCCTCCCTCCCTAGTTGTACCTCTTCTTGTCAATAACTTACCTTTCCTCTTCTGTGTTTTTTTGTATAGCTCCCTAAGTTTATATAGCTCATGAGTAAGAGTTACTTATTTATGTTTGCATTGGGGTCTATTTGGTGGAGGAAAGTCAACATATTAGCGTTATAATATAGAAGAAAATGATACCCATCCTCAACTACCTTTAGTTGCTAATGATCCCCCTAGAATGAGGGTTCCTCCTCCATATGTGATGAAATATTGATATGCTAAACTTGCAAAGGAGTTGTGCTGATAACCCCAAAGACAATAAGAAATAAATGAAGTACACAAACACAACAGATTGAAGTTCATAGTCTCATTCTAAAATTTAAGCCTCATTGGTTATGAAAAGATAAATTTTTCACCAAGGACAAGACTCAGTTGATTCAATAGTTTAGAGAAGGAGTCCAGCAGAACACTTCCTCAAACAACCCCTCAGGAGGAATGGATCCCCATGGAGGCTGACATGGGACAGGAGCTACGACAAGGTACTTGTCTTGGGAATGATGTCTTCCTTCTCAGTTTAGGAGCATCCTATCATCTCAACCTTGAGTTTCCATAAGAGATGCCACTGAAACTACATTTCACTGGATTGTTCCTAATTTCAAGTTTTGTAGAAAACATCTAAAGTTCAATGTAGCAGGATACCATTTTGACAACTGGATCATAGCCCATCATAATTGGGGACCAATTGTCAAAGAATTCCTCTAGGACAGCTTCTCAGCTTTGCTCAAATAATAGGATATATTTTCAAATGGCATGCAATCCCCCTTGCCTGAATATGCATCTAGAAAGGCACAAGATTTATTATTCCCCATTGCTTTCTGTAAGGAGCTAGTAGTTCAAGATCCCTGAGAAAAGCTGAGATCCTTGCAAAAATCACTCTTTTATAACATATTCTTGTTAATGGTACAAGCACTACATATAGGCTCTGCAAGATATGGGCTCTGATAGATATGAGCTCTGATAGATAAGGATTCTGTAGATATGGGCTCTGGAACACTGATACTACAATGAGTTTAATTTATTTAAGAATCTTTCAAGAATGCGATATTTCCCATATGTAATTATAAAATTAAATTATAATGCTTACAAACAATAACAGAAAATGACTACTCTATTGTTTCTGTAAATTATAGTTTTGTTAATTCCAATATTCACTTAGAAAGGGAATTAGAAAACATTTCTATTGGAGACCAATTAACATATATTTGCCAAATAATAAATAGTAAAGGAGAGTAATGTTATCCATAGGGCCTCTTACGGCTAATAAAAATTACTATATCCAAATCTTGAAAGCTTGTTTTATGGTATTTTTGTTCTTGAGCCACATGATGTCAGTCACAGCCTTGCTGCTATAATTTTACCATTACCTATGGAAGGTGGGACTACATTGAGTCAAGGTGTGAAAGATAGCAGGATTTAAAGTCTACAGGAATGAAACAGCTTTTCCTTAGCATATATGAGAAACTACCTAGATGATTAAATTGGAATCACAGTTTACCCAGACATCATACATGGAAAAAAGTTTATGAGTAATATCATAAAAAGGAAAAGTATAAATAGCATTTCAATATAAGAAATAACATACCCCTACCCTGGGTAGCTTGATTCTAATCAGCTGCACATGTGATCACTGTAAGACCCTAAAAATTAGCATTTATGCTGCTCTCTTCTGCTTTACTTTCCTAATGAAACTTCCAGAGTGCATACAACAAATGAGAATGAGAAGATTTAAAAATGGCTTGAAAGGATTGGGAGACCTGTGAGACAATGGTTCACACTTTGGGAAAAGATAAAAAGCAAAGATAAAAAGCTTCCCTAAAGAATTTTAGGTGGCTAAGATATACCAAGGAATGCCCTTCCTGGATACAAAAAGAAGACCCTGGTAGGTAGGTAGTACCTTCAATCTTTTTTGCCCGAGGAACTTACCCAAGAACCACCTCCTTTTTCAGGTTTCTAGGTGCTGCCTAAAGTACAAGTAGATTCCCAGATAGTGAGTCTTCCTTCTCATTACTGGAATATAGCAACAGTGGAAACACCTACACATGGCAGTAAGCCTCCAGATGCCATCTGATCTCTCTAGCATCCCCAGGCCCTAGCACCTCCATAACAAGGAGAATGTCAACATATTTTTGTACTTCATGGTCTTAGTGTATACCACACAGCAATTGTAGACCAAGTACAAGGGAACAGTTTCAGATAGCCTTTCATTTTTTAATTTAAAGTAAATGATGAAAACTTATTGACAAATACATTATGTGACATGAATTAGGAGAGCCACTAAGAAGGGAACCACAGAATCCTGTGTTGGATTCAGACGACAAGCCTGAGTGTCCTGTTGAATAATTATGTGCATGGTATTTTCACTGAAGATAGACACAAGAGTAATGTAATATCAAGCTGATATGGTGGGTATGGAGTTAGATGTACACAGCACAGAATTATACCATATTTCAGTTGTGATACTCATCTATTGAATCATTTATTAGATGATTCTATTAGAAATTATGATTGGGGCAGAGTCTAGCACTAAGCACAAGTGCTATTTATATTCTGTACTCAATGATCTCAGCCTTCCTGTGAGGTATTTAGATAAGCACAGTTTTATATAAGCACACCGAAGCTTGCATAGATAAGCACAGTTTTATATAAGCACACCGAAGCTTGCATAAATCATTTGGTTAAGTTTACCCAGAGATCTTGTCCATGGGGCCTGATTCTGTGTTCTCTCACTTTACTCTTTACCATCCTGTGTCTTTTAGTATAGATGTGGCACATCAAGTTTCACACATCTGAATCAGAGAGCTATGGATCCTTCCAGGGATTTGATGGGATTTATACTTTGTAAACTTATTCTGCATGGTCCAAGTAAGGTGGAAACTATGCTACTTTCCATTTCTGGGGCAGGAAACAAACACTGGAGGTGAGATAGAGGAAGTTTTGGACAAGAAAACAGACAAATGGTCCAGAAGTTTACCTCACAAGGACAACCCATCCCTTAGAAAAATTCTGTAGCTAATAGACCTTTGATTTGCTGCTTTCCTGGCCTTGTATTTACAGACCCTGGAAGATGTTACTGCCAGATCCTGTTCAGAGACAAGAGTGAGATCATCTTTTAAGGCCTGGCCTCTTTTCCTATGCTGGGAGACATCCTGAATAAATGAATACACAATGAGCAGTTGAATGGCTCCATGGGAACAATGAACAGAGTTCACATTAAGAAGAGCTTAAGCTTCTGCAAGCTGGATCAGCCCACAGCAAAACCAAGGCACCCCATGACTTGGTGCTGCTGGTGAAGGAGAAGCCTTGCATGGATTATCTCCTGCTGTGTGTTTCATTTTTCGCCATTTTTGTACCTCTATAGGGAGACTACTGAAGTGCTTATATCACTCCATAAAACAACTTTAGGGGAAGATTACTATTCATAAATACTCTGGAGGGACCAATAAAAACAAAAGCTGATTTAAATTGGAGTATTGGCTTTTAATTTTGCTGTTCCTCAGTAGATGGTAAATAAATAAGAGCATATTTAGACATTCAGTCATATCATGTGGTAAATAGAATGAAGTGGTTTAATTTATAAGGAATTCCAAGAGTCACATAAGGAAGGGGTATTATAAATAACAGGAAATAGAAAATATTTTTTCTTTTATTTTAATCGATATATTTTTATTTACATTTCAAATGATTTCCCTTTTTCTGGTTCCCCCACTCCCCAAAAGTCACATAAGACCCCCTCCCCTACCCCTGTTCTCCCACCCACCCCTTCCCACTTCCCTGTTCTGGTTTTGCCTTATACTGCTGCACTGAGTCTTTCCAGAACCAGGGGCCACTCCTCCATTCTTCTTGTACCTCATTTGATGTGTGGATTAGGTTTTGGGATTTCCAGGTTTCCAGGCTAATATCCACTTATTAGTGAGTGCATACCATGATTGATCTTTTGAGACTGGGTTACCTCAGTTAGTATGATGTTCTCCAGCTCCATCCATTTGCCTAAGAATTTCATGAATTCATTGTTTCTAATGGCTGAATAGTACTCCATTGTGTCTGAAATACAGCTCACAATATCTAGTTTTAGTGTAGTTATTTAGTCCATGATATTAATTGAGGGATTAATATGGCTTTAGGCTGAGAGTACTGTGTATGCCACCATCTGTTCTTAAAAGTGTGATCTACTACCTCGAGAAAGAAGAGATTTGAACATTATTAATATCTTGCTTGTTGGAGAAAATGACTGATCTTTAGACATTTAAAGATGAGAGCAGAGTAAAATTTCCAGTCTTTAGACATCTGCAAGGAGAAATCTTCATTTTATCTTCATCTTTGTGTATTCTTGGAACATTTTCCCTCAGATAGCAGAAAAGGTAAATTGTGGAAAATTGTTCTTGTGGATTTGAGAGATTACTTTATAGTGCTAAAATATTAATGGTTATGTTAAAAATGGTTGTCACTACACAAAATTGAAGAAATGCTCTTCTGAGACTTTGTTTCAACATAGGAGACAACATGGAAAATGATTTAGGGGAAAGAAAAGGAAAGTACATTAGAGGCAAACAGAGGGCTTTTTGAAATCACTGGGGACAGACAATGATTTCTTTTTGAAGGAACCAGGGATAGATAGGAACTTAACTTGGCATTAACAGGCTATAGCATGGGAAAATGGGTCTTTTCAGGCTATACTCCAGGATAGTGCCTAGGTTTTGAACACTTTGCAACAAAATTAATTTTCAGTCAGCAATTTATAAAAACAAAATATTAATTGCTAGGGATTGGAAGAGTCTGAAAGGTTAGCCAGGCTAACTCGGTCACGGAACAGATAAGGAAACTCAGACCTAGGCATCTGTTTGTTCAAAGTTTAACAGCCTACCTCCAGGCCTCTTAAGTTTGCTTACAGAGGGTTAGAAATCAAGTACTTTGCTTATAGTTCAGGAAATTCAGTCATTACATCACATATTAACCACAAACATAAATTGTCTTTTAGTGAATACACCAAGAATAATTTGAAGATGAAGGAGAGAAGAAACATGCACACACAGAAAGACAGACAGACAGAGTCACAGAGAGAGACAGACAGAGACAAAGAGAGAGACAGACAGTGAGAGAGAGAGAGAGAGAGAGAGAGAGAGAGAGAGAGAGAGAGAGAGAGAGAGAGAGAGAGAGAGAATTTGTACATTTAAACTACCCACATGGGTCAATTTAATGTCACTCAAAAGAATTTTTCAAATAACAAAAAAATAGAACCCATCCCACTAGAAGGCCAGAGGCCTTCCATAATTTGTTAATTCCATAAAAGTTTCTAAGGAATCCTTTTAACAGGGTGGGTGGTCTTGGAATTGCACTGCCACCTGTAGTGAGGAATTGTGCTTTGAAAAAGTAGGATGGTTATAGGAACTTTGAAGACCAATAAAGTTTTGGAATGCAGTCTAAACATACATGACAAAGGGTTCACAATGGGATAGAAAACCAATACTTTGAGTCAGAAGTTAAATTGCTTTGAAATATGAGATAATTCTTCAACATTCTCAATGCTAGAACCCACCTTTGGGGAGCCTTAAAACATCTTTGTATCTAATACTATCAGGAACACCAAAGAATTCTCACTGCTTAAAATATTCATCTGCTTCTAAATCATCTTTATTATTCTCCAGGTATTGGTTCCTTCTGAAAGGCATGCCAGGCATGAATCTTAACCCTTCTTTCTGCCTATCCAGGCCTGAATCAAGAATTTCCCCAGAGTCATATAAAACTTTTTGGTGACGTTCTCACAAAATGCTGCAATCACTCCAGACATTCCAAAACTTTTTACAGGAAAAAGACAGTAGCAATCATGTAATTAATTCTCACTTGTTTAAAAATATTTGATCTTTATTGTCTAAGAATTTTAAAGCTATGTTCTTATCTGCTCAGATTATCTTTGCTTTGTTCAAAAGAGTTTAATATTCACTTAAATCTTTCTTAGAGTTCACCAAATGTCACAATTAAGTGATATTCATCCAAGATATTAAGTCTTTTGTTGATTCAAAGAGCAAAGATTTAAGGGTGTAGTCATAGGTCGAAGAATAATAGGAATGAAAGAATCAGGGCCAAAGTTAATATTCTACAATAATTAATACCAAACTTCTTCCAAGTACACAGTAGACATTACATATGTATTTATGAAAGTGATGTGAACTGTGTTTGTAGCCATGTTATCTAAAATAGTGGGGTGTTAGTAAAGACCTAGGTTGTATAATGCTCATGAAAAAAGACAGCCTGTAAGGATTATTTTTCAGTAACTTACATGCAATTCACTGCACACACTCTACACAAACTTGAAACAACCATGGCAGTTTGTGTTATAAGCTAAACATTGTTTTTTTTTTTCAGTCATGTCAAAATTAAGCTATCTTAGTCCCCAACGAATTATCAAACCTTGGAAACCCTGAATACACTTAGGTATAAATCTCAAGAGGGAAGTAACATGTCTAAACCTTTAGTGAACTTATATGCATTTAGTTCTTTAAATCTGTTTTGGTTTGTGGTGAACAGGATAAGATTGTCTAGGAGATGTGAAGATTTGGAAGAGAACATGTGTGTATAAGTACTTCTACAAAGGTGGTACTGTTCTTAGCAGTATCCATGGAGTTATGAAAGAGTGCTTGGTAATTCTTACAGCCTCCTCTCTAATCACAAGTTCTCAGCAGTGAAAACCTATGATTATTATCAAAGATCAGCTTTGATATGCAGGGTAAACTGAGGAGGGGCTTAAAGTCAGCTATTGGCTGGAGCCAGTGAGGATGCTCCCTGGGAAACCAATGAAAAATTTCTTGTTGTGGGCACAAGAAGTCAATGAAAAAGGGAAGAAAAGGAAGGGGGTAGGGGAGAATCATTCACATACACACATTAGATGGATGAAGCAAACTTCAGCAACTTTACACATATGCAGAGCACACACACACACACACACACACACACACACACACACACACATATATATATTCACTCACATACAAAGCTCCCAAGCTCCAACCACTTTACATACACACACACACACACACACACACACACACACATACACACACACACACACACACTCACTCACACACACACACATTTTTGATGGAAGGAGCAAGCTCCAATGAGCAGGCTCTAATGGATTTATTGTTTCTCTCCTAGTTTATATATGCCATCAAAACCTTTAAGCAGTATATAAATTATGCGACTATGTTCAAGTTTTCTGTTAGTGAATGATTATGAAAAGAGTAAGTTCCACAATACCTTTACACAGCAAAATCATTACATAGTACAGGTAAAAAAAAAAAAAGTAAAATAAATAAATATATAAAAGAAAGCAAAGTATTCTCCAGATCCCACGTACATTTGTAACTAAGCAACTTATTATAAATTAACAAAGTGTGAGCAAGCGAGGCAATTATCTCAGCTTCTCTTCCTGGCAGGCAACAATTTGTGGTTACAAGGAAATGACCAATTATTTTATTATTTATCTCAAAAAGTAATCTTATAAAATCTTAAAAGAATAATAAATGCAAACTGTTCTATAAAAACAATCAGTCACTTCTATATTAAACCCTCAGGATACACATCTACTCACCAAAAACTTTTTCTTAAATCATATCAGCTCCAGCTGCCACTTTTGCTGTTTCCTGGCCTTCAAGGATCCTTAGATCAACTGTTAAGGATGTGCCCTTCTGAATTTCAAATTGTTCCCTAAGAATTTTTACATTACAGCAACTAGCAAAATTATCTTAATCTAACTTCACTAATAATCTATATCTGCAAATACTTTCTAAGCATGGTGATTATTGCTAACTGTCTATATCTCTACATTCTCTCTGAAGGTGGTAATTGAATCATTAATCTACTCTGGCAGCAATGCTTAAGAAAGACCAAGTGCTACTATTGTGAGTGCCAATAATCCTGCCCAGGGAGGGTCTGGAAGCCCCTTTGGTATTTTCATACAATTCTTAGATTAAGAGGGATGGGAAGGCAACAAGCAGGGCAAAACTCCACAAAAGCATGAAGTCCTCGGGAAGAACCATGTATTTAATATTAACTTGCAGTAACTTCCAAGTTACTTTGTTATAAGCTCTGTACATTCCTTTAACTGATCATGTAAATCCTCATGCCTTAACTTTGTACTTTTTTATGAAAGTGTTTTTTTTTCTTGCTTTATCTAAAGATTTTCATAAGACATTGACTGGTCAATAGGAGCTTGGGTGCTCAGTGGATAGAACTGGACCATCCTCCTGAGTGAGGTAACCTAGACCCAGAAAGACAAACTTGGTCTGTACTCATTTATAAGTGGATATTAGCTGTAAAGTAAAAGATAATCATGTTACAGTCTACAGACCTAGAGAAGCCAAGTAATGAGGGACTTAAGGGGGAATCAGGAACCTCCCTGCAAAGGAGAGGTAGAATAGATTGTGCTGGTAGATTGGAGACAAGTGGGAATGAAAACATGAAGAATCAGGTGGGGTTTGGAAGAAGAGAGAAATGCTGGGAGAGGTGACTGCAATGGAGGGTTATTTTGGGAAGGGTGTGAGTGAAAACCCAGTTCAATGGCACCTCCATGCAATCTACAAGAGTAACTCCAGCAAAGGCCCTATTACTAGGAGACATAGAACCTGAACTGTTTTTCTTCTGTAATCAAGCAAGGTCTCAAGTAGAGGAATTGGGTTGCCCACCCAGCCATAACATCTTCAACTAACATTTTGTCCTACCTGCAGTGTGTTCTAGAGCTGAGACCTAGCAAAACTGTCATCAAAGTGACCAGAGAGACTCCATCCAGCCACTAATGGGGGCAGATGGAGAGTCCTACAGTTAAATATTAGGCAGGCCTTGGGGAGTCGTGCAGAGGAGGGGAGGAGAGGGATCAAAAACAAAACAAGAACACAGCCTACAAAATCAACTGACGGGAACTCACAGGAGCTCACAAAAGTCATATATAGGAACCTGTAGGTGTCTGAACTAAGTCATACATGTTTTGGCTAAGCAACTTGGTGTTCTTGTAGAAATCCAGAGGGTGGGATCAGGGGCTGTTTGTTAAACTTTTGCCTACTTGTAGGACCCTTTTTCTCCTACTGGATTGCCTTGTCCAGCCTTGATGTGTCATTGAAAGCAGAAAATCAAACAGCAAAAGACATTTATTAAAGTTTTACAGTCAGAGGTGTAGAGAAGAGACAGCCTCTAAAGCTGAAGGACTCACATTCTTTGAAACTAATAATGTGTTGAGAACAGAGAGTATAAGAAAAATGAATGACATGATTTTTCCATAGGGCAATTTACATTTTCCCATAGCTCAGGAAGTCTTACTGAAGGACTTAAGGGCTTGCTTGTCTAGAAGGGACCTAAAGGAGAGGGTTCAAGCTCAGTGTTTATTATTCATGAGCCCTGAGTCCTTGTTTGAAATGCAGGTACTGCATCAGAAGTTATGGCCACATGAAGCCCAGCTATAAACACAGCACAGATTTTAATCTATTTCCTATTTCAGCACCAGCCAAAACAGTTTTTATTGAAGATGGTTTTAGTTGCAGCATTTGGAATATTTAAGGTTGGAAACAAACTGGGATATGTGTGTGTGTGTGTGTGTGTGTGTGTGTGTGTGTGTATGGGGGGAGGGATAAAATTCTGAATCTTATTGGTCTTTTGAAGGAAGAATCATATTAAACCCCAATAAATGGAATAATGGAGAAAAAAGATTCCCTGTTATTTGGGGAAAACTTGCACTGAAATCATGAGATATTGTAAAACTTACATATGACATACTGTGAATCAGAAGGGAAAAATGGTCCTTTCATCAGATGCAATGTGGAGAAACGGTTGTTGAAGGTTAATCCCAACAGAAGATATGAAATTCCCTGGGACTAGAGAAAAGGGGAAATTCAGATAGTTTTGTTCAAAAGTCATTGAGACTTTATATATGGTAGCAGGACATCAAATGGAGCTCCCCTAAAATGGGACTGATGGGACTTTCCTTTCATCTTCTTCTTCCCTTTCTTCCTCCTTTCCCTAATGTGTTCTTTTAATTCTCAACCTCCTTCTATTGTTCTTCCCTAGCCCTTTTCCATTGTCCTCATTCTCCTTCTTACTTTTCTTTTTTCTTTTTCTATTCTTCAGTATTAGAGATTGAAACTAGGCCCTTTCACATGTTAGGCCAGTACTCACCCATTAAGCTATATGCTATCCTCTGTTTTCTTTTGTAGCTATTGTTTTGTATTTCTTAAAATTCCTTTTATGATAGGTTAATTTACTGAACTCATTGATGACAAGAAGAACCATGACTAATCAAGGCCATAGAGTACAAAATCAGGAAACCAGAAATCACAATAAACATGTCTTAGAGTAAAAACAGAAGAATATTTATAAAAAAGAACAGTTACAATTTAGACCAATTTATTCCTTTCTTTATAAAACAGACTGTTGTCTTCTTTACTAACAGGTAGTTATTTGTAAATAAAGAATTCCACAAAGTCCCAAAGCAATATCACCACTCCCATTCTACAGATTTCTCCCTGCAATTTGGAAAGATGAAGAAGATCTCATATGGGTGTACTCAGTCTCAAAGACCATTTTACTGTTTCTCTATTTGAAACCTAAGTTCAGATGTACTACAGGACAGTTCAGCTTTTCCATGATAGTCCAGGGTCTCTGGAATTCTCATCAGTTGCTGTTTGGAGACACTTCAATTACTACAGAACAAACAGGTCAAGGTGTCCCTTATTCCTGGAAAAAGATAGCCATGCAAACAGTTGCCAACCCACCAGGGATCATGAGGTGCCAGATAAAGGGTAGCTCATATTATATATTCCTGAACAATTTGTCTATTGGGGGACCTAGCCCTGAGGTTGCTTATGATGTATTTTATTGTTATTGTGAATGGAGACACACTATGGAGAATGCCCTCATGCTTAATGGTTTCACCATAGAATCATGATGACATTCCCATAAACACTCTTAGAGAGATTTAAGAGCAAGTGTTGAACAGTCACTTAATGCTGGTTTTCTTGTTAAAAGGCAGAACTATGAATGTAGAAAGTAGTTACCTGATTGTATCCCAAGGTCTATAATTGATAAAGAGAATTTCTGAGACCTCTAGCTTAACCCTATCTTAGAAAGTACATTTAATGCAGTCTTGTGTGATAAGTGGACAGTCCCAGACAAACTGGAGTTTCTAGATTCAGTAGTATTCTGAGTATGTTATGTTTTCTAGCAATTCCTAATCCATTCAGAAAGCCATCTCTTGCTTTCTAACCTCCAGATTAAGTTCTACTATTCACTAGTCCTTGAAGTCTAAACTAGTCAAGTATTTCCCAAAATAAACTGTATAGCAATCTTTATGTACAAAATCATTTGGAGGCCTGTAGCCATGATTTTTTGAACAGACATAAGTAACTTATATAGCAAGAGAACTGTGATGGAGATGTGTCTCCGATCTAAGCCTAGTTTACTCATGCCAGAATAGAGTAGATGTTAATTGTTTTAGTTCTGTTTATGTCACGGAGAGCAGCTGCTCAACAGAAACAACTTAAGGGAAGGAACATTGAAGCAACAAAATGCCACTTCCTGTGAGCTTCTCAAAAGAGAGCACTCTATGGGATCTCAGCCAAAAAACCTCTGTATAGTTAGAAAGAACACATAAAACGCCAACTACTATTGACTCTAGAAGAAAGGACAGTTGAATTCTTTTGCAATAATTAGAAATTGATTCAATTTTCCTTCTCACTTAATAAAATAAAGTTTAATACATAGTTTCCTGTGACTATATATCACATAGGTTTGATTTTTTACAATCTTAGTTACTACATTGAAAGAGCAAATATCTCTACATTTATGTTTCAGGAGTAACATAAGTGAGTTATAAACTACAGACCACATTTACAGAGAGAGACATAATATTCACGTACAAATATAAAAAGCTTATGCAGATGTTTATAATGTAAAGTCAACACTAATCTATTGACAGTCTAAATGCAAATGACAATTCAACATTTGCAATATATTAAAATATTTTTATCATTTTAATTTTTATAAAGGAACGTAAGTTTCAGTATATTAGAAAAATATTCAATATAGTGCTACCTCCACTCATTTTTTGCATATGCATATAAATTTATATTACTTAGATATATTATCTAAATTATTTTGCTTATTTATATTCTAAATCTTGACCCGTCCTCAAGGGCTCCACTCCCAGAGTTCTTTCCCCCCCCCCACCTCCCCTTCCTCTCTGAGAGGGTGCTCCCCATCATGGACACCCCTCTTCCCTGGGGCACCAAGTCTCTACAGGATTAGGTGCATCATCTCCCACTGAGGCCAGCCAAGGCAGTCATCTGCTTCATATGTGCCATGGGTCATGGGCCAGCTCCTGTATGATCTTTGGTTAGTAGTTTGGTCTCTGACCCCCACACATGAGTAATGACATAACATCTGAAAAGAGCATTGGGCTTCCAAGAAGCACCTCTGGTTCCCTTGTGTCAGTTAGATTATGTTATATACACCACATCATAAACTTAAACTAAATATAGTTAATTCAACCTGAATATTTCTTACTCACACTAACTAACCATTGGAGTTCCTCAGACTTCTTTTATTCTGCATCCGTGGGGACCAAGAGTAAAAAAGAACCAACTGTCAAACATTAGTAATCACTCTGGTGCACACAAACAAAACTCTGAAGATTCTTCACTAGGTAGATAAATACTTTTTCTTCTTCTTCTTCTTCTTCTTCTTCTTCTTCTTCTTCTTCTTCTTCTTCTTCTTCTTCTTCTTCTTCTTCTTCTTCTTCTTCTTCTTCTTCTTCTGTCAGGATTGATCCCATAGCCCTGTGATAAAACAGTTCATATCATGTACCTAGGAGCATTCTTTAACTTTGGACACAGCACTAAAATGAGATAACCCCTTCAAGCTTAAGAGAAAAATATTTAGTGTTTCTCACATATAAGAGACAGACAAGATTTAGTACTGAGGCTAGAGATCCTAGCCATTCACAAAGGCTAAATTAATTATTGAACTAACAGGTAATAAATAAAATGCCTACCAATTCTGCAGATATGAACTATATAATAGAAAAAATCATTAAAATTAATATGAAAGTATACAAGATTGCTGATTACAAATTTAGAGATAACACTCAATTATTTCCTAAATCTGAAAATGTTATACATTTGCATTAAAATATTTTGAACTACAAATATATGGAAGTTTATCAGGAATAAAACTGATAAATGTTGGGCAAAATATTTTGTGTAAATAGTGGGGAGAAACCATTATAAGGTGTTTTTAAAAACCACAATAACCTAGAGTGACATGACATATTCATAGAAAACATACAGCCTGTAAGGATATTTTTCCCAGGTTGATAGATTTAATGAAATACCTATCAGCATCTCTGCAGGGTATTCTTTTTGTGTGTGCAATTGACAAGTTAATTCTGAAATTTGTATTAAAGGGAAGAGAGAAGCTAATTTTCTTAGCTTGTCTTAGCCTGAAAAACAACTCAAGGGAACTTGCCAAGGTGTATAATAACAACTTGTTTAAAGCGACAGTCATTAAAGCAATTTAGATTGCTACAAGTCTAGACAGATAAACTAATGAGATAAAATTGAAAGTTCAGCAATGAGAGTGTGTTTCCGAAATGACATTTTATAACAATGGAGAAAGAGATGGAAAATCCAATGAAGAGGTTTGCCATTGGCTATCTATGGAAGAAGAAAGTAATTTATTTCTTTTTTATAGCATGGAAACTTAAGATGGAAGCTAAATTTTTAGAAATATATATATATATATATATATATATATATATATATATATATATATGATATTTATATATGATCTTTATTTATCAACAAATGTGAAGATAATGTGGCCACACATTTACAAATCAACAACAATAAAAACGTATTAGCTCACAGAAAAAGAAAGTGCAATGAATACGTATATATAAAACGGCAGAGAAGGCACTGCAAGCTAGCAAGGTCATGTGGAATGAACAGAAGAAGCTGAAAGAGAGAAAAAATGGGGTTTACTTTTAATGTTATAAACCACAGTAAGGTAAATGTATTCCCAAATGACTTATAGATGTCAAAAAAACTACAGAAGCAAAAAATTTAGTTTCTAACCTAGTAGGCATTTGCTTAGATTTGATCATCCATTATGTATAGACTGTACATATCAATTTATAATACTGGGCTCCCTAAATAAATGGCAATATCACCTATCAAAAAATTATATGAGGCTAGCAAGTTGCCTCAGTGAGTGTGGATACTTGCTGCTTAACCTGATGAATTGAATTTGATTGAAAGAACCTACATGGTAAAAGAAAATAATCAGCTTTCACAGTTTGCTCAAAACAAACAAACAAAGGAACAATGGAAACAGAAAAAAAAAACAGTAAAATGAAGTACTATAAACATGTTTACTAAACACAATAAAATGAACAAAGAGAGACATTCAACGAAACCAGAAAAAAACCCAACAAAAACCATTTTAAATGTTAATTCTTATATCAGCCATATGGAACATGTCTAACATAACAGTGTATGGCTTCATTCCCTTGACACTGATGGTAATGAATGTTCAGTGGTCCTGGGTACTGAGAAGGATGCAGGGCTAGTGCAACTATAACGGTCCAAGAACACAAATGCTAACTTGGTGTTTACTACATTTTAAATGTCTTGTAAGTTAACAAGTATAGTTCTAGGAATGCACCGCAGAGAAGCTTACAGATACATAGCAGGAATACAAAGTTATTTCCACCACTGATTTTTCTGGTAAAACCCTGGAAATATCTTAAAAACCTCACTGCCATAGAGTAGAGGTGTTAATATATAGCTATTATACCAGTATCCTACACTGCAGACACAGAAGAACATGGAGTGAAAATTAGGATTCATCTCAAAAATGAGTGAATTAAATATAAATAATGAGGAAATATATTATTTGATTCCATTCATGCTTACACCATAGCAGACTGGGATAAGTACAGAGAAAAATGCTCTCTGGAGTCGGGCGGTGGTGGCGCATGCCTATAATCCCAGCACTTGGGAGGCAGAGACAGGTGGATTTCTGAGTTCACAGCCAGCCTGGTCTACAGAGTGAGTTCCGGGACAGCCAGAACTATACAAAGAAACCCTGTCTCACCCCCCCCCCCCTGAAATAAATAAACTAAAAGAAAAGAAAATAAAGGAAAAATATCTCTGAAGGAAGAAGCAGTAATTAACATAAAGTTCAGAACATGGGTCCCCTATATAGGTTAGGTGAGAAAATATAGTGTCATGTACATAAGAAGGACACATCAGTCTTTCCAATGTTTTGTGACTTTGTTTCTTAAGGCAAATGCAGCAGGTTCACTCGTTTTCTTATTTTATCATGTCTGTCCACCCACACAGCTGATATCTACCAACCTATCACCTCTTTCTACCCACATATATATACTTAATACATTACAGAATATAATTAATATATGACAGCTGCTACTATAGAATACCAACGACCTTATGTTTTTAAGCAACTAGCACTTATTTCTTATATTTCTGGAAGCTAGGAAGCTCAAGGTACCAGACACTGCAGGATTTAGTATCTGGTCAGGGCCTGCATCCTGGTATACACACATGCACACACACACACACACACACACACACACAGTTGTCCTTACATGGAGAAGAAGAATGGGACTCATTTAAGTTCCCTCTAAATAACATTAAATTCCATCCATGAGGACTGGTGATTACCTTTCAGAGAGTGAACCTATATTTATGCTGCTGGGGATTACTGTTCAACTTATCAGACTGGGATGGAGTGAGACACACTCTCAGCTTATGTCTATAGTGCAGTGTATCCATCTATTCACTTCAGATGTACTTTCTGTATAAAATATAAGATAGTTTATTAGAAAAATAAAACATTTGAATAAGAGATTGCCAGTAAATAGTAAAAATAAAAGGGGAATACATAAAGCTATTTATTTAAGTACTTTTTAAAAGTAACGTCTAATTCAAATGTGTACCCTTGTAGCTGGAGAAAAAATCCAGAGTCAGCAGAGAACCAGTTTAAAACATTTTGTGTAGACATGTTCCCTCTTTGGTGTGAAAAATTCAATTTTCTTGTCTTTCCTCTCATTTCCTAGATACACAGCCGTACATTTAATATCTTTCTCTCAGGGATGGAGACTCCTTAAGATGAGAAAGTGAGCTAAGGCTGTGGCAAATATATCTCCTTTGAGGATGAGCTTGAAGGAGGGAAAGGCTTTGCTTGTGTTATTATGCCACCGCCCCTTACTGCAATGTCTGGCATGGTTACACTTGATAAATATTTGGTAATTAAATGAATGGGTAAATGGATGAATGGAATTTCTGACAGTGAACATCATGGGAACGTGCCTTCTTTGTTAAGACTTCCTTGTTCTCCTCTCTTTTTAAGGCTATTCTCACTAGAACTGGAGAAAGCTTATAATGTTTTCCACTTTCTTTTCAATAGCTGGTGAGGGTGGGAAGGTTTGAGAAGGTCCAAGACAAACCGTGAACTGGCTTGGTTTTCAATGGTCCTCACAGAGTGCGGACATCTGTCTGACATGAGAATGAGATTGGAGAAGCTGCCAGCTCGTACCAGAAACCATCCTCATTTTCTTAGGAAAGCCCTCTTGAAGGTGGTGGGTCAGTCAGATGCTATGACACACCGCAGGCTGCACTCCTTCCTCATACCTATTTTTCTGTTCCTTATTTCTTCATCTCACATAAATTACTTGATTTTTCTCCTTTGATTATGCTTCTAATCTCTCTGTCTTGGTTAATGTACCCTATGTTCTTTGGAGCAAAGTTTCTCTTTTAGCCAGGAGGATATGTAGGAAGAAACTCAACTTCATAGAGCTCAGACTTTCGAGTTTTACTTTTCTTGGTCATTGTGTTGTCCTACTTCTTTCCAGATTTTTAAGCTAGATGAAGAAGAGTTTCTGTGGATTCAGTGAGAGAGGGTTTTGCATATAATTTTCTAACATGGTTGATCTCATGTTAAGTGCTCTTATTACCAGAGGGAAAAAGCAAACTAAAATAAAGAGGAATGGTAGGAATTAATGGATCACATTATGTTGTTGTTATTAATGTTTTCGTGAGTGATGATTTCATTTTCCACACATGTCAAGTTGAATGCATGAATGCCTGGGCTCCGTGTTTATTAATTATCTGTTAAATAATTATCTATCTAGAGCGGGCTAAGGATGCCTGATTTCTGTGTAATTTACTTTTATTTTTATGTTTCTTGTCACTTTCCCCATTTCATGGGGTCCCTTGATCCTATTACTTAGATATTTCCATGACCGTCGATACCAAAAGTCTGATAAAATCTACAATAGCTGTTCATTCCTCAGGGGGATTCTTCATCCCTTAGATTTCCTTCTCTGATCTCTGTCTCTGTGAAAACACAGATGATGCTAACCCCCATGAGAAATTCAGCCTCTTCGTCAAGTTCCCTAAAGGCCCATTCACAAAAGGCAGATACTGACTTATGTACGTTTAGAGTTAGAGTTTCTATCATTTTAATTAGAACAACTTGAAAGAAAATACAATGTTGAAAATAATCATACTATTGCTGCAGATATTCTATCTATCTATCTATCTATCTATCTATCTATCTATCTATCTATCTATCATCTATCTATCTATCTATTTATTTATATTTTATTAGATATTTTCTTTATTTACATTTCAAATGTTATTCCCTTTCCTCATTTCCCCTCCAAAAACTCCCTATCCCATTCCCCCTCCCTCTGTTCACTAACCCACCCACTACCAATTCCCTGTGCTGGTATTCCCCTACCCTGGAGCAGTGAGCCTTCTCAGGACCAAGGACCTCTCCTCTCATTTTTGTCCAACAAGGTCCTCCTCTGCTACATATGTACATGGAGCCATGGGTCCCTCATGTATACTCTTTGGTTGGTGGTTTAGTCCTTGGGAGCTCTGGGGTTACTGGTTGGTTCATATTGTTGTTTCTCCTATGGGACTAGAAACCCCTTCAGCTCCTTGGGTTCTTTTTCTAGATCCTCCATTGGAGACCCTGTGCTTAGTCCAATGGATGTCTATGAGCATCTTCTTCTGTATTTGTCAGACACTGGCAGAGCCTCTGAGGAGACACCTATATATCAGGCTCCTATCAGCAAGCATTTGTTGGCATCCACAATAGTGTCTGGGTTTGGTAACTGTACATGGGATGGATCCCTAGGTGGGGCAGTCTCTGAACAGTCTTTCCTTCAACTTCTGCTCCACAGAAAATGTCTCTGTGTCTCCTCTCATGGGTATTTTGGTCCCCCTTCTAATAAGGACTGAAGCACCAACACTTTGGTCTTCCTTCTTGAGCATCATGTGATCTGTGAATTGTACCTTGGGTATTCCCAGCTTCTGGGCTAATATCCATTTATCAGTGAGTATGTACTGTGTGCGTTCTTTTGTGATTGGGGTACCTCACTTAGGATGGTATATTCTAGTTCCATCCATTTGCCTAAGAATTTCATGAATTCAATGTTTTTAATAGCTGAGTAGTACTCCATTGTGTAAATGTACCACATTTTCTGTACCCATTCCTTTGTTGAGGAACATCAGTGTTACTTAAATCTGTTTTTCCCTCTGAAGCAAGAGGATAGGGCAACATCTGTGATTCTTCTTTCACCAAGGAGAATCCAGTACTGATTGTCAGAAAAATGTCCTGCTGCATCAGCTACATTTATACATTACACATCTTAGAAGGGGGCACTTCTACCTGTGGACTATTTTGATTTTTATAAATGAAGGAACAGTTGAATAATAACTGTACTCTCCACTCACAAATAACAACTGTTATTTGTGTTACATTATCACCCAGGATCTACCCAAATGAAGCAGATCTGTTTTACATTTCAGAACGTGGATGGCCAATCAGGCCCAGAAAAACATTCCTCTAACACCACAGTCATTTGTGATTTACAACTATTTTGCTGGGAACAGCAAGGGAGAGAGAGAGAGATGGTGGGGAGGAAGGAAAGAGAGAGAGGGGAAAAAGAGAGAGAGAGAGAGAGAGAGAGAGAGAGAGAGAGAGAGAGAGAGAGAGAGAGAGAGAGGGAGAGAGAGGGAGGGAGGGAGGGAGAGAGGGAGAGAGGGAGAGAGGGAGAGAGGGAGAGAGGGAGAGGGAGATGGATGTAAATGCCATTAGTTTTCAAACCAGTAAGGACTAGT
Organism: Apodemus sylvaticus; assembly: GCF_947179515.1. NCBI lineage: Eukaryota > Metazoa > Chordata > Mammalia > Rodentia > Muridae > Apodemus > Apodemus sylvaticus. The sequence goes on from NC_067474.1 coordinate 76,021,567, forward strand.
TTGGAACTGAAAATAATATGAGTTATTTCACATAAAATTTACAGTCGACTACCCTGGAGCACACCAGAGCACATAGTGATCTTTGCTGAACTGAAATGAGCATGAGTAATTCCCAGCAGGGTTTGTTATGAGGAAATTTTAAAAACAGCCCAGAGAAGTATATTGTAAACATAGAGGAGTGCATATATAATAGTGCTTGCCTTGTAAAATTTCCATATATGTACAGTCAGCATCAGATAAGATATGAGGCAGCATCTTCCCAGAAGACCTCCTTTTAGCCTTTCCACTACCCTCCCCTAGTGATCAGCTCTTTCCACTTTCAGAGTCTATAGCTGCCAGTATTTTGAATCTTGCTGAACTTGAGGTTGCTGGAATCATATAGCATGCATGTGTAGTATGCTTTCCTCGGGTCTCTGCTTTGTTTTGAGACCCCTCCTACCTACTTTTACTTATTACTATCATTACATAATACCATTTGCTTGAAAGAAAAACTAATATTTTTTGGGATTGAAACAGTTTCTTTTTGCTGGATGTCTTCGTTTTACCCATTTTATACTTTCTGTCTTTTTTATTTAGAAAATATTAATTCAACACCAAAGCCACAGAATGTATAAATCATTTATAATCCCCAAACACAGATTCACATAATTTTTGTTGCTTAGAAGTGGAAACATGTTAGTTAAGGCAGTTTTTTTTTTAATAATTTGTAAGTTTTAAGTTATCTTTTGCTTTTCTTTTTTTCCTTCCTCCTTGTCCTCCTCCTTCTTTTCTTCTCCCTTCTTTATATTCAATTCGTTCTCCAACTCTTGCTTTTATCCCTTTCTTTTCCTCCCCCTTTTCCTCTTTTTTCCCACCAATAACCATAGGAGACTTTTTGTACAATGAATTTCAGTATTACAAATGAATCAATTCATATATCCCCATGGGTGAGTAATTGGAAGCCACAAGGAGGAAAAGCTTTTTTCTTATATTAGAATAACCAGGATTAATGTAAATAGGGGATAATTTTTACACAAGTAATGGAAAGTTACTACCAGGAAAGAGCTCAGCACTAGGTAATGTAAAGGTACAAACACTGTGTTCTGTACTCCTACTATCATTCATGAAGTCATCATTTGGATCAATACATTAATAACATGAAACAAGGTCAGAATCTTTCAGAACATTCTATATATAAAGCTTAAATGTAAGAGATGTCCCTTGCTTGAGGTTAAAATGTTTTTTAGCAATATTTATAGAAAACTTGGCACAGCTCCTGTTTCAGTTAACTAAGAAGTTATATGTGTTCATTACAAAAAAAAAAAAAGAGTGATGATGGATTGAAGCACCTGTAGGTTAGCCAGCCACCAGCAGCACCACAGCATTGGCCCAAGAGGAAACTCCATACAAGAATAGCCCCAATGCTATGTATGTATGTATGTATGTATGTATGTATGTATGTACGTATGTATATCTTTTCCATTAATATTTCATAAGCTGGGCCTGTCTGCTGGAGATATGAGCCCCAGCTTTCCACTGGCAATAGGATACATCGTTCTCATCTATTTCATTATTACCTCCCATCCTGGAAGATGGCAGTTTTGGATGGGGGTAGAGTAGGAACGAGTAAGTGCCAGAGTTTGTTCACTATCACTGTTTGTGACAGCAGAGAGACAATGATATCAGTTATTGCATGAACTGATACTACTCTACATACTTAGATAGCCAAACATACTTTTCTATCAGTGAATACTATTGTGTATATTATGTATGCTGAATCCTGCTAATATGAACAGCCTTCTAGTCCTGTACATCTTTGACATTGTCTGTGAGACACAGTCACAGCGTATTGGCTACATGAAGTAAAGATGAAGATGGAGTTCTTGGTGCTATGTTCGTTTTAAGAATTTTGAAATCATATTGTGCTTAAAGTTTGAAGAATTTGTTTAAATATCTAATATAGAGAATAGATATAGGTAGAGCTAGCTAGCTAGCTAGATTGATAGATAATAGATAGATACATACTGACAGAGATGATAGATAGTTAGAAGATGATAGATGATAGACAGACAGATAGATGATAGATAGATAGATAGATAGATAGATAGATAGATGATAGAGATTGTGGATATACAAAATATTAAAGACTCATAAATCTTGTAAGTAGATATTGTAGATTGTTTCACTTGATTCACAGAACACTTATATTATCAACTTATATTACCCTAATCTAAAAAAATTAAATAAAATACAGGTTCTATGTCCAAAGTTATTTAAATAGTAAAAGTATTTAATGTGGAACTCTAAATTTCAGGCTCAATTTTCTACATGGTCCACCAAATCTCAGGGACAATACAAGCTTGACTGTCATTTATTTCCCTGCACACCTGGCTGGCTTGCCTTCTCATGGGAGAAAAAGGCCTCCTGTTTTCTTCATATATATTCAGAGCAGCTCTGTTCACACCGGGGACATTCTTCCCAGCTGCAACCTCTGTAGCAGAATCTGTTCACACAGTCTGGGACTAATAGAGATCCCAGAAGCTCCTGGTTTTGCTGACAACATCAGAGGCAGAAGGAGCAATATAGGATCAGCAAATACTTTCCAGAAGAAAATGTGCTCTCTCCTCAGGCAGACCTCACTTGACCTTTGGGCAATTATAGAATGTGGGAATATGATTGAGAAACAGAACAAGGGTGTATCATGTTGCCATGGAAACAAATGGTCACATGTTTCACTGGAACATGTTTCCCCAATGTGCTTTATATTCTGATACCATGTATGTAGTACTTTATAATACATTTGTTTATACATCTGATCCTTTCATGAGAATTTCATGAAGTTTTTAAAAAATCTACAAATTAGCTGGATAATGAAGAATAATCTAATCATACAAACTATTTGCTAAAATCTATTTCTGTGCTATTAAACAAGGCAAACTATAGGCATTTTAAGGCAGCACTGTGACAGGTGTTACAGAAAAAGCAGGTTCTCTGAACGTACAAGACAGGCACAGAAAGAAATACCATCGTAAGTGAGTCAGAATAGACTGCAGGGAGAAGGTGACACCTATGCTAAAAGTGAGGAAAGAAGAGTATCTTCTCAGGACAGGGATGCCATGAAATGCAACATCTGCATGAATAGAAACTGTACTAAACATACGGGGCTGAGTTTGAGGTGTAGATAATGAGTGCATAAAAGTCCAGTTAGTGAGACTTGCCTGTAGCTTCAGGATCAGAAGACACGGGGAATGCCCAATGAAATTAGACTCAGGAGAGGTATTGCCTCTGAAGTACATGGTAGTTTAGATCTCTCTAGAAGATTGAGTTTTGTGCCTCTCAAGACAATTTGGTGGGATAGAGTACATTATCATGTACAACTACAACATTAAAAGTTACCCTGAATCATTTGACTACATTATTGTTCAATTTTTTTCAAATGCATTTTCCAAAAGAGTTGAGAAACAGCAAAGTAACAGCAACCTTGTAAATAAGATCTCAGGGGAACCTAGGAAGGAATTCAGCCCTAGCTCTGCATTAAAGCAAGAACATGTTTTCAGGTAGTTTTTCTCTATTGCGTTGGACCGCCAAAATTTTCTTTCTGGAACCTCCTAATCTTCATCCTCACGACTCCTGCCAGACCACTTTGTCTCATGCCTCCTTTCTAAGTTTGAAAAGGCTTTCATTATATAGCAGATAGAACCAATAATTCTGGTCAAGTTGATAGCAGAATGGTATGTGTCATTATCTAGGAGTCTCGAATGTTCTTGTTTTCCTTGGAAATTTATGTCAGACAGGCAGATTTTTTTTTTTTTGCACATAGATTTTGAGTGTTTTCCCTCTGTACTACAAGCCCCTATACCCAAGTATGATATTTGTTTCTTAGGTTTCTTCTGACTGTCTTTGATGTCTGTAATATAAAAGAAGTTTATCTAGAAGATGCTAATCATATTTTAAAGTTTCCAGAGATGACTTGCCTTTTCTGGGGGTACACTGCTTTTGTACTACAACCTTTATAAGACTTCTGGAGGTGGTGAATGAAAAGGACATTTCTGGGGCTGGGGAGATGGTTCAGGTCCTAATGACTAGGCACACAACCCAAAGGAAAAAATTGTGTTTCTGGAGTGCATTTTACAAAACAGCAAAAAATAAAATTTGATTGCCATTTTTCCCACTGCAATCAACTTTATGGTTTTCTATAAAATTATCCACTTTGCTTGCTAAGATGTGCCATAAGATGGTTTCTTGAGTCATGAAAATGAGAATGGGTGAATACAGTTAATGTCTACTGGAGGTCTTTTGTGTACTGTGTCCAAATTTATCAAGGTCCTGCATCAGATCACCATGGCTATATTCCTGAAAAAAATGAATTTAAGTTTTCTTTTAATAACTGTTTTCCATGTTGCTGACTTATTTGTCTATCTTTTGTGAAAAGCAATAGACCCAGCATCACCAAGCAAGATCCAAATGGAAGCACCATGTTCAGAGTTCTTCATCAATCTCAGAACTTTTCTGAGAATCACATTCTCCATTTCAATGGTACTAGGTGAGAAAGACTCCAGAATACCCTCCAGATACTTGCTTATTGGTCCACAGATCAGTTAGTGTCCACCACTCTGGCTTCAGATATGCTGTCAGTTCATTGGGTGATGTTGGACAAGTCTTGTCATTATGTGTGTCTCAGCTAATCCTTCTTTTAAAAGCAGTGTTGGGATAATATTTGTGTGCTTACTTTGAAAACCATGTCCCCTTTATGTAACTCGAATAAGCTTATGGGGCTTATTCTGGCAAAGGGTTCCGTCTTTCAATAATTTCTTCTAGCAATTTGGACAGCCAAGACTCACTGAGTATTTGCCAGGATGCTGTATAGAGGGAAAAAATCAATTGCAGTTACAGGGCAATTTTAAAAATCCTGAATAATGGCTATTTACTGCTCTCTGGTGGTACAAGAAAGGTTCTGCAGTCTATCCTAGATTATTGATATAGACCATGTTTTTGTAGAAACAGTTAATGTTAAACCTATAACATACTGACACACACCATGCTACCATGAACCTTCTGAATAAGCTCTTCTTTATTTATATGCTAAAGTAAACTAGCTTATGATATTTGTGTTCAGTAGACTTTTATAAAAGATAAAATCACTTGTTAGAAAGAGAAATTAGAGCATATATAGGAGCAATTTGCAAAGAATATCAATCAAGTACCACCAAGAAACCCAAAATTATGATTTAAGCAGAAAAAGAATTAACAAGATTCCACATAAAAATGAATATGTTTACTCTCTTTCTATTTGTGTCTCATGGGCATAGGAACATGCCCATGCTAAATGCTGATTTAGCATTGAATATCTCTATATTGCTTTATGGTTTACATACTTATATTCAATATACAGGGAAACATAAATATTTCATTATTTGATGAATTCTACATAAGAAAGAACTGAGGCTTAAGGAGGCAAAGAAACTAGCTGAAAACCCGAGGGGCAATGTGTAGCCAGCATCTATAGTTTGGTTTAAACCTGCCATCTTCTAAGCTATGGAAACTCTGTCACCCAGATTGCCAGGAGCCTTTAACACATCATTTCACCTCTTTGTCCCATTTACAGAGAGACAAATTACTATTAGGACATAGATGCTATTTGTACAATGGAGTGTTGACAAAAGTTTAACAACTAAGTCTGGGTGGTAGTCAGTAGGATAATGTTTAGTATTTGCTGGCTCCAATGAAAATACTCATAATGTGGGCTGTTTTATTGAATGTGGAGCTAGGGAGACAGTGACACAATTGTTTTGTTTTGTTTTGTTTTGTTTTTTAACTCATGGTACAGCATGCATTCTATGTCTTAAATAGCTATCATCTAATATTAAAATCAGCAAGCGACAGGCAACTATGAACAAAAATCCAAGTGCACAGACCAATTCTGCCTTGCTATTTTCCTGGCTCTGATCCTCAATCTCACCACTCAACCATTTTAGCTTGTGAAACCTTCAATTTTCTTTTGCTTAGCTTCATGAGAGGATATTACACCTCAAGATGAAGTGAAGAGAAACTAATGGTGTTGAAAGGGACCACTATTTTTCTTAGAACAGTGTTCCCAAGAGAAAGGCAAAGATGCCCTTGCTTATGGATACCAACAGCTAGGTCTCTGCAGTATGCTTTATCTCAGTGAATGCTCTACTGCAGGGAGTATATCTGACTTTTTAAATACATAGTTGTACATGAACAAAACAGAATGTTGCATTTATCCATTGTAGATATAAAATAAATGCTTTTTAGTATTCAGTGCATTAAAATGTCCCATTAAAATAAACATACAATCCTATGTTTTTGAATGGGATTTTTTCATATGGAATTCAGTTCTTCTATCTTTAATGTAAGAAAAATATTAATTACTCTGATGGTATTTATATAGTTAAAATTGTACACACACATACATCAAGGTTTATATTCATGGCAAAGTATATGGAATTCTTTTTTTCTCTTCTTACCTTCTTCACTTCTCTCTTCATCTTGCCTTCATTCTGATCTCTTCTTTATTCTACATTACTTATTCTTATTTCAATCAATTTTATCATTATAGTTTAAAGAATTTTCTGTGTTCATTATTTTCATCATATGAAATAGAAGCTGTGAGCAAGACAGATGTTCATTTCAGTGTCTTATACATGCTTGGAAGATAATTTTGCTTGTACAATCCCTATTTAACCTCTCTTTGGTATAAAAGTCAGGTACAGCCCTGTGTTCAGAAGCCAGAGGCCAATGGATCTCTATGAGTTCAAGGCCACCCTTTTCTATATGATGAGTTCCAGGCTATCTAGGGCTAGATAGTGAGACCCTGTTTCAAAAAGCCAGAAAACATTTTAAAAAACAAGTAGATAGTCCTTCCACCACCATTTGCATCAGGGAACTGGGAGACTCCACAGCATTCTGTGACCAGTGGAGCAGCTGGGATGAAAGTCTTCCCAGCACCATTTGTACCAGGGAGCTAGGAGACTCCATAGCCTTCTGTGCATAGCCCACCAGGAGGGAATGATCTCCCAGCAGGCTTTCACTTCTGAGCACAGAGGTAAGATCTCTACTTTCTGGAGCGGACCCAGCTAGGAGCACACAGGGCCTAAGATCAGTGGAACAGCTGGTACTGGAAGTCTTTCTGCTGCCATTTGCACCAGCGAGCCAGGAGACTCCACAACCTTCTGTGATCAGTGGAGCAGCTGGGACAGAAGTCTTCCCACCGCCATTTGCACTAGGGAGCAGTGAGACTCCACAGCTTTCTGTGCATAGCCTGGCAGAAGGGAGTGATCTCCCAGCAGGCTTTCACTTTTGAGCACAGAGGTGAGATCTCCACCTTCTCTCTGGAGGGGAACCTGCTAGGAGCACACAGGGCCTAAGATCAGTGGAGCAGCTGGGATGGAAATCTTCAGGCCTGCCACAATTTGCACCGGGGAGCCAGGAAACTCCACAGTCTTCTGTGCATAGCCCCGCCAGAAGAGAGAGATCTCCCAGCAGTGCTTTTACTTTTGAGCTCAGAGGAGTAAGGACACAGGTTTACAGGCCTACAGGAGGAACAAACTCCAGCCAGAGACAAGAATACCAACTATCACCAGATGGTGAAAGGCAAGCACAAAAACCCTACCAACAGAAACCAAGGCCATATGGCAGTATCAGAACCCAGTTCTCCCACCACAGCAAGTCCCAGATACCCCAACACACCAGAAAAGGAAGAGTTGGATTTAAAACCATATCTCATGATGCTGATAGGGGGCTACAAGAAAGACTTAAATAACTCCCTTAAAGAAATACAGGAGAACATTGGTCAACAGGTAAAAGCCCTTAAAGAGGAAACACAAAAATCCATTAAAGAAATACAGGAGATCATGGATCAACAGACAGAATCCCTTAAAAGAAGATACACAAAATCCCTTAAAGAATTACAGAAAAACACAAACAATCAAGTGAAGGAACTGAACAAAACCCTCCGGGATCTAAAAATGGAAGTAGAAACAATAAAGAAATCACAAAGTGAGATATCTCTGGAGATAGAAAACCTTGGAAAGAATTCAGGAGTGATAGATGCCAGCATCAACAACAGAATACAAGAGAAAGAAGAAAGAACCTCAGGTGCTTAAGATACCATAGAAAACATTGACTCAAGAGTCAAAGAAAAGGCAAAATGCATAAAGCTGGTAACTCAAAACATCCAGGAACTCCAGGACACAATGAGAAGAACAAACCTAAAGATTATAGGTATAGACAAGAACAAGGATTTATATCTTAAAGGTCCAGTAAATATCTTCAACAAAATTGTAGAAGAAAGCTTCCCTAACCTAGAGAAAGAGATGCCCATGAAAATACAAGAAGCATTCAGAACTCCAAACAGACTGGACCAGAACAGAAAACCCTCCCGGCACATAATAATCAAAACACCAAAGAATATTAAAAGCACTAAGGAAAAAAGGAACTAGTTAGGGAGCGTGTGTTTCTATGGTTTAGAACAAAAGTACTAATTTGGATCTGGAACTGAACACATGTATATGTAAGCCATTTCAGATCAGCATAGTTTTTGTTGTTTTTTATTTTTTTATTATTTAGAACAATTTTAAATTTAAATGCATTTTGATCATCTTCAGTTCAGTTATTAACTGTTACTACAATAGCTATGTTTCCATTCATTCATTCATTCATTCATTCATTCACAATATATGATATGATATATGATATGGAACAATAAGATAAGACATAATTTAACAAAAACTATCACATTGAAGTTAGACACAAACCAACAGAAGGCAAAGAACCCAGGGGAAAGCACAGGAATCAGAGACTAACTCATTTCCACATAAAAGCACCTAGCTAGAAAGTATAGTACATATGCAAAGGACCTGGCACAGACCTATGCAGGCACCATGCCTGCTACTTCAGGTCGTGTAAGTTCATATGAGCTCGCTGTTTAGAGGACTTGGTTGTTTTGTTTTCCTCCTTCCCCTCTGTTCTTTACAATCATTCTACAACCTTTCTACTGCATTCCCTGGACTCTGAGAGGAGGTGTTTAATGAAGACATCATATTTAAGGCTGTGTGTCCCAAGGTCTTTTAGTTTCTGTGTAATGTTGGGCTGTGGGTCTCTATATGTGTTCTCATCTGCTGTAGTAGGAAACTTTTCTGATCATGACTGAGCACTAGGAGTCATTTTATCACTATTTTTAATGTTTATTCATGGGCTTTTCCTTTTGACTTTTAATTTCAATAGCAGTAATATTTGGTTTTATCCATTGTCCCTGGGATATCAACTCTCTGGATCACCCAAGCAGTGTTAGTTATTGATTCCATCTTGTGGAGCGGGTCTTAAGTCCCACATATTACCTGTTTGTTATTTCCACAAGTTTTGAGCTACCATTGCCCTAGCTCATCTTGTAGGTAGCACACCACTGTGGTAAATCATTTTAATAATGATTTATTGATTTATTTCTCTGTGTGAGGGTATGGGGTGGGTGAATCAGTATACACATGTGAGAACAGGTGCTTGCAAATGCCAGAGTACGTATTGGGTTCCCTGAAGCTAGAGTTACAGGGAGTCATAGATCACCTCCATGTAAGTGTTGGGAGCAGAACTCAGGTCCTCTGAAAGAGAAGTGTGCATCCTTAATCACAAATTAATCTCTCCAGTCTCTAGATCATCACTGTAACATTGTACATGTTAGCATTTTAAAATGTTCTTTTCTTTTTGTTATGGCTCTACAAGGGTGAGAACTGTGCAAGTAAATAAGAGACAGGTGAGGAATGCTCTGCTGGAGTTTATTTCACATTGAGCATATTCTTTTTCTAACACAGTTTCTGCCATAGTTTTTCCTAAATGTAACTGTAATGACTGTTTCTGGTTGTCAACTTGATTATATCTGGAATTGTACTACAATCTAGAATTGGACTCACCTGTGATCTAGATGTTGATGCTGGAAGATACAAGTTTCTGACCTGGAGCTTGGCATGGAGATCTTGAGGATAGTGGGTATGAAAAGTATAGGCCAAGGTAAGGTAGTACTTGCCTTTAAAGTCAGTAGAATAAGGCAAGGGGATCTCTGAGTTAAAGGTGAGCCTGGGACAAAACAAGTCCCAGATCCAGGTGTGGTGGTACACACCTTTAATCTGGGCCATACATTCTGCTGGAGCCCTACTTAAGGGCATTTGAAGAAGAAAGATTCAGTCCTCTTCACCTGCTTGCATTTGCTTGTCAGCACATCTGCTGGAATCTACAGAAAAGCAACTAAAACAACTAGCCTCATGGGACTGAGCAACTACTAGATCCTTGGACTTTCCATTCACAGCTGACCATTGTTGGGGTAGTTGGACTACACATTGTTAGTCATCACAACACATTCCCTTAATATATAGAGACATTCCATACGTTTTTAAGACTCTAGAGAACCCTGACTAATACAGTAACCAATCATTAAAATCCCCCAAGAAATTCTTAAGACTATTTCTGAATCTTGCCTAGAATCATGACTCAAAGCAGTCTAGGGGCATGACTCTCTACTTCAGCTACCAGCAAAATAAATAAACCACTGTTCTACTCTCCAGACTACTTTGGAGGTCTTCATGGTTTCCTCAACATGGAAATTGGCTTATATTTCCTCTGTGTAACTGCCTTTAGGAATATTCTGTCTTTTCTCTATCCATAGGCTTGTTGGAGCCTAGTGTTAGTGCAAGACAGATAGGCCTTCTTAATCCCAACTTCCAGACAAACAATTGGGGGTATGGGGTAATTTCTCTTGACTAAGAGTGAGTAATTGGACTGTGGTGTTTGTAGGATTCTGACCCAGGTCATACTGCCTCAGAAAACAATGGATTTTTCTACTGTGACATGTTACTACGTTTGTGTCTACATAGCTGATGGGAAGAACATCCTTGGGACATGCCAAACCCATTCATTTCTCACCAGCATCGTCACAGAGCCCATGCTGACTAATAAATGCCTACACAAGGCACTCCTTCCCAGAAATCTCAGCCTCCATGTTTTCCCAGACCTGTTCTGTAGGCCTCAAAGGAGTGACAAATGTCATCTCTACAGACAAATTGGGAGCAGGTTGATTGAGAGCTGGGTAATAAATGAGAATATTAAGCTAGGCTGGAAAATTAATGTTCCAAGCAATTTTCAGTTGACATGGACCAATTTTTCCTTGGGCAGTTTTCCTCATCCAATTTTATAATTCATGTTTATTTCTATTTAAATTCAGTCCATCTGTATCTGGTTCATTCACACTTAATTTATCAGCAGACTGTTCTGTCAGAGAAACAGATTCCAGCATGCCTCTGATGTTTTATTATAGAATCAGGGTCTGTCTGGAAATACAGAGCAAGGAGGCTTGTGAGAAACATATGGAAAAGAAGGCAGTGCTGCTTTCATTACACCTTCCTTTGAAATGCAGACATTCTCTTTGTGCTGTCTGTCTTAGGTGATCTGCTGTTCCTTCAAAGTTATTCTTCAGTCAGACTGTACACTCATTTTCCTCCTCTTCTGGCTCCTTCTCACATGACAGCTCATATTTGCAATCTTAAACCATAGAAACAAGTCCCACAGGTAAAATAAAAACCATAAACCAAATTACACTCACATAACTACAATCACCCAAAATTAATTTCTACACAAATATTGACCCCACTTTAAATTTCATTTTTCTAATCTAGATACTTTTCTTCCCATAATTCTGCAAAGACCTTCTGATGAAAGTTGTTTTTGACTGCCACACTTGAAGTTCATGGACATTCAGCACAGAGAAATGGGAGGGTGGGGTGATTGGGGAATGGGTGGAGGGAAGAGGGCTTATGGGACTTATGGGGAGGGGGGTACCAGGAAAGGGGAAATCATTTGGAATGTAAACAAAGAATATGGAAAATAAAAAAAAAGATTAGCATGGGACTAGTGCAGAGTACACATGCCTAGGAATTTTTATTGACAGACTCAGTGTTTCATTCATGAACTTTGTTGGAAATAGTTAGCATTTTATCAGTTGTACCTTTAGAGTATGTCTCAGCAGACAAAACTGTCCAATGCATGATTATATACCTTGGCATGGGAAAACAACTGATTCATTGAATGAGTGCTTTTTGGTATAGTAGAGTCCCCTTTATTATATACCACCTCATGGGATTTCCTGAGCTAGATGATACCATAGTGATAACTTATTGCTTGGGATTAGATGATGTTTATGTTTTTAATTTGTTTACTTTATGTTTATGAATATTTTGCCTGCATATATGTATATGTACTCCATGTGCCTAGTATTTAAGGAGCATTTAAGAGGGTGCTGGATCACCTATATGTGAAGTTATAGATGGTTGTGAGTTACCATGTGTATGCTGGGAACTCTGAAGTCTGAAAGAGCAGCTAGTGCCCTTAACCCTAAGACATAACTCTAACCCAGGACTACATATGGTGTATAAATTCACAGTGCTGACTGTGGCCCACAAGGAAGGGACTAACACAAATGATGGTTGTGTTTTTTAGGATCATCCATCTCTTTCAGTACTCTCTTGAAAAATGTCTGGCACTATCATCTCCTAGTGAGAATTCTTAACCTATTCAGTATGGGGAAAGTTATAAGGCCACTTAGATGTGGGTCTCAAAGATGCTGCTGCCAGGACTTCCTCCATTTGATGTTCCCCAAGCCATAGAAGTATATATATATATATATATATATATATATATATATATATATATATATATATATATATATATATTTCGCCTTTGGTTCATTTCATCAAACCCAACAGTTTGTTCAAGTTAGAAAGATTAAAAAAAAAAGGCTGGGGTGTGTCTGGCTTTACACAGTAAACAACATTTGTGTAAGTGTTTGAGAAAGTATAGTTTAGTCCATAGGAGAGTTAAGATATTCATCTCATCATGGGAAGAGAAAATCAAGAGAGATCAGTGTATTCAACTCAGATACATAGATCATGAATACAGCCACCTGTCTTTGTATGACAAAGGTAAAGACAGTCATGTCACCAAGGAGCTTTCCATAGAGTTCAGCAAACTTGCTTTCAATTCATCAGAGAAATTTGGGCTTTATTATGGAGGAACAGTATAATTTCTAAAGGGTTGTGAGCTACAAGCCAGATTCTTGTTTCAGAAGTTTGACTCAGTCAAACAAAACAAGAGTATACTCTGTAAACTTGTTTACAGCAAAGACTGTATAAATTCAAAAGAAAGACAACAGTCACAAAGACTGACAATACAGACACTAAGCACTACAAAAAGGAACAGGATATTCACAGCAACAATTCTTTTGGTGCTTAAGAAATCGTACTGCATTTCACCAGTCATTTCATGTTGCAACATATACAGCAAGTCATAATCTGTGCCCTTCTGATCAATACATTTTAGAACATTAAAAGCAGCTGCTGCAGCTGAAGGTGAGTAAACACTGTTGGTGAATAATTACTAGTTTGTGGATGGATCCTCTATTTAGTAGCATCTGCAAACATTTATAATTTCTAAAGCCCTCCATGTTGACAGTTCTACAATTAGTAATCTGTCCTTTAAATTAGAAACCCAGTTTGCAACAATGTGCATATGACACTCATTATAACACTGATTGGAAAAATGCTAAATGAAGCAATGACTCTGGCCTTTAACCTTTCAAGATCCACCTCAGCTTCTACTGACTGTAGCACAAGGGATTCCCATTCTCTTGTTATATTCAGATGAAGAGGGATGGGAGATGTTAGAGCAGCCACACCTCTCTCTTTTCCTTGTAGGGACTGATCTACATAGTGCATTATCCATGCTTAATAAGAAAGCAATTTGAGACAGTGGTTGTCTCTCACTCTTGCCAAGTTCAAGGAACTATGCTCTTCCCTCTCCCCTTCAGTGCTTTGACATGAAATGGTGTTCTTTCCCAGAAGAAAGCCTTATTCAATTCTCGTTCTGAGAATATATACTTTTCCCGTAAAGAACCTGGTTTAAAAATGAAGGATAAATTTTTGGAGTGATGATTGAACTATGAAAAAAACTTGCTTGTTCTTACGGAAGTCATAAGAGCCACGAGTGAGAGAAAGGGATAAAGTCCAGTAATATTTTAGACAATAGCTCATACATAAAATGAGCACTTTCTCAGGCACACCAAATGCTTAAGACACCATGGGCAGCAAGGTAATGCTAAAGGGAGAACAGATGTGCCATCCATAGTAAAATATAAGTAAACATAGTTTCAGAACCTCTTTGTTTTACTAACTCTGTGGGAGATTCAGGATATAAACAAACCAGTGGAGAGAGCTTGATGCTCAAGCAATCAGACTCCAGTATTCTGGGACCTGAGTTCTCATTCTGATTTTGTAGTAATAACAAGTAAGTAGTTGTTGATGTTTAAGTCCATGCATTCACTTCTAGCACACAGTGTAACTTTGAGCTTTCCCACCCATGCCCCATGTGAAGAAGTGCCAGAAGCTAGTTCTGTTTCTGGACTATTTATTTTTTCTTTCCTTTTTTATTAGATATTTGCTTTATTTACATCTCAAATGTTCTCCCCTTTCCTCACTTCCCCTCTGAAAACATCCTATCCCACCCCCCTCCCGGCTCACCAACTCCCTCCCACTTTCCTGACCTGGAATTCCCCTACCCTGAGGCATAAATCCTTTACAGGACCATTGGCTTCTCCTCTCATTTATGTCTAAAAACGCCATCCTTCTCCAACTATTTCTTTTTTTAATTTATTGATATATTTATTTACATTTCAAATGATTTCCCCTTTTCTGGACCCCCACTCCCCGAAAGTCCCATCAGTCCCCTTCCCTCCCCCTGTTTTCCCACCCAACCCTTCCCACTTCCCTGTTCTGATTTTGTTTTATACTGCTTCACTGAGTCTTTCCAGAACAAGGGGCCACTCCTCCGTTATATGAACTCATTTATACTGTTCTCTGTCTGCCAATAAGCTAATTACCTCTCCTCAGTCTCACATGTCTAACATCCTCTGAGACAAGGTGGGAGTATTTTTTCCATGCCTGGTCATCTCCCAGAATTCCTCCTCCTCCTCCTCTTCCTCCTCCTCCTCTTCCTCCTCCTCCTCTTCCTCCTCCTCCTTCTCTCTCTCCTCCCCCTCTTCTCTCTCTCTCTCTCTCTCTCTCTCTCATTGTATTCTCTCTCTCATTGTATTCTCTCTCATTGTGTTCCCAGCTTATATTCCCTACCCTTTCCTTTAGACCATAGGCTTTTCATACACAGTACACAAGAAACCATTCCTACATCTCCTATTTTAAATTCAATAAAAGGTTCTTTCTCTAAAATCAATAAACTATATACAAAAACCTCCCAAAATCAGCTAAAAATTACGTTCACAATATTCAGTCCATATGCAACCTTGGAGAAGTATTCTACTGCCTAGCCTATCTTGGTGAGTTCAAAGTTCTGTACCTAAATCATTTTCTACTATAACTTGTATTACCAACCTAAAATATATACTCTTAGACCTTAAAATACTTTCTTAAATCCTAAACAACTTAAACTTTATTGTGAGACTATAACTATCCAGTCATCAACACCATCAGAAACCTGAGGATATATATTACCTGAGTGAATAGATAGTATGGAGTAAGCAGCTTCCAAAACTATACAAATGACAGGAGATTCTGGCTCCTGAGTGAGAAGGACTTGCCTATCATGTCCTTGCAAAGCTTACAGTCAATTTCCCTGAGTTCTGTATGTCCTGTTTGGGCAGCAAACCCTCAGCAGTCAAAGACAAAGGCATTTTCTTGTCCAGTGGCAGATGTGACATATTTGAGGTAAACTCCATGAGGATGTTCTTTAATGCTCATCATCTTTTTGAAGCACTATGGGGGCTACCACGAGCTGACATGTCATTGTCATGAAAAGCCTTATGTTAATAACAAAACTTTAAGGGCGGCGGCGGCGGCGGCAGCAGCGGCAGCAGTGGCTGCTCCAGCTGAAGGGCCATCAGCAGTGGAACCAAGGCGTCACAGGGACCAGTTAGGCCCTGCGCCCACGACCACTGACCTTCGCTGACCAGCCGGATAGCAAGCAGCTGCAGTTGTGCGGCGCCTTTCCTGCACGGAGGCCACTTCAGAACTCGGCCTGCCACCAGTCAGGAGAGGAGCATCCATCTTGGCTCCGTACTCCAGGAATCGGACAGACTGAGGTACACAAACATAATCCGAGGCCAACACCGCGGTGGTCTGAGCCCGACGGGCGTTGGCCTGCACCCAGGCCCTGGGCGGGTCGGGGGGCCATCGGGGTGCCAACCCAACCAGGAGGTTTTTTGCCCAGGCCTGCGAGCACGCCGCCGCCATTTTGCCTGCAGGGCGACAGAGAGCTCAGGCGGGCAGACCTGTAACAGGCATAGCCTAAGGCTAACAAAGCGGGGGTCCAGGCCCCAAAAGGCACAGGACTGACCCCAAGAACTGGGCGGCTTGGTGGGCCATCTGTGAGTCAACCCGCCCAGGTGATTGTTAGCAAAGCAGACTCTCCCGGCGCTTTCAGGGAGCGCGGGCGCGCACGCCCGCCATCCTAGTCACCTGGCAAACCCAATTAACAGTCAAAGCCATAGGGGAACTTTGCTCAGACCTTGGCCTCCCAGGCTTTTGCCTGGACTCAGGGACTGGGCGGCCAGGCTAACCTTGTGTGCGACAGCCCGGTTGGCAGATCGGCTGCCCAGCGGAGTGAGCGGAACATAGGGGAGGTCACAGTAGCATACACCATCGGCACTCCCTGGGAGTGCACACGGGCTCCATCTGCTCCACAGACACAATCTGGGGCAAGGCCTCAGGCAGAAGCCCTTAGCTCTACTCTCTCCGCTTCCGGATCCAGATCAGTCTGGGCGGCAGCATTACATCTCCAAGTCCTGCAAGTGGCTAGCTGGGCTTCCGGGCGGCCAGCTGGGAGAAGTCAGGGTGCTCCAGTGAATCCAGCGGGCCCCAGCGGGAGCCTTCGGGTGCCTGCTTTGGGATCTGAACAGCCTGGGCAGCAGCACACTGTCTACAAGCAGTGCAGGAGGTAAGCTGTGCACCAGAGGCCAACTGGGAAGGGGCAGCTTGCACTGGTGAGTCCAGCACTGACAAGATAAACTAACACCAGTGAGATCTAGATGGCAAAAGGCAAACGCAGGAACGTCACTAACAGAAATCAAGGCAATATGGCAACATCTGAACCCAATTCTCCTCTACCAACATGTCCTGGATACCCCATCACACCAGTAAAACAAGATTTGGATTTAAAATCACTGGTCATGATGCTGGTACAGGAACAAATGAAGGTCATACATAAAGAAATTCAGGAGACAATGGATCAAAAGTTAGAAGCCCTTGCAAGGGAAACACAAAAATCATTGAAAGAAATCCAGGAGAATACAAAAGCCAACAAGGAGGAAATGCAAAAAACACTTAAAGAAATACAGGAGAACTTTGCTCAACAGGCTGAGGTCATGAAAGACGAAACACAAAAATCTCTTAAAGAAATACAGGAGAACTTTGGTCAACAGGCTGAGTTCATGAAAGAGAAAACACAAAAATCTCTTAAAGAATTACAGGAAAACACAAACATGCAAGTGAAGGAGCTAAGCAAAACCATCCAGGATCTAAAATCAGAAGTAGAAACAACTAAGAAAACTCAAAGGGAGACAACTTTGGAGATAGAAAGCCTTGGGAAGAAATCAGGGGACAGAGATACAAATATCAACAACAGAATACAAGAGATAGAAGAAAGAATCTCAGATGCTGAAGATTCCATAGAAACCATGGACTCAACAGTTAAAGAAAATGCAAAATGCAAAAAGCTTGTAACCCAAAATATCCAGGAAATCCAGGACACAATGAGAAGACCAAACCTAAGGATTATAGGCATAGAGGAGAGTGAAGATTTACAACTTAAAGGGCCAGCAAATATCTTCAATAAAATTATGGAAGAAAACTTCCCTAACCTAAAGAGAGAGATGCCCATGAATATACAAGAAGCCTACAGAACTCCAAACAGACTGGACCAGAACAGAAATACTTCCCGTCACATAATAATCAAAACACCAAATGTTCTAAACAAAGAAAGAATACTAAAGGCAGTAAGAGAAAAAGGCCAAGTAACATATAAAGGAAGACCTATCAGAATCACAGCAGACTTTTCACCTGAGACTATGAAGGCTAGAAGGTCCTGGGCAGATCTCATGCAGACTCTAAGAGAACACAAATGCCAACCAAAACTACTATATCCAGCAAAACTCTCAATCACCATAGATGGAGAAACTAAGATATTTCATGACAAAACCAAGTTTACCCAATATCTATCCACAAACCCGGCCCTAAAAAGGATAATAGGAGGACAACACCAATACAAGGAGGGAAACTTCACCCTGGAAAAAGCAAGATAGTAACCTTTCATCAAACCCAAAAGAAGTTAAGCATTCAAATTTAAAAAATAACGTCAAAAATGATAGGAAGTAACAATCACTATTCCTTAATATCTCTTAACATCAATGGACTTAATGCCCCAATAAAAAGACACAGACTAACTGAATGGATACGTAAACAGGACCCTACATTTTGCTGCTTACAGGAAACACACCTCAGGGTCAAAGACAAATACTACCTTAGAGTAAAAGGCTGGAAGACAATTTTACAAGCAAATGGTCTCAGGAAACAAGCTGGAGTAGCCATTTTAATATCAGATAAAATTGACTTTCAACCCAAAGTCATCAAAAGAGACCCTGAGGGACACTTCTTGCTGGTCAAAGGAAAAATACAAAAAGAAGAACTGTCAATCCTGAACATCTATGCCCCAAATGCAAGGGCACCCTCTTTTGTAAAAGAAACTTTATTAAAACTAAAAGCACACATTGCACCTAACACAATAATTGTGGGTGACTTCAACACTGCACTTTCCTCAATGGACCGATCAGGAAAACAGAAACTAAACAGGGACACAATGAAACTAATTGAAGCTTTGGACCAATTAGATTTAACAGATATATATAGAACATTCTATCCTAAAACAAAAGAATATACCTTTTTCTCAGCACCTCATGGTACCTTCTCCAAAATCGACCATATAATTGGTCACAAGACAGACCTCAACAAATATAAGAGGATCGAACTAATCCCATGCCTCCTATCTGATCACTATGGAGTAAAAGTGGTTTTCAATAGCAACAGAAACAACAGAAAGCCCACATACACGTGGAAACTGAACAATACTCTACTCAATGATACCTTGGTCAAGGAAGAAATAAAGAAAGAAATTAAAGACTTTTTAGAACACAATGAAAATGAAAACACAACATACCCAAATCTATGGGACACAATGAAAGCAGTGCTAAGAGGAAAACTCATAGCCCTGAGTGCCTCCAAAAAGAAAATGGAGAGAGCATACATTACCAGCTTAATGACACACCTGAAAGCCCTGGAACAAAAAGAAGCTATTTCGCCCAGGAGGAGTAGAAGGCAGGAAATCATCAAACTCAGGGCCGAAATCAATCAAGTAGAAACAAAGAGAACCATACAAAAAATCAACAATACGAGGAGCTGGTTCTTTGAGAAAATCAACAAGATAGATAAACCCTTAGCCAGAATGACCAAAGGGCACAGAGAAAGTATCCAAATTAACAAACTAAGAAATGAAAAGGGAGATATAACAACGGAAACTGAGGAAATCCAAAAAATCATCAGATCCTACTACAAGAGCCTATACTCAACACAACTGGAGAATCTGGAGGAAATGGACAATTTCCTTGACAGATACCAAATACCAAAATTAAATCAGGACCAACTAGACCATCTAAACAGTCCCATAATGCCTAAAGAAATAGAAGGAGTCATAGAAAGTCTTCCAACCAAAAAAAGCACAGGACCAGATGGCTTCAGTGCAGAATTCTACCAGACCTTCAAAGAAGAGTTAACACCAATACTCTTCAAACTATTCCACAAAATAGAAACAGAAGGAACACTACCCAATTCCTTCTACGAAGCCACAATTACGCTGATACCAAAGCCACACAAAGATCCAACAAAGAAAGAGAACTTCAGACCAATTTCCCTTATGAACATCGATGCAAAAATACTCAATAAAATTCTTGCCAACCGAATCCAAGAACACATCAAAACGATCATCCACCATGATCAAGTAGGCTTTATCCCGGGAATGCAGGGTTGGTTCAATATACGGAAATCCATCAATACAATCCACTACATAAACAAACTCAAAGAACAAAACCACATGGTCATTTCATTGGATGCTGAAAAAGCATTTGACAAAATTCAGCATCCCTTCATGCTTAAAGTCTTGGAGAGAACAGGAATTCAAGGCCCATACCTAAACATAGTAAAAGCAATATACAGCAAACCGGTAGCCAGCATCAAACTAAATGGAGAGAAACTTGAAGCAATCCCACTGAAATCAGGGACCAGACAAGGCTGCCCCCTTTCTCCTTATCTTTTCAATATTGTACTTGAGGTACTAGCTCGGGCAATTCGACAACATAAGGAGGTCAAAGGGATACAAATTGGAAAGGAAGAAGTCAAACTATCATTATTTGCAGATGACATGATCGTCTACCTAAGTGACCCAAAGAACTCCACTAGAGAGCTCCTACAGCTGATAAACAACTTCAGCAAAGTGGCAGGTTATAAAGTCAACTCAAGCAAATCAGTGGCCTTCCTATACTCAAAGGATAAGCAGGCTGAGAAAGAAATTAGGGAAATGACCCCCTTCACAATAGCCACAAACAGTATAAAGTATCTTGGGGTGACTCTTACCAAACATGTGAAAGATCTGTATGACAAGAACTTCAAGACTCTGAAGAAGGAAATGGAAGAAGACCTCAAAAAATGGGAAAACCTCCCATGCTCATGGATCGGCAGAATCAATATAGTTAAAATGGCCATTTTGCCTAAAGCACTATACAGATTCAATGCAATACCCATCAAAATCCCAACTCAATTCTTCACAGAGTTAGAAAGAGCAATTATCAAATTCATCTGGAACAACAAAAAACCCAGGATAGCTAAAACTATTCTCAGCAACAAAAGGAAATCTGGGGGAATCAGTATCCCTGACCTCAAGCAATACTACAGAGCAATAGTGTTAAAAACTGCATGGTATTGGTACAGTGACAGGCAGGAGGATCAATGGAACAGGATTGAAGATCCAGAAATGAACCCACACACCTATGGCCACTTGATCCTCGACAAAGAGGCTGAAAACATCCAATGGAAAAAAGATAGCCTTTTCAACAAATGGTGCTGGTTCAACTGGAGGTCAGCATGCAGAAGAATGCGAATTGATCCATCCTTGTCTCCTTGTACTAAGCTCAAATCCAAATGGATCAAGGACCTCCACATAAAGCCAGACACTCTGAAGCTAATAGAAAAAAAACTGGGGAAGACCATTGAGGACATCGGTACAGGGAGAAAGTTTCTGAACAGAACACCAATAGCGTATGCTCTAAGAGCAAGAATTGACAAATGGGACCTCATAAAATTACAAAGTTTCTGTAAGGCAAAGGACACCATCAAGAGGACAAATCGGCAACCAACAAATTGGGAAAAGATCTTCACCAATCCTACATCAGATAGAGGGCTAATATCCAATATATATAAAGAACTCAAGAAGTTAGACTCCAGAAAACCAAACAACCCTATTAAAAAATGGGGTACAGAGTTAAACAAAGAATTCTCACCTGAAGAACTTCGGATGGCGGAGAAGCATCTTAAAAAATGCTCAACTTCATTAGTCATTAGGGAAATGCAAATCAAAACAACCCTAAGATTTCATCTTACACCAGTCAGAATGGCTAAGATTAAAAATTCAGGAGACAGCAGGTGTTGGAGAGGGTGTGGAGAAAGAGGAACACTCCTCCACTGCTGGTGGGGTTGCAAATTGGTACAACCACTCTGGAAATCAGTCTGGCGGTTCCTCCGAAAACTGGGCACCTTACTTCCAGAAGATCCTGCTATACCACTCCTGGGCATATACCCAGAAGACTCCCCACTATGTAATAAGGATACATGTTCTACTATGTTCATAGCAGCCCTATTTGTAATTGCCAGATGCTGGAAAGAACCCAGGTATCCCTCAACAGAAGAGTGGATGCAAAAAATGTGGTATATCTACACAATGGAGTACTATTCAGCCATTAGAAACAATGAATTCATGAAATTCTTAGGCAAATGGATGGAGCTAGAGAATATCATACTAAGTGAGGTAACCCAGACTCAAAAGGTGAATCATGGTATGCACTCACTAATAAGTGGATATTAACCTAGAAAACTGGAATACCCAAAACATAATCCACACATCAAATGAGGTACAAGAAGAAAGGAGGAGTGGCCCCTGGTTCTGGAAAGACTCAGTGAAACAGTATTCAGCAAAACCAGAACGGGGAAGTGGGAAGGGGTGGGTGGGAGGACAGGGGAAGAGAAGGGGGTTTGCGGGACTTTCGGGGAGTGGGGGGGCTAGAAAAGGGGAAATCATTTGAAATGTAAATAAATTATATCGAATAATAATAAAAAAAAAAAAAACTTTAAGTACCATATTCTGCAGCTCCCTGAGGGTTTCAAAGACAATCTGTGTTTCTAGATAGCTTGTTTCTAGCTATCCACTATCTGTTTAACTTTGAAAACATATTTCTGAATGCAAGTAAACTAGTATCTAGCATGATCATAAGTTTGATTGACTATCTATTAACTTGTATTTTTTAATTATCCTAAACAGCTGGAAATAGCAGCTTTTAAAAGGACTAGAACGAGCAGCAGCAGTGGTGGCAGCGGCAACAGCAGCAGCAGCTGGTCCAGTGGAAGGGCTATCAGCAGTGGAACCAAGGTGACAAGATCTAGGCAGGCCTTGCACCTGCTAACACTGACCTTCGCTGGCCAGCCAGGCTGCAAGCGGTGGCAGATTTACAGCACCTTTCACTGCACAGAAGCCACATTAGAACTCTGCCTCCCGCCAGTCAGTTATGGAAGTCTCTCTGCCATCTTGGATCTCAGGCGCCAGAGAAATCAGACAGACTAAGGTACTCAAATATAACCCAAGGCCAACATCGCAGGGGTTTAAGCCCGACGGGTGTTGGCCTGTACCCAGGCCCTGGGCTGTTCGGGGGCCATCGGTGTGCAAACCCAGCCAGGAGGTTGTTTGCCTGGCCCAGCACACAGGTGGGGGGGTGTCTAAGACGGACCCCAGGCCCTGGGCTGCTCGGTGGGCCATCTGTGTGCCAACCCGGCCAGAAGGTTGTTAGCATAGCATACTCTCCTGGCACTTTCAGGGAGCTTGCACATGCCGCCATCCTGGCCACCTGACAGAACCAATTAAGTTATAGCCCGAGGGGAACTTTGGTCAGGCCTTAGCCTGCCAGGATTTTGCCTACACTCAGGGCCTCAGCAGCTAGGCTAGCCTTGTGTGCACCAACCTGGTTGGGAGATAGGCTGCCCAGCAGAGTGACCAGCACTCAGAAAAGATCCCTCAGCATCATAGACCATCATCACTCACTGAAGGAGCAAAAGGGCACCGCCTGGTTCACACAGACAACCTGGGGCAAGGCACACTAGGGCTGCAAGGGCACCCAAGAGGAGGGCAGCGCATTAGCAATCTGTAACAGGGGAAACCCAGCCATCCTGTGTTGCAGAAATAGCCATATAGCCTCACAGGAGGCACAAATACCACCCAGAGAGAAGACAAACTAATGCCAGAAATAACAAGATGGCAAAGGGTAAATGCAGGAACGCTACTAACAGAAACCTAGGCAATATGATAGCGTCTGAACCAAACTCTCCAACATCAGCAAGTCCTGATTACACAAACACACCAGAAAAACAAGATTTGGATTTAAAATCAATGTTCATGTTGCTACCAGAAGAACACAAAAAGGGTATAAATGAATCTCTTAAAGAAGTACAGGGTAGCACGAATAAGCTAGAAACCCGCATAATGGAAACACAAAAAATCACTTAAAGAAATTCAGAAGAATAAGGCTCAAGAGATAGAAGCCAATAAAGAAGAAACACAAAAAAAACTTAAAGAAATGCAGGATAAAGTGAGTCAAACAGCAGAAGTCATGAAAGAGGAAACACAAAAATCTCTTAAAGAATTACAGGAAAACACAAACAAGCAAGTGAAGGAGCTAAGCAAAACCATCCAGGATCTAAAATCAGAAGTAGAAACAACTAAGAAATCACAAAGGGAGACAACTTTGGAGATAGAAAACCTTGAGAAGAAATCAGGGGCCATAGATTCAAATATAAACAACAGAATACAAGAGATGGAAGAAAGAATCTCAGATGCTGAAGATACCATAGAAACCATTAACTCAACAGTCAAAGAAAATGCAAAATGCAAAAAACTTGTATCCCAGAACATCCAGGATATCCAGAACACAATGAGAAGACCAAACCTAAGGATTATAGGTATAGATAAGAGTGAAAATTTACAGCTGAAAGGGCCAGCAAACATCTTCAACAAAATTATGGAAGAAAACTTTCCCAACTTAAAGAAAGAGATGCCCATGAACATACAAGAAGCCTACAGAACTCTAAACACACTGGACCTGAGCAGAAATACCTCATGTCACATAATAATCAAAACCCCAAATGTACTAAACAAAGAAAGAATATTAAAGTCAGTAAGAGAAAAAAGGCCAAGTAACATATAAAGGAAGACCTATCAGAATCACACCAGACTTCTCACCAGAGACCATGAAAGCTAGAAGATCCTGGGCAGATCTCATGCAGACTCTAAGAGAACACAAATCTCAGCCAAGACTACTATACCCAGCAAAACTTTCAATCATAATAGATGGAGAAAGCAAGATATTCCATGACAAAACCAAATTTACACAATATCTTTCTACAAACCCAGCTCTACAAAGGATAATAGGAGGAAAACTCCAATACAAGGAGGGAAACGACACCCTGGAAAAAGCAAGATAGTTACCTTCTTTCATCAAACCCAAAAGAAGATAACCACTCAAATATAAAAAATAACATCGAAAATGACAGGAAGTAATAATCACTATTCCTTAATACCTCTTAATGTTAATGGACTCAACTCCCCAATAAAAGGACATAGACTAACAGACTGGATAAGGAAACAGGACCCTACATTTTTCTGCATACAGGAAACACACCTCAATGTCAAAGACAAAAACTACCTTAGAGTAAAAGGCTGGAAGATAATTTTACAAGCCAATGGTCTCAGGAAACGAGCAGGAGTAGCCATTCTAATATCAGATAAAATTGACTTTCAACCTAAAGTCATCAAAAGAGATATAGAAGGACACTTCTTGCTGGTCAAAGGAAAAATCCACCAAGAAGAACTTTCAATTCTGAACATCTATACGCCAAATGCAAGGGCACCCTCATTCGTAAAAGAAGCTTTACTAAAGCTCAAAGCACACATTGCACCTAACACAATAATTGTGGGTGACTTCAACACTGCACTTTCCTCAATGGACTGATCAGGAAAACAGAAACTAAACAGGGACACAATAAAACTAATTGAAGCTTTGGACCAATTGGACTTGACTGATATTTATAGAACATTTCACCCTAAAACAAAAGAATTTACCCTTTTCTCAGCACCTCATGGTACCTTCTCCATAATCGACCATATTATTGGTCACAAGACAGACCTCAACAAGTGTAAGAAGATCAAACTAATACCATGCCTCCTATCGGATCACTATGGAGCAAGAGTGGTCTTCAATGGCCACAAAAACAACAGAAAGCCCACATACACATGGAGGCTGAACAATAGTCTACTCAATGACACCTTGGCCAAAGAAGAAATAAAGAAAGAAATCAGACTTTTTAGAATTTAATGAAAATGAAGGCACAACATACCCAAATCTTTGGGACACAATGAAAGCAGTGCTAAGAGGAAAACTCATAGCCCTGAGTGCCTCCAAAAAGAAAATGGAGAGTGCATACAGGAGCAGCTTAAAGACACACCTGAAAGCCCTGGAACAAAAAGAAGCCAATTCACCCAGAAAGAGTAGAAGACAGGAAATCATCAAACTCAGTGCTGAAATCAGACAAGTGGAAACAAAGAGAACCATACAAAGAATCAACAAATCCAGGAGCTGGTTCTTTGAGAAAATCAACAAGATAGATAGACCCTTAGCCAGATTGACAAAAGGGCAGAGAGAAATCATCCAAATTGACAAAATTAGAAATGAAAAGAGAGATATAGCAACAGAAACTGAGGAAATTCAAAAAATCATCAGATCCTACTACAAAAGCCTATACTCAACACAACAGGAAAATCTGGAGGAAATGGACAATTTCCTCAACAGATTCCAAATACAAAAACTAAATCAGGACCAAACAAATCATCTAAACAGTCCCATAACCCCTCAAGAAATAGTAGGGGTCATAGAAAGCCTTCCAACCAAAAAAAGCAGAGGACCAGAAGGCTTCAGTGCAGAATTCTATTAGAGCTTCAAAGAAGACCTAACACCAATACTCTTCAAACTATTCCACAAAATAGAAACAGAAGGAACACTACCCAATTCCTTCTATGAAGCCCCAATTAACACTGATACCAAAACCACACAAAGATCCAACAAAGAAAGAGAACTTAAGAACAATTTCCCTTATGAACATCGATGCCAAAATACTCATCAAAATTCTTGCCAACTGAATTCAAGAACACATAAAAATGATCATCCACCATGATCAAGTAAGCTTTATTCCAGGGATGCATGGTTGGTTCAATATATGGAAATCCATCAATGCAATCCACTACATAAACAAACTCAAAGAAAAAAACCACATGGTTATTTCATTGGATGCTGAAAAAGCATTTGTCAAAATTCAGCATCCTTTCATGTTTAAAGTCTTGGAAAGAACAGGAATTCAAGGCCCATACCTAAACATAGTAAAAGCAATATACAGCAAATCCATAGCCAGCATCAAACTAAATGGAGAGAAACTTGAAGCAATCCCACTAAAATCAGGGACTAGACAGGGCTGCCCCCTTTCTCCTTATCTTTTCAATATTGTACTTGAGGTACTACCTCAGGCAATTAGAAGACATAAGGAGGTCAAAGGGATACAAATTGGAAAGGAAAAAGTCAAACTATCATTATTTGCAGATGATATGATAGTCTACCTAAGTGACCCAAAAACCTCCACTAGAGAACTCTTACAGCTGATAAACAACTTCAGCAAAGTGGCTGGTTATAAAATCAAGCAAATCAGTAGCCTTTCTATACTCAAAGGATAAGCAGGCTGAGAAAGAAATTAGGGAACTGACACCCTTCACAATAGCCACAAACAGTATAAAGTACCTTGGGTTTACTCTTATAAAACATGTGAAAGATCTGTATGACAAGAACTTCAAGACTCTGAAGAAGGAAATGGAAGACCTCAAAAAATGGAAAAACCTCCCATTCTCATGAATCAGCAGGCCTGATAGAGTTAAAATGCAATATACAAATTCAACGCCATTCCCATCAAAATCCCTACTCAATTCTTCATAGAGTTAGAAAGAGCAATTCTCAAATTCAACTGGAATAACAAAAAACCCAGGATAGCTAAAACTATTCTCAACAACAAAAGAACTTCTGGAGGGAATCAGTATCCCTGACCTCAAGAAATACTACTGAGCAATAGTGTTAAAAACTCCATGGTATTGGTACAGTGACAGGCAGGTGGATCAATGGAAGAGGAGTGAAGATCCAGAAATGAACCCACACACCTATGGCCACTTGATCCTCGACAAAGGGGCTGAAAACATCCAATGGAAAAAAGATAGCCTTTTCAGCAAATGGTGCTGGTTCAACTGGAGGTCAGCATGCAGGAGAATGCGAATTGATCCATCCTTGTCTCCTTGTACTAAGCTCAAATCCAAATGGATCAAAGACCTCCACATAAAGCCAGACACTCTGAAGCTAATAGAAAAGAAACTGGAGAAGACCCTTAAGGACATCAGTACGGGGGAAAGTTTCTGAACAGAACACCAATAGCACATGCTCTAAGATCAAGAATTGACAAATGGCACCTCATAAAATTACAAAGTTTCTGTAAAGCAAAGGACACCATCAAAAGAACAAATCGGCAACCAACAAATTGGGAAAAGATCTTCACCAATCCTACATCAGATAGAGGGCTAATATCTAATATATACAAAGAACTCAAGAAGTTAGACACCAGAAAGCCAAATAATAACCCTATTAAAAAATGGAGTACAGAGTTAAACAAAGAATTCTCACCTAGAAAACTTCAGAGGGCAGGGAAACATCTTTTTTTTTTTATTCCATACATTTTTTATTTACATTTCAAATGATTTCCCCTTTTCTAGACCCCTACTCCCAGAAAGTCCTGTAAGCCCCCTTCTCTCCCCCTGTCCTCCCACATACCCCTTCCCACTTCCCCGTTCTGGTTTTGCTAAATACTGCTTCAATGAGTCTTTCCAGAAAAAGGGGCCACTCCTCCTTTCTTCTTGTACCTCATTTGATGTGTGGATAATGTTTTGGGTATTCCAGTTATCCAGGTTAATATCCACTTATTAGTGAGTGCATACCATGATTTACCTTTTGAGTCTGGGTTACCTCACTTAGTATGATGTTCTCTAGCTCCATCCATTTGCCTAAGAATTTCATGAATTCATTGTTTCTAATGGCTGAATAGTACTTCATTGTGTAGATGTACCACATTTTTTGCATCCACTCTTCTGTTGAGGGATACCTGGGTTCATTCCAGCTTCTGGAAATTATAAATAGGGCTGCTATGAACATAGTAGAGCATGTATCCTTATTACATGGTGGTGAATCCTCTGGGTATATGCCCAGGAGTGGTATAGCAGGATCTTCTGGAAGTGAGGTGCCCAGTTTTCAGAGGAACCACCAGACTGATTTCCAGAGTGGTTGTACAAACTTGCAACCTCACCAGCAGTTGAGGAGTGTTCCTCTTTCTCCACACCCTCTCCAACACCTGCTGTCTCCTGAATTTTTAATTTTAGCCATTCTGACTGGTGTAAGGTGAAATCTCAGGGTTGTTTTGATTTGCATTTCCCTAATGACTAATGAAGTTGAGCATTTTTTAAGATGCTTCTCTGCCCTCCGAAGTTCTTCAGGTGAAAATTCTTTGTTTAACTCTGTACTCCATTTTTTAATAGGGTTGTTTGGTTTTCTGGAGTCTAACTTCTTGAGTTCTTTATATATATATTGGATATTAGCCCTCTATCTGATGTAGGATTGGTGAAGATCTTTTCCCAATTTGTTGGTTGCTGATTTGTCCTCTTGATGGTTTCCTTTGCCTTACAGAAACTTTGTAATTTTATGAGGTACCATTTGTCAATTCTTGATCTTAGAGCATACGCTATTGGTGTTCTGTTCAGAAACTTTCTCCCTGTACCAATGTCCTCAAGGGTCTTCTCCAGTTACTTTTCTATTAGCTTCAGAGTATCTGGCTTTATGTGGAGGTCCTTTATCCATTTGGATTTGAGCTTAGTACAAGGAGACAAGGATGGATCAATTCGAATTCTTCTGCATGCTGACCTCCAGTTGACCCAGCACCATTTGTTGAAAAGGTTATCTTTATATATATTGGATATTAGCCCTCTATCTGATGCAGGATTAGTGAAGATCTTTTCCCAATTTGTTGGTTGCTGATTTGTCCTCTTGATGGTGTCCTTTGCCTTACAGAAACTTTGTAATTTTATGAGGTCCCATTTGTCAATTCTTGCTCTTAGAGCATACGCTATTGGTGTTCTGTTCAGAAACTTTCTCCCTGTACCGATGTCCTCAAGGGTCTTCCTCAGTTTCTTTTCTATTAGCTTGAGAGTGTCTGGCTTTATGTGGAGGTCCTTGATCCATTTGGATTTGAGCTTAGTACAAGGAGACAAGGATAGATCAATTTGCATTCTTCTGCATGCTGACCTCCAGTTGAACCTGCACCATTTGTTGAAAAGGCTATCTTTTTTCCATTGGATGTTTTCAGCCTCTTTGTCAAGGATCAAGTGGCCATAGGTGTGTGGGTTCATTTCTGGATCTTCAATCCTGTTCCATTGATCCTCCTGCCTGTCAGGGTACCAATACCATGCAGTTTTTAACACTATTGCTCTGTAGTATTGCTTGAGGTCAGGGATACTGATTCCCCTAGACATTCTTTTGTTGCTGAGAATAGTTTTAGCTATCCTGGGTTTTTTGTTATTCCAGTTGAATTTGAGAATTGCTCTTTCTAACTCTGTGAAGAATTGAGTTGGGATTTTGATGGGTATTGCATTGAATCTGTATATTGCTTTTGGCAAAATGGCCATTTTAACTATATTGATTCTACCGATCCATGAGGATGGGAGTTTTTCCCATTTTTTGAGGTCTTCTTCCATTTCCTTCTTCAGAGTCTTGAAGTTCTTGTCATACAGATCTTTCACATGTTTGGTAAGAGTCACCCCAAGATACTTTATACTGTTTGTGGCTATTGTGAAGGGGGTCATTTCCCTAATTTCTTTCTCAGCCTGCTTATCCTTTGAGTATAGGAAGGCCATTGATTTGCTTCAGTGGATTTTATAACCTGCCACTTTGCTCAAGTTGTTTATCAGCTGTAGGAGTTCTCTAGTGGAGTTTTTTTGGGTCACTTAGATAGACTATCATGTCATCTGCAAATAATGATAGTTTGACTTCTTCCTTTCCGATTTGTATCCCTTTGACCTCCTTATGTTGTCAAATTGCCTGACCTAGTACCTCAAGTACAATATTGAAAGGATAAGGAGAGAGGGGGCAGCCCTGTCTAGTCCCTGATTTTAGAGGGATTGCTTCAAGTTTCTCTCCATTTAGTTTGATGCTGGCTACGGGTTTGCTGTATATTGCTTTTACTATGTTTAGGTATGGGCCTTGAATTCCTGTTCTTTCCAAGAATTTAAGCATGAAAGGATGCTGAATTTTGTCAAATGCTTTTTCAGCATCCAATGAAATGACCATGGGTTTTTTTTCTTTGAGTTTGTTTATGTAGTGGATTGCATTGATGGATTTCCATATATTGAACCAACCCTGCATTCCCGGGATAAAGCCTACTTGATCATGGTGGATGATAGTTTTGATGTGTTCTTGGATTCGGTTGGCAAGAATTTTATTGAGTATTTTTGCATCGATGTTCATAAGGGAAATTGGTCTGAAGTTCTCTTTCTTTGTTGGATCTTTGTGTGGTTTTGGTATCCGCGTAATTGTGGATTCATAGAAGGAATTGGGTAGTGTTCCTTCTGTTTCTATTTTGTGGAATAATTTGAAGAGTATTGGTGTTAACTCTTCTTTGAAGGTCTGATACAATTCTGCACTTAAGCCATCTGGTCCTGTGCTTTTTTTGGTTGGAAGACTTTCTATGACTCCTTCTATTTCTTTAGGCATTATGGGACTATTTAGATGATCTATTTGGTCCTGATTTAATTTTGGTATTGGTATCTGTCAAGGAAATTGTCCATTTCCTCCAGATTCTCCAGTTGTGTTGAGTACAGGCTCTTGTAGTAGGATCTGATGATTTTTTGGATTTCGTCAGGTTCCGTTGTTATATCTCCCTTTTCAGTTCTAAGTTTGTTAATTTGGATACTTTCTCTGTGCCCTTTGGTCAGTCTGGCTAAGGGTTTATCTATCTTGTTGATTTTCTCAAAGAACCAGCTCCTGGTTTTGTTGATTCTTTGTATGGTTCTCTTTGTTTCTACTTGATTGATTTCAGCCCTGAGTTTGATGATTTCCTGCCTTCTACTCCTCCTGGGTGAAAACCAAACAACCCTATTAAAAATGGGGTACAGAGTTAAACAAAGAATTATCAACTGAAGAACTTCGGAAGGCAGAGAAGCATCTTAAAAAATGCTCAACTTCATTAGTCATTAGGGAAATGCAAATCAAAACAACCCTGAGATTTCACCTTACACCAGTCAGAATGGCTAAGATTAAAAAGTCTGGAGACAGCAGGTGTTGGAGAGGGTGTGGAGAAAGAGGAACACTCCTCCACTGCTGGTGGGTTTGCAAATTGGTACAACCACTCTGGAAATCAGTCTGGCGGTTCCTCTGAAAACTGGGCACCTCACTTCCAGAAGATCCTGCTATACCACTCCTGGGCATATACCCAGAGGATTCACCACCATGTAATAAGGATACATGTTCCACTATGTTCATAGCAGCCATATTTATAATTGCCAGATGCTGGAATGAACCCAGGTATCCCTCAACAGAAGAGTGGATGCAAAAAAATGTAGTATATCTACACAATGGAGTACTATTCAGCTATTAGAAACAATGAATTCATGAAATTCTTAGGCAAATGGATGGAGCTAGAGAACATCATACTAAATGAGGTAACCCTGACTCAAAAGGTGAATCATGGTATGCACTCACTAATAAGTGGATATTAACCTAGAAAACTGGAATACCCAAAACATAATCCACACATCAAATGAGGTACAAGAAGAAAGGAAGAGTGGCCCCCTGTTCTGGAAAGACTCAGTGAAGCAGTATTTGGCAAAACCAGAACGGGGAAGTGGGAAGGGGTATGTGGGAGGACAGGGGGAGAGAAGGGGGCTTGCGGGACTTTCGGGGAGTGGGGGGTTAGAAAAGGGGAAATCATTTGAAATGTAAATAAAAAATATATCAAATAAAAAAAAAGGAAAAGACTATCTTTTTTCCAATGGATGTTTTCAGCCTCTTTGTCAAGGATCAAGTGGCCATAGGTGTGTGGGTTCATTTCTGGATCTTCAATCCTGTTCCATTGATCTGCTTCCTGTCACTGTACCAATACCATGCAGTTTTTAACACTATTGCTCTGTAGTATTGCTTGAGGTCAGGGATACTGATTCCCCCAGACTTTCTTTTGTTGCTGAGAATAGTTTTAGCTATCCTGGGTTTTTTGTTATTCCAGATGAATTTGAGAATTGCTCTTTCTAACTCTGTGAAGAATTGAGTTGGGATTTTGATGGGTATTGCATTGAATCTGTATATTGCTTTTGGCAAAATGGCCATTTTGACTATATTGATTCTACTGATCCATGAGGATGGGAGGTTTTCCCATTTTTTTGAGGTCTTCTTCCATTTCCTTCTTCAGAGTCTTGAAGTTCTTGTCATACAGATCTTTCACATGTTTGGTAAGAGTCACTCCAAGATACTTTATACTGTTTGTGGCTATTGTGAAGGGGGTCATTTCCCAAATTTCTTTCTCATCCTGCTTATCCTTTGAGTATAGGAAGGCCACTGATTTGCTTGTGTTGATTTTGTAACCTGCCACTTTGCCTAAGTTGTTTATCAGCTGTAGGAGTTCTCTAGTGGAGTATTTTGGGTCACTTAGGTAGCCTATCATGTCATCTGCAAATAATGATAGTTTGACTTCTTCCTTTCCAATTTGTATCCCTTTGACCTCTTTATGTTGTCGAATTGCCCTAGCTAGTACCTCAAGTAAATATTGAAAAGATAAGGAGAAAGGGTGCAGCCTTGTCTAGTCCCTGATTTTAGAGGGATTGCTTCAAGTTTCTCTCCATTTAGTTTGATGCTGGCTATGGGTTTGCTGTATATTGCTTTTACTATGTTTAGGTATGGGCCTTGAATTCTTATTCTTTCCAAGACTTTAAGCATGAAAGGATGCTGAATTCAAATAGATCATCTAAACAGTCCCATAACGCCTAAAGAAATAGAAGGAGTCATAGAAAGTCTTCCAACCAAAAAAAGCACTCGACCAGATGGTTTCAGTGCAGAATTCTATCAGACCTTCAAAGAAGAGTTAACACCAATACTCTTCAAACTATTCCACAAAATAGAAACAGAAGGAACACTATCCAATTCTTTCTATGAATCCACAATTACGCGGATACCAAAACCACACAAAGATCCAACAAAGAAAGAGAACTTCAGACCAATTTCCCTTATGAACATCGATGCAAAAATACTCAATATAATTCTTGCCAACCGAATCCAAGAACACATCAAAACTATCATCCACCATGATCAAGTAGGCTTTATCCCAGGAATGCAGGGTTGGTTCTATATATGGAAATCCATCAATGCAATCCACTACATAAACAAACTCAAAGAAAAAAACCACATGGTCATTTCATTGGATGCTGAAAAAGCATTTGACAAAGGCAGAGAAACATCTTAAAAAATGCTCAACTTCATTAGTCATAAGGGAAATGCAAATCAAACAACCCTGAGATTTCACCTTACACCAGTTAGAATGGCAAAACTCCAGTAGAGAACTTCTACAGCTGATAAACAACTTCAGCAAAGTAACTAGTTATAAAATCAAGTCAAGCAAATCAAAACAACCCTGAAATTTCACCTTACACCAGTCAGAATGGCTAAGATTAAAAATTCAGGAGACAGCAGATGTTGGCGAGGATGTGGAGAAAGAGGAACACTCCTCCACTTCTGGTGGGGTTGCAAATTGGTACAACCACTCTGGAAATCAGTCTGGTGGTTACCCCGAAAGCTGGGCACCTCACTTCCAGAAGATCCTGCTATACTACTCTTGGGCATATACCCAGAAGATTCCCCAGCATGTAATAAGGATACATGTTCCACTATGTTCATAGCAGCCCTATTTATAATTGCCAGAAGCTGGAAAGAACCCAGGTATCCCTCAACAGAAGAGTGGATGCAAAAAAAAAATGTGGTATATATACACAATGGAGTACTATTCAGCCATTAGAAACAATGAATTCATGAAATTCTTAAGCAAATGGATGGAGCTGGAGAACATCATACTAAGTGAGGTAACCCAGACTCAAAAGATGAATCATGGTATGCACTCACTAATAAGTGGATATTAACCTAGGAAACTGGAATATTCAAAACATAATCCACACATCAAATGAGGTACAAGAAGAAGGGAGGAGTGGCCCCTTGTTCTGGAAAGACTCAGTGAAGCAGTATTGGGCAAAACCAGAACAGGGATGTGGGAAGGCTTGGGTGGGAAAACAGGGGGAGGGAAGGGGGCTGATGAGACTTTTGGGTAGTGGGGGTCTAGAAAAGGGGAAATCATTTGAAATGTAAATAAAAAAATATATCGAAGGAAAAAAAAGGAAAAAACTCAGGAGACAGCAGGTGTTGGCGAAGATGTGGAGAAAGAGGAGCACTCCTCCACTGCTAGTGGGGTTGCAAATTGGTACAATCACTCTGGAAATCAGTCTGGCTGTTCCTTAGAAAACTGGGCACCTCACTTACCGAAAGATCTTGCTATACCACTCCTGGGCATATACCCAGAGGATTCCCCAACATGTAAAAAGGATATATGCTCCACTATGTTCACAGTACCCTATTTATAATAGCCAGACGCTGGAAAGAACCCAAGTATCCCTCTACAGAAAAATGGATGCAAAAAATGTGGTATATATACACAATGGAGTACTATTCAGCCATTAGAAACAATGAATTCATGAAATTCTTAGACAAACGGATGGAGCTGGAGAACATCATACTAAGTGAGGTATTCCAGTCTCAAAAGATCAATCATGGTATGCACTCACTAATAAGTGGATATTAGCCTGGAAACCTGGAATACCCAAAATCTAATCCACACATCAAATGTGGTACAAGAAGAATGGAGGAGTGGCCCCTGGTTCTGGAAAGAGTCAGTATAGCAGTATATGGCTAAACCAGAACAGGGAAGTGGGAAAGGGTGGGTGGAAGAATAGGGGGAGGGAAGGACGTTTATGTGATTTTCAGGGAGTGGGGGACCAGAAAAGGGGAAATCATTTGAAATGTAAATAAAAAATATATCGAATGAAATAAAAAAATTACAATCTACTATAAAAAAAGGACTAGAACTTCACATTGCATATTAAAATGAAATTTAAAGGTATAATACCTAAAATAAGATTTTAAAAATATATAGCTATTATGTTGTAGTAAAATATAACTCTAAATCAATATCAATGCATAAAGTTCATATCAAATGTAAAGTATTTGGCTTTTTAATGCTATTTAGTTTAAAAGTGGTTCCCATAATCTATCCTTTATCCTATGAGTCCTATGTCTTCTCATTTCTTTTCACCCCTTCACCACCCTCCTTTCTTAACACTAGTTAGGTGTACAGAGCCATATTGGGGCAGTCATGCACACGGTCAGAGTTTGACTTTGGCCAAGGACAATCCCTGGCTTTGGGCAGGAAGCTGCCATTTGGACATAATAGGGAAGTAGGTTAAAGCAGGAATTTTTTTATCCTTAGGTGGAGTGCAAAGAGTGTACTTGACTATGGTCAAGGTTAACTTCTCCCAGATAGCCAGGATCCTGCTCCACCTAGGGTGGAGTGCTCTAAGTAAAGGTTAAGTTCATTTTTCCTCCAGGTCTAGGAATTCCTGAATTAAGCAGGTGACCCACACAGCTGCCAGAGCAGTCAAGACAAGGACCTCCAAGAGAAGCTAGACAACTTCCACAGGAACTCAGCCCAGAGTCTTGGGGGAAGGGTTTGCCCAAACTGTTAAAAGGTCTGGCGCCATTAAAGTTTCCGGCTTTGATCAGTGAATATTGTCTTAGCCATACTTCTTTTCGCCCCTTCCCTATTCATCCCTCAGCTTCTGTTCCAGAAACCCACTTCGTAATAGCGGCAGGCAGCTATGGAACCCAACAGTTAGGAGAGAATAAAGGATAAATGAAGGAAAGGAAAGAGGAAAATAAAGATGTGTTTGATATTTCAGACTAGCCTGCTGATATCCTCCCAACAAAGATTGGAATCACCCCAAAGAACTACTTCTAAACAGGGCCCCACCCTCCTTGTCCTATTAACAATCTTCTGCTACATCTTTGAGGTGGGTTAGCTTAGCATCCCTTCTAGCCCTTGAACCATTTAAGAACCTTTATTAAAGTAGGTTTTGAAAAAATTCTAAGCTTACAGAAATTATTCCCTTAAAATTTCTTCTTAATATCTGGGGGTGATACTATCTTTTGGGGGAAGCCCACAGAAAATTTGGATATTGGACAGTCTTAAGAAACCTATCTCTATTATCCATATCATCCATATGATCATAAATTATGGCCTGAGAAAACTGCTTACCAATTATTTCTGACGGCTGTTTTACAAAATATTGTGAATGTTACCTGTTAAGTAAATCATGCTACAATCCATAGAACCGAAGAGGCTAAGTAACAAGTAAGGCTCTAGGGGTTACATGGATTCCCTTGGGAAGGAGAAATAGAATAGATTTTGAAGGTACACTGGGGATGAGAATAGGAGAGATCAGGTTGTGGATGAAGAGATGAAGGGAGAGAGCGTATGTGGTGAGTCTAATGGAATTGGGGGCATTTGGAATATGATATGGAAACTTAGAACAGAGAAACTTCCTGGAACCTATGAGAGTAACCAAACTGAAGATTCCTAGAAGCAGACAATACAGATCCTGAACTGTCCATCTTCTATAACTAGGCAAGATAGTCGGTGATGGGACTAAGATACCAACTGAGCCACCAAAATCATTGACACACAACCTGTTCTGCCTACATGATGTGCTGAAGTAATGATGGCTCAGATTGTGGGAGTAGCCAATTAATGAATGGTCTAAGTTGAGGCCCACTAACTACCCAGATCCCCCAAAGCTACCAGGGACTAAACCACCAATCAAAGAGTATACAGGGGGTACCCATGGCTCTAGCTGGATATGTAGCAGAGGACTGACTTATCTGGCATCACTTGGAGGGGAGTCCCTTCATTCTGTGGAGGCTTGATGGCCCATGATAGGGGAACACTAGACCGCTGAGGCAGAAGTGGATGGGAGCTTCATTGAGGCAGTGAGAGGGAGGAGTGGATGGGGGCTTATGGAGGGAAAACTGGGGAGGGGGATAACAGTTGAAATGTAAATAAATACAAATAAATAAAGAAGAGAGGGATCCCATATCTAGATGGATATTAAGAACTTTAAACTTGATAATACAGAAATCTAGGATAAAACCAATCATGACTGGCTGACAACAGCAACAAAGAAGTTAATAAAATGATTTCTAGTAATATTCTTCTGTATCTATTGACTTGGACCTAGTCCAATTGTCATCAGGTAGGCTTCCTCTGGCAGCTGATGAGAGCAAAAACAAAGACAACCAAACATTAGGTGCAATTTGAGGAAACCTGGGGAAGAGGTGGGGAAAGAATGTTACAAGGAATGCCAGAAGAACTTTGCCTACAGAACCAACTAAGCAGGATATATGGGGGCTCACAGAAACTGAAGACCGCCTGGCTATTTTGTTGTTTTTTTAACTTGGTTTTTTGTGAAACTCATAACAGTGGGAGTGGGGCTATCTCTGACTCTTTTGCCTGCTGTTGGGACACTTTCCCTCCTGCTGGGTTGCCTCATTAAACTCTTCTATCAGGGTTTATATCTATTCTTATTGCATCTTGCTGTGCTAAGTTTGTTTTATATTCCAGGGGAGCATGTTCTTTTCTAAAGGGAAACAGTGGAACAGTGAATCTGGGGGGAAGCAAGAGATAGGGAGGAGATAGGGAAAAGTAGAGGGAAGCTGCAGTTGAAATGTGTTATATGAAAGAAGAATAAATTTAAAAAAATGTAGTAGTTGTATTTGCTTCTACTATTTTAGGTATTTAGAATCTCTGGTTTCTGGCCATCCAGGCTCTCTTTTGCGGAGTTAGCCTCAAGTTAAAGCAAGCATTTATTGCCACTCCTAGAAGTTCTGTGCCACCACTGATTGTCACAGCATATACCCAAAGGACACTCCAGCCTACTGCAAGGGCACTTACTCAATTATGCTCATTGCTGTTCTATTCATAACATCCAGAAATAGGAAACTGATGTCCTTCAACTGAAGAGTGGATAAAAAAAAAGTGATACATTTACACAATGAAGTAAAATGCAGCTGTTAGAAAAAAATGACATCATGAAATTTGCAGACAAATGGATGCAAGAAGAAAGAGTCATGCTGAGTGAAGAAACCAAGATACAGAAAGACAAAACTGGTATGTACTCACTATTAAGTGAATATTAGCAATTAAACTTATAACAGTGGGAGTGGGGCTGTCTCTGACACTTTTTCCTGCTCTTGGGACCCTTTCCCTCCTGCTGGGTTGCCTCATTCAGCTCTTATATGAGGGTTTAAACCTATTCTTATTGCATCTTGATAATCAAGTGATAATACAGAGACACAGAGAGGATAAGTAAAGATGAAGACTCTAAGGTGGGAGAGGAGGAACCAAGGGTTTCCCTGAGAAGGAGAAATAAAACAGATTCTGCCTGCCAATGTAGAGAAATTCAGAGTAATGGAAAGTATATCTGTCATAAAGAATGGAAGTCATATTTATTGTCTATCTATTCATCATTTTTTTATATTTTTATCTGTATCTGTATTTATATCTCTGAACACAATTTCACAAATGACCAGAAAATGTGCACTAAAACACAATATTATGCTGTTAAATAACTAAAACATTGGAAAGAGTAGACATTTTCAAAGTTGGTATGGGCTAAGATTACCTGGGTTTGTCACTCTTAAATTGTGGGGTCACATGAGTATTCATAGTTGGAGGAGGGAGGTATCCTGTGTATTGTGGAGTATTTAGTCACTTCCTTGACCTCAGCTCATTAGATCCCAGCAATGCAAGCCAACATGTTTCCAGATATTGATTTTTCCCATGGGAGGCCATGACCCTCCTTTTCTTCTTGGCATTCACATAAACCTGAGATTTAAAGCATAATATGGTACATATATTTTAA
The DNA here is from genome assembly GCF_947179515.1 of Apodemus sylvaticus. NCBI lineage: Eukaryota > Metazoa > Chordata > Mammalia > Rodentia > Muridae > Apodemus > Apodemus sylvaticus. The sequence continues at coordinate 76,061,164 of NC_067474.1, forward strand.
TATGACCTAAGTAACTTCTACAGATTTATACTGTGTGATTAAGAATATCAAATTCTGAGTCTGGGGAGATGACTATGTAGTTAAGAGCACTTGCTGCTCTTGCAGAGGACCTGTATTTCATTCCTAGCACTCACATTAGGAATCCCACTACCTGTTGCTCCAGCTTCAGAGAATCCAATGCTCTTTTCTAGCATCTGTGTTATACCTACACTTCTGTAATATGCACATACAACATATGAAATATAATTCAGTGTAATAAATAGAATTTGTATAGATACAAATCTCATATATAATTTTAAAATAGTAAGTTATAAATGAATCATATTTACATTTAAGTAAGCATGCAAAAAATATTCACAGAAGAACTAGCGCTAACTCCAATGTGGAAATTGTCAACATATTCTTCAGCAGGAAGATGAACACATACTTCAATAAAGAGATATATGGTAATGACATGCATAAATAACACACATAGAAACACACACACAGACAGACACAGACACACATGATCATTCAAGGACTCAGATTCAGGAGAAGTATATAATATCAAAAGCATGTAGAATAATATTTATAATATTAGACAGGAAGATATAGGCTATATTTAATAGAAAGAAGATGACAGGTCCAAGCACAGGAAACATGCTTAGATAATATTTTACTTCAGGACTTGGATTAGCATGTACTTGTTTAAATAGTAAGATTTTTTTGAGACATACAGGTTGTATACTTTATTCCTTTTGTTACACTTAAGTTTTCTCTGTGAATAGGGTACTCTGGGTGGAAACAGAGATGGGGAGGATCTAAAAGAGTTGTGAGAGGGGAAATAATATGACATTTTCAAAGTTGGTATGGGCAAAGATCTCCCAAGTTTATTACTCTTAAAATATAGGGTCATATAATTATGCATAATTGAAGAAGGAAGGTATCCTGTGCATTGTGGAGTATTTATTTTCTTCCTTGACCTCAGCTTATTAGATCCCAATTAAATAAATAAATAGTAGAACAACAACAGCATTTGAGTAGGAAATCCTGATCTGCACAGTGGAGTGGGTCCTGGTTGCTAGAGTGTGGGCGAGCCATTCCTGATGGAGCAAGTGTGGGATAGCTGACCATATCACTCGACTCCTACCATGGGGTGGCACAGGTGCAGAAGTGAAGCCCCCCTACCTCACCCTTGCCACCTCCAGCTGTCAGGAAAGACGCCATGGGATCATGAACTCATTAGCACTATCTCTACCCCTTACCAGCTGTAGCACTCTTGCACAGACATAACAACAAATCTGAATCTAGTGGCAGTAGAGGAGGTGGGGAGTGGTGATGGTGGTACAGGTGTATAGTAATAATTACTTAAAAGATCCCAGGGTGGGGTTTCTACCAACCCTTAACCATTTATGTTCCCGGCGGGAAGCACACACACACACACACACACACATATCTTTATATTTTTAAATATGCCTTAGGCAGCACAATAGCTGCCTGCCCTCCATGCTGTTAGAATCTACCTTCCAATCAATAACCTCACTATTACTTACTATGTGTCATCTGGACTGCTCTTAGCTGTAATTGTGCAGCCCTCGGGCCTACGTTCTCTTGTGCCCTAGCCCATGGCGGCTCTCCTTTCTCCTCTCCTGCATTCTTCTGTTCCATGGTGGTCTCTGTCCCTCTCCTTCTCCCTCTCCACCTCTCTCTCCCTCTCCCTCTCCCTCTCTCTCCCTCTCTCTCTGTCTCTCCCTCTTTCCCTCTCCCTTGCCCTTTCCCTCCCTCCCTTCCATCCCCCCCCTCTCCCCTCATGCTCTCTCTCTAAGCACATAAAAACCTCAACCTCACTTATGTCTCTTCTCAGCTCTTGGTTACTAGTGCCTTTATTCACCTCTCAGAATTAGGTACACATTATTTGAATGAGATATTGTTTTTAGGAACTATACAGATGAAAAATGAGCTATTTATGGCCCTGCTCCGTGTTTTTCATTATTTTTTTCTGTCTAGGGAAGAAAATTCATACCTATTAAATGCTTTAAATTTTTGTTGAACTTAAAAAAATGTCAGACAACAAGCACTAGAAAGATTTTAGCAAAAAAAAAAAAAAGAAACCATTTCATTACCTTAATAACTTTGTTTGGGGAGTGTTTATATATATGATCCTTCTCAATTGAAAATGTCATAGATGGTAAGTGGTCAATACAATATTGTTCCAGGAAATTCACCATATGATCCTAATTCTTGATTCTTCTGCATATACTTCTTTAGGAAACAGTTTTCATTAGAAAGTCTGCTAGTATATCTGATTATTTATGTACTCTACTTCTGGTGCTGTCCTGACTGCTTAAAAGACAAACTCATTCAATAGCCTAATCAACCATGACTTACTTTATTATGTGTCAACTTGATTGATGAACAAGAGAAAGTAGAGAAAAGTTGCAGAATTTTCCCTTGGTGGGAAAGTGGAAGATAGGAAGTCAAACCTCTAGGGTGTTTTAACTTTAGACTCACCATTAAAATACAATAATTATTGTCCTTCCATAGTGACCTCATTTTAAAATATCACCCTTCAATATGTATTTTGAGACACAAAGAGGGAATAGTCGTGGTATATTCCTTTCATGTCACTCATTCCTCTGACAGTAGAGCCTGAAAGTCCTTCTGAGTCCAAATATTTGAATTAAGGCCTACCTCAAGTTCATAATCTGTCTAGGTCAGTTAATTAATTGGTAACTGTGTATGACTACTCCTGCGTGTCACAATTCAGGTTGGTCTACACTCACTTAGAAAACCAGCCTCTAAATGCACCTCTCTTAAGGGAGCTTTTACTTTCTTCATGTTTCTAGGAAGATCGCACATGTCCTCTTGTTTTTCTCATAGCTAATATTAAGCACACACTGGGGCTGCCTATGTACACCTGTCATTTTTCTACTAGTCTTTTCTGAATGAGGAAGCTAAAAAACCTGACTTTTAACCCATACAATAAAACATAAATAGCTCTATCCCTAATTATTGATATAAAGACTACTACAGCACAGCTCAGAAAGTCACAGTCTGTCCAAAATGTATACAACAGTAAAAAAATTGTAAACAACATGCTCAATTTTCTACTTCCTTGATTTTTTTCAAGGACAGTCATGTCCACAAATTGTGGCTCACTAAATCTCTGTCAGGCTCAAAATGTAGTTTTCTTCCATGCATTACGGATAATTCTCTTAACATGGGTTACCATGACCAAAAAATCCTTCCAACCATATGCATAATATTGAGTTTAGTTTTGACAACTAGTTTTTAGTATATTTCAGATGACTTTCTTTATTTACAGGAGAGTATAAAGTGGTACCACATTTGTAGATGGTTCACTTAGGTTCTCATTATATTAACATCTTAGATTATTATAGTATATTTCCACTTTCCCTCAACTTAAAAGTTTGAACTCTTTAATTTTACTTGTGTATTTCATTTTCTTCTTGAATACCACAATGCATGTGGTCAGTCTCGTCAATATTCTTCTCCACTTTATGACAGTCTCATCAAATCCATTAGTTCTCCATGACCTTGACTCTTTTGAAGAATTCTTCCATTGGTTTGCCTGATGTTTTCTTTTAGTTGTGTTGAGATTGTGTATGACTAGGATGGAGATAATTCGGATGACATGACACTCTACAGCACACGTGCTTCCCTTCTTGGAATTATTTCTAGAAATTGTATACTGTTGAATATTATTGAAAGTGTACACCCAAGGGTATACTTGGGAAAATGGGTATTTCTGAGCAAAAGAGAGCAAACATTTTGTCATCATAATATGGCTTCCATGCCTTGACAGACACTTGACTCTGACTCTTGGAGCAGGACCTGATGAAGTACTCTATCTTGGAGGTAAATTTTTCAGACTACTCTAGCAGAATTGGTTATGGTTTACAATCTACAAGCCTCTTAAAACATTAAATAAGAAGCTACTACGTGAGTGTGCATTTGGACATGTCTACTTTCTTTATTTGGCTAAGATAGTAACTGACAGAATTCACCGTTATAAACACTGGTTTTCCACATTTCTAAGCATATGATCCTTTTTGGTAGCATTTTAATACTACATCAGTAACTCATTTCTGTTATTGTTTTCTAATATATTTTAATATTCATCTTGATACACCTTTCCCATGACAGTTATTGCTCTAGTCTTCCTAATAGAGCTTTTCTATATCTAGCCTCCTTTCTGTACTTTTTAAAAATGGAATCATTTATTAATGCAGCAGAGACCTGTGAGGTGAGAGACTTTCAGGATTCAAAGGACCTTAGATGAAATGCCAGACAGTAGGAAGAGGGAACTTATAGAGCCCACCTCCAACAGAGAGACAGGGCATCAAATGAAGGATGGGGTTGCAATCCCACAGTCAAAACTCTGACCCATAATTTTTTCTGTCTGAAAGAACTGCCAGGATGGAAGTGGAGAGGAGCCTGAGGAAGGTCCATCAACAGGCCCAAAGTGGGATCTAGCTCAAGTGGAAGCCCCAAGGCCTGACACTATTATGGAGTCTATGGAGAACTCACCAAAAGGGACCTAGCGTGACTGCCCTCAGAAAGAACCAACAAGCAGCTGAAATATTCAGAGGCAGATATTTGCACCCAATCAATGGACAGAAGCTGCTGACCCCGGTGGTTGAATTAGGGAAAAGCTGGAAGAAGCTGAGGAGGAGGGCGACCCTGTAGAAGGACCAGCAGTCTGAATTAACCTGGACCCCTGAGATTTCTCAAACACTAGACCACCAAACAGGCAGCATACAGCAGCTGATATGAGGCCCCCAACACATTTACAGCAGAAGACTGCCGGCTCTGGGTTTAGTCAGAGAATATGAACCTAACCCTCAAGAGATTGGAGCCCCCAGAGAGTTTAGAGGTTTAGTGGGGTGGGGATGGGTGATTGGGACATCTTTGTGGGAACAGGAAGGCGGGAAGGAGGTATGGGATGAGGAACAGTTGGAGGGTGGAACAGAACAGGAATAAAATCTGGAATTTTAAATAAATCAATAGAAAAAATGAAAAATAAAAAATTACAGGTTTGTCTTTACTGTCTATCTGGAAAAGTAATACATTTTATTTCTTCAGTCAGATTGCAAAACAGAAAAAAAATGACATTAAAAAGTTTAAAATCTACTATTGGGTAATACAAACTAATTTCAAGGAAGTCTTTCGCGTATTCTAGGAAATATAAAAGGGAAGAACGTAATGTTTTAATAATCTTTCCAAGTATTGAGTGAAACTTCACTCTGATGTTTCAGAGAGGACAATGAAATTGTCCTTCCTGCATGCTTCCTTGGAGACATTTGGACAGGAGAGTTTTGCACAGAAGTTAGACTTCTGGGTTACGATGAGGTTATGTCTACTTATCCACTGCTACATAATAACCACAGTTTGCTTCATTTTACCAAGACTTCAAGAATTTTTGTCTAAAATGGAGACATTTCTGTTAGGTTTCTCTTGGGGATTTTGAATATTTTTCTCCCATACTACTTCAATGATGAAAGACAACCTTCAAAATATAAGAAAAGCATTGAGTAAAAACACATGAAGAATTATATTTCTATAAAATGGCAACGAACAGTTCAAAACTGAATTATATGAGTAGTTTTATAATAATGTGTGAAAGAACAAAAACCTCGAGAAAAATGTATGTAATTAAAAGCCACTTTGAAAAAAACCAAATGTTTCTGGATTTTTTTAATAAGGCCCATACATGATCAAATCTGCCAGAATTCTAGCAAGGATAGCATAGATGATTTCCCATCCTTGTCTGATAATCTATTGGCAATGAGTAGCTGCTGAGTAAGGAAGAATTATTCTTATTAAAATATATGATCACATACAATTCCCATGATCCACTGAATGATCCCATACTCATGTACCTATGGGTAGCTGACTAGCTGGACTCAGCTCTCAAAAAGTAAAGAAGTCATGGGTTTGGAAAGGGAAGCATGTTGGAGAGGAGAAAGGGAAGTCAATGTGCTTATATTTCATAAATATATATTTCCATATACGTATATGTGGAATTCTCAGAAAAAATAAAGTTGAGGATAAATTAATGAAAGTGCACTTTCATGGGTTAGAGGTCAATATTAAGATGTAAATAATTTGTGCCCTACCTATCCAATGAAATTCTGATTTAAATCATCAATATTTGAGGAAATGGAAAAGCTGATCCTCATAAATTGCAAACAGCCTATCATAGCCAAAATTATGTCATAAAAGAATGCAAAGCGTTTCTGGATTATACAGCTTTCACATTCAGACTTAGCAAAAAATGCCAATTTGTTTTCTAATGTTCTTACTATGTACATTCTTTTCAGCAATGTATATAAGCATGTGCTCAACTTTATCAATTAAGTTTAATGCATAGAATGGCTTAAAATTTATTTTTTCATATCTATCTATGTATCTGTCTGTCTGTCTGTCTGTCTATCATCTATCTAGCTATTCAATGAACCAGAAATCTTTTGTTGAAAGGTTCCCTCATTCTACTACAATAATAGCTTTCTCAAAAATCAAATCACAGGAGACTGGAGAGACAATTTTATGGTAGAGAGCTTAGCTGCTTTTGCAGAGAACTTGAAATCAGCTCCCAGCATCCAAGTTGGGTGGCTCACTACTGGAATTTCAGCACCAAGTAACCTGATGCTCTTTTGCGATTTACCCCAACAACATGTGAATACACACACATACACACACACACACACACACACACACATACACACACACACACACACACACGAGAGAGAGAGAGAGAGAGAGAGAGAGAGAGAGAGAGAGAGAATAGATAAAATACATCTTTAAAGGGGAAATCATTTGAAATGTAAATAAAAAATATATCGAATAAAATTTAAAAAAGAATAATCAAATAAAATGTCCTTATATATTTGAGTACTTTATTCCTCCCTGTTATCTATTTATCTGTGTTTTTTGTACATGTGCCAGTATCTGAATACTACTAGAAGTCATACTATGTCAAACTAAAGAATGAATTTAATGGAAATGGTGCTAATTGTTACTCTTTTTTAAAAAAATATTTATTTTTTTTGCATTCCACATTTTATTCCCCTCCAGACTGTTCGACATCCCACACCTCCTCCACACCCTATCTCTACATGGATGTCTCCACCCTCCATGCGCCTGACCTTAAAACTCCCTGGGGCCTCCAGTATCTTGGGGGTTAGGTGCATCATCTCTGAATGAATACAAACCCGGTAGTCCTCTGCTGCAAGTGTGTTGGGGGCTTCATATCAGCTGGTGTATACTGCCTGGTTGGTGGTCCAGGGTTTGAGAGATCTTGGGGTCCAGATTAATTGATACTGTTGGTCCTCCTACAGGTACAAATTGGGCCTATCACTGGACCTTCTTTTCCTCAGGCTCCTCTCTATTTCCATCCCTGTAATGCTTTCAGACAGGAACAATTATAGGTCAGAGTTTTGACTATGGGATGTCCCCTTCCTTCCTCATTTGATGTCCTGAATTCCTGCTGGAGGTGGGCTCTATAAGTTCCCTTTTCCTACTATCTGGCATTTTATCTAAGGTCCCTTTGGGTCCTGAGAGTCTGTAACCTCCCAGGTCTCTGGTGAATTCTGGAGGCCTCCACCCCCTACCTCCTACTTCACAAGGTTGTCTATTTCCATTCTTTTTTTTAATTATATATTTTTATTTTCTATATTCTTTGTTTACATTCCAAATGATTCCCCCTTTGTCTATTTCCATTCTTTCTGCTGGCCCTCAGGTCTTCAGTCCTTTTCCCTCACCCAATACCGGATCAGGTTCCCCTCACCCCATCACTCCAAAAAATTAGATGGGTGGGGGGGGAATAATGGTTATTCTTATATAACTTCATTGTCAGTAAAATGTAAAATTTTAGCATTGATAAGACACTTGCTACAGATTTTTGATTGATTGTCAGATGATGAAAAATTCTTTATTCCTCTTTAGGTAAGTGACTATCTTGACTAGTTTTCTATTTTATCAAGATATTTCCTAGACTACCATCAATTTTTGTGTTTCCTTTTTCATTTAGTTTTATGAATTACATGAACTGTTTAAAATAATAATTCAGTTTTAAATTTATAGAAAAGTTCATTTGGATAACCATATTGCCTCAGTGGAATACTTCTTTAATTAAATGTTCTGATTTGCCCACTCTTTGCTCAATTTTTAAGCTCATGGCTATGAGAAATATTTATTTGTAATTTTTAATGAAATATTACTAAGTTTAACTTGAATTTATTATGCCAGTTTAAAATTCTCTGTTATAACAACCTCTGATCCTAATATAAAAGGCAATGTAAACAAAGGTGATGGTAACAAAAGTTTTTAGTCCCAGCTCCTGTGAGACAGAGGCAGGATGATCTACAGAGTCAGTTCCAAGACAGCAGAATTAAACAGAGAAACCCTGTCTACAAAAATGAAAACAACCAGCCAAATAGACAGACAACATAGCAAACTGCAAAGAAAAAAACCACAATGTTTTAAAAAGTAATTTAAGGTCTTAAAGGATGGCTCATTGGTTAAGAGCACTGACTCTGTAACTGAGTATGATTCCCACAACCCATATAATAGCACACAATCACTGGTAATTCCAGTTCTAGGGTATCTGGTGTCCTCTTTTTGCTTCCATTGGGAACAAGAACATATATAGCACAGTCATACATGCAGTAAGAAAGCAAACAAACAAACAAAAACATAAATATAAAATAATTTTTTAAAAATTTGAAGACATTCTCTGAAGTACATTTGTATTTTTGCCAGTCAATAACACACAGATGCTAATGTTTACATATTTGGTAACTTCTTTCTGATTTGAAACAAAACCTTATTTAGAAGTTACAGATAATCTAGTATGTATTTAATGTCTTATTTAGTTGAACATTTGGGAAAATAAATATGATTGCCACTAAGCAAGATACAGTCATGATAGAATCTTTGCTGTGGGTAATTGATCAGAATAAAAGTATGCTCTGTTGTGATTAGAGTGGGTTCCATGACATTACAACTTGTAGATTTGAAGGGTAGCTTGGCTACTTCCTGATGGATTCTATGTGCCTCTAAGTGGACTCAAACACACAGCTCACTCATTTAAAAGGGAAAGAACCCTTAATTTCTATTTTTGAAACAGCCAACATGCACAAAGCATATGTCATATTAAAATCCACAGCTAAGAGATTTAAGGAATATGAGGCTGTTGGGAAAATAAGATACATCTAATAAAAAGCAAGGTTAAAATCTGAAGGAATGATTTCTTCATTTGGTAGTATGTGGGACACATATCTGAATACTTCCTTATTTTATTAAAATGAGGACTTGGTTAAATAAAATGCACATTTTAATGTATCCTTTTCTTTAAATTCTTGATGCAGAAGAGGTATCTCAAGAGATAAAATAATGAAAGCCAAGTAAGACAAGAGGAAGAGAAGACAAGACAAGTTAAATAGTATTGGAAGAATTGACTAGTGGTACGTATAGAATGACAAAGCAGGGTTTCTCTGGGATCCAGTGCCTATGATGTCATTCTGCTGTAGACTAACCAGTGGACTTGGTGAGAAGCAGAGAAATTGCATTGACTATGTGTACATTAAGTCACAATCCTGAAAATTAAACAAGAGGTGCAGACTAAAGACATGCTTGCTGTCTCTCCAAATGCTCATCATAGGAAAGCATCTCTAATATGTAAAAACATATTTTTGTTTGTTTGTTTGTTTTTAGAATTTCTGTATATTATAGTTAATAAAATATGTCTTCATAGCTGAAATTGCAAGCAAACAAGAAAATCATTGTATTGTAATGATAAGGCATAGACTACAATGTGGCACAGTTAAAACCAAGGTTTAAAAGTAATAGTTATTCAAAAAGATCGACTTCTTTGCTTTCTATTGTTTACCCTGAAACATGAGGAAGAGAACCAAAGTATATTTTTAACAAAACTACAACTTACAACTTTAAGACAAAATTATTAGAATTAAAATCTTAGCAGACAGAATAAAGAGCTGATTAACTCAAGTTGTTTGAAAATATTGCTGGAGTATGACAGGAAGCAAGTAGGAAGTATTGTCTGTCAGAAAAGAAGAGATCCTGCAACTGGAGACCATCACTAAACAATGCAAAGAACATGTTGAAATCTATTGTGGGAAAAGCCAGATCTACACGAAGCAAGAACAAAGGGTCTCAGCCAGACCTTAAAGCAAGGTAAGTCAAAGGACATTAACAAAGTCACTTAGTGGTTGTATTTATTTATTTTTTATTTTCTATATTCTTTGTTTACATTCCAAATGATTTTCCCTTCCCCCCCCACAAGTCTCATATGCCCTTGTCCCTCCACCCATTCTCCAATCAACCCCCTCCTTAATGAATCCTCACTATCAGGCAACACTATCAAGGAGATACAAGAACTAAGCAACCAAATCATTAATACCAGCAGGTGTCACTAGAGCAGTGCTTAAAGAGTCAACTCCTGGAAGAAGAGAAATGACTTCTAAGAGAAGGCTAAAATACAAGAAGGAAGCATGCATTATTTGTTTGAAAGTATGATATAAAACAATAAAATAAAGAGATTAAACATAGGAAGGGCAACACATACACACATCAATATAGTCGTATGATCTGGGATCAAAGGGTCATTTTTATAATGATCCCAAATCCTTAAAATCAGACTAGTAAGCAAGTGACTCATTGACTTGGCAGTTTTTAAAATAAATATAGTTGATTTTTTCTAGGTTAGTCATTAAAAGCAGTTACCTTAGAGTAAAGGTATACATTAATTACATATGGTTTATTTCTCAAATGAATGAACAGGTAAATAATAGAAAAATAAAATTCAACATAAATTGCAAGTACTATGTATAAATTTATAATTGTATATATATATATGCTCTAGTTATCAAATTGGATATATATAAGTATATATGGTGCACTTATACATATAAGTGTATATGGCATGTATAAATGACACAATCATAAATACAAAGTGGTATTGGAAATAAAATAATGGATAAAATACAAAAACTAGAAAAAACAACGATGGAAATAAGGGGCCACTATATGACTTAGTGGGTATTGTTGTTTATTGCGAAGGTCAAACATGCGGATTACGTGCCGGGCCCCACATGATAAAAGGACCGAAATGGGTCATGAAAGTTGTCTTGGCTCTCCACACATATGCTTTGCTATGTATGTGCTGCATCACATACACACACATACACACACACACACACACACACACACACACACACACACTATTGTAATTTTTAAAAACTTTCAAGCAAAAGTATTTTTTGAGTCTGATAAAATAATTAATACAAAATTATACAAAGACTACCTTGGGTATAGTTACTATGTAATCAAATAATTTTTATTTGACTGACAAATAGTTTACCTTAAAATTATAGGTACCTAATAAACAAGCATTAGGACATATAAAAAACAAATTTAAATAATCAGCAGAAATACATAGAATTGTTTATTTAATTTGTCAGAAGTGAAAACATGTAATTTTGAAGGTTTTTATAATGACTTTATTATATATGTAATAGTAAAAAGGAAAACATACATATTTGATCAATAAAATGAGGAAGATTTATTTAATAAACAGAAAAATGGACTGTATTTTCAAACTTCCATAATTACACATTACCTGTTTAATTCTCTCAACAATAGCAAGAAATGGGCATTATTATTTATGCTATTTTAACCAAGAAAATTTTAATTGGTTGGCTTGATTTCCTGAACTTCCTCTAAGATGTAGTTAATTGGCAGAGCTCTTGTTTGAAATTAGGAGTCCACATTCTTCAGTTTTAAATGTGTACCATTTTGCATGTCAATAACACACATGTACATTTACACATACCTATCGAATACGTATTATCCTGTTTTATGACCAACATATACGTACAAAGTTAAGCAATACTTAACATATGAAAAAGAATGGGCCTCATACAGACATGTTCTTTACCCACAAAGAATAATCAAGTTAATAACAACAGAATAATTAACTAAAATATCATAAATTTAAGAAATTACATGTAATTTACAAAACAACCAAGGTCTTATGTAACTTACACTTACATAAGAGTAAAATTATTGTGAAAGTTAACTTATTACCTATCTTGGTTTGCTTCCCTAATGTTTAGGTCTGTAATAAAGCACTACCTGAAAGCAACTTGTGTGGGGAAAGGACTTGCTTCACTTCCAGGGATACCACAGCAAACATGTAAGGCAAAGGGCACTGTTAAAAGGACAAAACGGCAACCATCAAATTGGGAAAGGATATTCACCAACCCTACATCTGATAGAGGGCTAATATCCAATATATACAAAGAACTCAAGAAGTTAGACCCCAGGGAACCAAATAACCCTATTAAAAATGGGGTACAGATCTAAACGAAGAATTTTCACTTGAAGAAATTCAGATGACCGAGAGGCACCTTAAGAAGTGCTTAACATCATTAGTCATTAGGGAAATGCAAATCAAAACAACCCTGAGATTTCACCTCACACCAGTCAGAATGGCTAAGGTCAAAAACTCAGGAGACAGCAGGTGTTGGCGAGGATGTGGAGAAAGAGGAACACTCCTCCACTGCTGGTGGGGCTGTAAGATGGTACAACCACTATGGAAATCAGTCTGGCGGTTTGTCAGAAAACTGAACATGACACTTCCGGAGGACCCTGCTATACCTCTCCTGGGCATATACCCAAAGGATTCCCTGGCATGCAATAAAGACACATGCTCCATTATGTTCATAGCAGCCTTATTTATAATAGCCAGAAGCTGGAAAGAACCCAGATGTCCCTCAAAGGAGGAATGGATACAGAAAATGTGGTATATTTACACAATGGAATACGATTCAGCAATTAGAAACAATGAATTCACCAAATTTTTAGGCAAATGGTTTGATCTGGAAAATATCATCCTAAGTGAGGTAACCCAATCACAAAAGAATACACATGGAATGCAATCTCTGATAAGTGGATATTAATTAGCTCAGAAGCCCTGAATACCCAAGGCACAAATCGCATAACAAATGACTCCCATGAAGAAGTATGGAGAGGGTCCTGATTCTGGAAATGATTGATGTAGCTTTGGAGGGGAATAGAAGGACAGAGAAAAGGAGGGAGGTGATTGGAGAAGGGATGGAGAGAAGAAGGTTTATGGGACAGATGGGGAGGGGGGATCCGGGAAAGGGGAAATCATTTGGAATGTAAACAAAGAATATAGAAAATAAAAATATTTTAAAAAAAAGAAAGAAACTGAGAGGAAGAGCCTGAAGCTGAGGCTGCTAGATTTTGCCCATGGATTCTTAGGTTGTACCCTGCTGATTCCTGTTCTAGAATGAAGATTCTTAATCTAGTGCACACTGTTTAATTTTATCAAAGCCTATTTTAATGATGGTTCTTAAATGCCTTAATCTTCCTTTTAGAGGTAGTGGAAAGGAAAGGTCAAGTGGACCTGTTTAGAAAGGTTCTTCAGAGCAACTCCTATTTGTGTTGTCTGGATATCAGCAGTTCCTTTCACAGGTTTGCAGCCGCAGCCCAATCCACTTGCAAACACTTCACAGATACACCAGCGGTCTAATTCAGTAGAATTGTAATAGCAAACACAAATCAGCAGTGC